>NW_013952487.1:1555170-1557533 GCF_001266775.1 Austrofundulus limnaeus | reverse complement strand
CACACACACACACACACACACACACACACACACACACACACACACACACACACACAACATTTTTAATCATAATAAACACTAATCAACAAAAAAGTTTCACAACTCTCTTACGTGTTTATAAACTGATTCTTAGTAAAATTAGAAGTTTAAATTTTTTAAACAAGCATAACAAATCATTTTCACAAAGAGGGCATAGCTCATTCTTAAAATTTACTGTCAATAAAAACTTCATGAAAGTAGGATTCCTTGTAGTCATGCTGGGAAGGGTCTGAGCTGTTGAGCTAAAGTCCATTAGCTGTGGCAGCCATCTTGAACTGGATTCATCAGCTGTAGATGCACAGGCAAAATGAATTTGTGCAGATATTAAAATCTGTCTTCGTTTGTGTTTGACCCCAGCTGGTCTGTTTGTGTTATCAACAAAAATCAGTTCAAAAAAATGCCTTTTTGTTGGTGCCGACTGGGTTTAGATTGACACTAAATGAGAAACTATAAAACTGCAGCCGTTAAAAGGAAAAACACAATCTCTCTGATCATCTCTGTTTTTTATTTACCACCACAGATCATGATTTTCAATTGAGCAGCTCATTGGTTATTAGAGTAACTGGATCTCGGTGACAAATGTTCTCATTCAGGCACAATAATTCGCCAAGATAAATAAATTGTAAGCAAGAATGAAACTTTATATAAACGTCTTGGCTTTTAAAAAGCAGCTGGACTGATTTTTCTTCAGGAATAAGTCATGGAGGATTCAGTTCAGAGCAGAGCAGATCGGTTTCAGCGAGTTTGGATCAAATTTGCTCTCCAAGCTTCTTAAAGCGACCGCTCGGCCGCACGAAGGCAGCCCCGTCTGCTAACCACAAACACGTCACGGTCAAAAGCGTGGAGATCGTGTTTTGTTTCCATTCACATGTTTGATATGAACTTGAACCGGCGCTCCTGACCCATATCTGCATGATTTCATGCGCCACACGTGATTGGCTGATTGGATAATTGCATGAAGAAGCAGAGCTGCAGGTGTTCCTAATAAAAACCTTTGGTTTGTGTGCAGAGCTCGCTCCGACTATTAACCTCACAATCATCATGCTGTCCAAAGGAACCAGGATAAGTAAATATCACCTGGGGGGTAATTGAGGGTTAATATCTCCACGAGTAAACACGGGCTCAGGTCATTGCTGTCGCTGGAGCTCAGACAGCTTGTGTGGAGGCCTTATCTGCGCGGCGGGTCGTCACCCTGACCCGGCGACTCAGCCCCATGTTTCAACATGTGCTCCATCACTGTCGCCGTGTTTGCTTTCCTGAGAAGAACGGCCGACCGCAGACGATGACATGACTTATTTGTGTCCACACAAGTGCGGCTCCGCTGGGTTCGCTGATGGGTTCTGAGGACGTAGCGTGAGCCGTGCGTGTTCAGTTTCTCACTCGTTTCAGCTCCAGTTATTGTTTTAATGAGCAGAGGTGATGTTCAGGTGATTCGCTTCACTCTGATGTAAAAACAGAATGCTTTAATTAGTAACTAATGAACATAAAACTAATTGATCTGCGACTGTTCGGACCCCTCTTTGGGTCCTGGCTCAGACTTTCAGTTTTGCAATTTCATAGCTTACGGAACCAAAAGCTCATATTGTTTAGTAAAAAAACATCTTGGTTTGAGTTCAGAGCTTAAAAAGCATGTTAGAAAGCAAAATATACCAAAACCTCCAATCAGTCTACTTGTTTATTTATTTTTTTATATTCTGTGGTTTGGAGAAAACTTCTGATTGAGACTAATTCACCTTTTTTTTAAAAAGCTAAAGGTCAGAAATGTTCAAGAGCTCTGAAGTTATAAGTAACCCATAAAAAAAACGGGGAGCAGGAACTCCAGGATCATTTAGCTTCACTTTAAATCCTCAAAGCCTTAAAGAGCTCGATGGAGAGTTCTGCTTATTTACCCAGTCGATAGGGGTCAAAAGTTGGAGAAAGACTGATCACCTCAAGTGCTAATTTCACAAGAATCATTCCCAAATCTGCTCTCAAGTGGACAAGAACACAAAAACACTGTGACTGATTGCGAGTCAGAGGGAACCGCAGAAGTTCAGGGTTATAATCTGCCCCCCACCTTTGACACCAGCAGAGCTTATTATCACTCACACAAACTGACAAACAGCCTTTCAAATAAAAAAATCACCAGTTTCTTATGACATAAATGTATATTTAATGAGAGAGAGGATTTTATTCTGGGTGCAGAGTCTCTTATCAGGGACACTAAAAAATAAAACCAAAATAATTGTTTTCTTTTCAGAAAGAACATCTCAATTTAATAGTTAGATTGGATAAAAACTGAAACTAAATTTTAAAGGGGCAATATTATGTGTTTTTCTGACATA
>NW_013952487.1:1552527-1553944 GCF_001266775.1 Austrofundulus limnaeus | reverse complement strand
CCCATTAATAAATGATTTTACGACCATACCCGTAAGACTTTTTGTCTTTTTAACATCCTTTCAACGTGTTTCTGCCCATCTTGCCGCAGCAGTCTCCTAGCAGTTTTCACAGGTAGTGTAAAAGCTCATCTGCTGAAGGAAAATGGGTTACACTGTTAGTAGTTGGCTGAATAGTGGAACCATCATGCCCAGCACTGGTTAATGTGTTGCCTTCAGGGGACAATACAGAGGAAAGTCTCAACTACCACAAGAATTTAGCTCCATATCTGCAGTCCTCTAAGTTATAAATGTTTTTGTGTTTTCTAAAATCAGGCAGCCAACTTGAATTGGGTTGTCTCCAAAATATTAATCAGTTGTAGTAAACATTAATTAAAGGGCCAATATTATGTGTTTCTCAGGCATATATTTAAATACTATACCATAATAAAGTAACTATGTCACCTTTGGTTGTTATTAAAAAGTTGTTTATATGTTTAAATAGAAAATAAACTTGATTTTTTAAAATTATATCTGTTTCTAAACACCTTGAAATTGACCTCTGTCTCTTTAAGAACCTCCTTCTGCTTCTGTCCCGTCCATTTCAGCACAGGGCCTGGTGGGTGTGTGTGCTCTGTGATGAGGAAGCTCAGCTTGGAGATGCAGCCCAGAGGAGGAGCTGATCCCAAAAGTTGGTTCTAGACCCAAACGGCTGTTTCTGCTCCTCTGCCTGCTGCCTCAGGACACTACAGGGTTTCTCAAACATGAATGAATGAATCAAAGCAAGACTCTGTGTGTGTTTTTGATGAGATGATAACATTATAACATGATGATGTTGCCCCTTTAACTTTAGTCCTTCAATCCAAAAATCTATCTGTTTCAATCTACATCCCACCTTTTGTTCCCAACAAAAATAATTTACACTAATGAGATGCTAAAAATCCTAAATATTCTGACCTCCATTCTGCAGCTAGGAAAAAAAAAAACAGTTGACTCAGCTACGACTAACGGTGAGAACCTGAAAAAAGGAGGAAAAAAAGAACAGACGGTCGTGTTTGGAAAGAGGCGACAGCAAAGAGAGAGAGAGGAAAATGAAATCTGTTTTAGCAAGAAAACAAATGCAGAGTATAGGAATTTATTAACCTGTTATTGGGGGATAAATTCTGCAAGACTGAGGCTTCATTCACATGTATGCAGGGTTTTCTGAAGCGTTTCCTTAACCGTAATCTTAAGCGTTTTACCACAAAGTGAGACTTGAGTAAAAGTACAAGTATCTTACCAAAAATTACTTTGGTAAAAGTTAAAGTCTCCTTTAGGGATATTACTTGAGTAAAAATCTTAAAGTATCTGATATTTTTTGTACTTACAGTGGTTTGCAAAAGTATTCATACCCCTTGAACTTTTCCATATTTTGTCACATTACAACCACAAACATAAATAT
>NW_013952487.1:1550132-1552517 GCF_001266775.1 Austrofundulus limnaeus | reverse complement strand
ACCTAGGAGGTACAGTTTATATGGATAGTTTTTATTTTTTATAATAACAAGCTGGAATGAAAACAAGCAAAGTGAAATAAAAGTAAAGACTTTTTACTTCTTGTGTTTTTTTTAAAACGTTTGGGGTAGAAGTAAAAAGTAGGTTGAAAAATAATTACTCAAGTAAAGTACAGATACCCAAAAATTATACTTAAGTATAGTAACAAAGTATTTGTACTTAGTTACTTTAAAACTCTGAATCTTAATTTTTATATTGTGCTGCTGATCCAAATCTTGCTTCATCAGGTGACTCTGACTCAGACTTACAGGTCAGAGGAAATTGTCTCAACAAACAAGCAAAAAAAATCTAACATTTTGAAAATAATCTGCAGGTAAAACGCAGCCTGATGGTCAGACTCGCTGTCCTAAAGTCGACAGGACAACAAATGTCCAAACATGAGCTTCACCTGCAGGTGGGCTGATCCAGAACCAGGTAGAAGCAGTTGCAGTTTGCCTCTGGAGGTTTTTAATGGTCTTATGATGACCCCGTGTCCCCAGTAATTCCAGGCTGCAAAGGTTTGGGTTAAAACAAACAACTCCCCTCTCGTGGGACCGGCAGCTTTGACAAGCACAACTGGCCACATGTGCGATATTTATTTACGTTTTCACTTATTGTTAATTCAGCCAAGAAATGTGAACAATTTGAAGAGCAACATTCTCCGATCTGGCAAAGACCCCGAAAGAGGGGAGGGGGTGGGGGTGGAATCAGCCTCCCTGAACGCTGCGCTGTTTAGTTGCACATGTGAGCTCAAAACTTGCCAGACGAGTGTTTTTGTAACAATTTCTTTCCTTAGCAACGTCCCAGGCCTGGACCGGTCCGGCTGGCCCGGCCGCCCTGAGTCCAAACACACTCGCAGATGGAGAAAGGGAAGCTGCTCAGTTAGTCATCAATCATGCTGTTCTGCAGAAAACAATTAGAGCGATCGCTCACGGTTCAAACATGAAACAACGGGCGGAGGAACATATGGACTGAGCGCTCACTCTTTGGATGTTATCACAGCCTCCACATTCGGACAAACTGATTTGACGAGTTTTTTTTTATGTGATCTCGGAGATCAAACGTATCAAAGGAGCAGTTGAAAAACAGAAATGATCAAACATTGTTATAATTGCTGACTTTGAAAGTTAAAAAGTTTCTTTTTATTATAATTTTTCCTGCCTTTTTTTTAACCTTCCTGTACCATTAGCCGTCCAGACGCTCATCACATGTGCTAAATTAAACATTTTGACTGTTAACCACCATTTCAATCGTTAAGTTGTTGCTTTTACTCAACAAAAGCTTGAGGGGTTTTTGATGTGTCTGTTTTCAGTTTTATGCCATGACTCATGATGAGGCGGGTGGGGAAGAACCCAAATGCAGGCCTAGATGGCGGGATGGAATAACTATAAAGAAAACATATTTTTGTAAACTAGAAAAGCTGCAGAAATCAAACTTATAGGAACAAACTGTAAAGTAAACTGAGCAGGAACGACTGGGAGCAGATAAATGACTGATACAAACCTCAGAAGTAACTGTTGGAGTTGACTTTGTTTATCTGTCAGCAAAATACCCAGAAGACAGATTTCTTCCCTAAAAGGTTGTTTAACTAAACCAGAGGAGGAACTTACATTTTATAGTTTTCTCCAAAAGCACATGCTGTAGTACACTTTATAACTTAAGAAATGTTGTAAATAGAAGATCAAACACTTGACGAACAAACTGTGTGAATGTTGCGACGCACAGACGGCCTTTGTGGAGTGACTCCAGGCTGCTGTCAGTCAGAGAGCATGACCCGCCCTGCTCTGATCTGATTGGGTAAAACTTTGAACCACTGCTTCAGAAGATGGCTGCTCTGTGGAGAGGGAGGGGTTTTGTACAAATAGGTGGGGCTTTGTACCTGCTTAGCTCCATAGGTGATTTAAAGGGCCAATATTATGTGTTTCTTAGGCATACTATATATTTACATACTATACCATAATAAAGTATCTATGTCACCTTTAGCTGTTATTAAAATGCTGTTTTTATGTTTAAATAGAAAATAAACTTATCTTCTCATCACTTCCTCTTCTAAACCCCTTGAAATTGCCCTCTGTCTCTGTAAAAACCACCTTCTGCTTCTGTCTCGCCCATTTCAGTGTGGAAGGGTTCCGTGCTCACACGGGGGGAACTACCATGATGCAGTTTACTTGGCATCTGAAAATGCATTTCCTCAAAGGTATTTTTAA
This sequence comes from Austrofundulus limnaeus, assembly GCF_001266775.1. Taxonomy (NCBI): domain Eukaryota; kingdom Metazoa; phylum Chordata; class Actinopteri; order Cyprinodontiformes; family Rivulidae; genus Austrofundulus; species Austrofundulus limnaeus. The sequence continues at coordinate 1,550,273 of NW_013952487.1, read as the reverse complement.
TCTGAAAAGAGCTTCACTGAGTGAGAACTAATGTTGAGAGCTCAGCAGACAGTTAGGTTTCACTTTCAGTTTCACCCATTGTTTGCTCTGTTACTGCCGAGAGCCTGCAGGAGTCATGGGTGCAGTGTGTGTGTGTGTGTG
>NW_013952487.1:1546930-1548213 GCF_001266775.1 Austrofundulus limnaeus | reverse complement strand
GGGGGGGGGGGGGGGGGGGGGGGGGGGGGGGGGGGGGGGGGGGGGGGGGGTATGATGCAGAGCAGGGGCTCACTTCCCATCTGAAAGTGTAATAAATCACAGCTTTACTCTGTGGTGCAGGTTCTGTATCAGTTTGGGTCGAGTCCAACAGGAAGCTCCTCTGCAGAGGTTTATACTTAGCTCAGGAGTTAAAGTTTATATTTTGGGTTGGTTCTTCCTTACTGTTTTGTACGAGACGATAATAGTCCAATAAATGACAGCTTCATGAAACGTAATTCAGTATTTAACAGTTTTTACTATTTGTTATTATTATTTTACATGTAGGAAGTAAGAAAACAAGATGTCGTTGATGTTGCCTGCCTTTCATTAGGACTCTGATCCAGGAGCAGAAGCAAAGAGTTCTGCTCTAAAGAAAACCAGCTAAATTACAAGCATCAGTCAAAGTGTCGTTTACGCTGTTAATGTCGGTTAATGGCAGGAGCGCTCCGTGTCCACACGGCTCAGCCTCTGCTGAGTAATGGCATGTTTGGTGAAGAGAGTCCAGCTCCGCCGTGTGCACCCGGAGCTCCACAGAAAATAAAATGCTCCACAATTAGGGGGAGCTGATTGCAGTCGCAGACGCTGCCAAGCAGTAATTTCCATTGTTAATAACCAAAAGAAAACATTTATGTCTGATGCTGAAAATTGTTTTGCTTTTAGCAGCGGCGGTTGTCAGCCACTTGAGGTATTTTATCATAATTAGCTAGGAAAACAGCATATTGGTGAACTAGAGGTACATACAACTGCTGTGACATATTTCTCCAATTAGATCGTGTTTTATGACCCTCTTAGAAAAATAAAAAGCTCTGTACCGTACTGACACACATTCCATGCCAGACTGCAGACATGTATGACCAGATTTTATGAGAAAACTGTTGACAAATTAGTGCTTTTACTGTACATGCATTTAACTAAAAGTGATACTGTATTAGTGATTTCTAATGTGTTAGAACAGGGTGTCAAACTCATTTTCACCGAGGGCCACATGAGCGTTATGATGGCCCTCAAAGGGCCAGTTGTTCCCACGGATGATGGACATGCAGTATAGAATAAGTTTGTGTTCGATGCTGGATTTAAAGCAGCTTATTTGAAGACATTATTACTGAGCTATCTAACTAAATTGTTACATTTAATCTGCTCAGGGGCAATATAAGTATTTTTATCATTTCACCTTTTGGATTTGTTTATTTTGTTGTTAACCACAAATTTCAAGTTTACCATTGTTATAAGAAACTATATATATA
>NW_013952487.1:1544067-1546211 GCF_001266775.1 Austrofundulus limnaeus | reverse complement strand
ACACACACACACACACACACACACACACACACACACACGCGCGCACACATGCACATAAGTTAAAGCATTTTTTATCATTATTTGCATTTTGGACCAAATATTTTGAAATTTTTTTAGTTTTTTTTCTCTTCAGGTTGGAGGTTTTACAGTTTTACAGAGTTAGCACATCAGCAGCAGTTTTGTTAAACAAACTGTTCTAAATTCTGTTAACTTCAAGGATTTGTGCAAATATAGACACAAAAAATCCTAAGGCTTTTTATAAAATGTTTCTCCTTTGCTTCAAACGGGGTTGTTGGTTTAGGAAAGTTACAGAGATGATGAAGCTTTTATTAATGTTTTCGTTGAACATGTGGGGATTTTCCCTTTCTTGTTATTTTTTTTATTTTTGTAAAATTTCGATGAGAGAAAGAAGAGGGTTGCCGCTGTTTTGTGCACTGATTAAAAAAACAAGCTGCCAGCTTTGTTTATTTTTTTCTCTTTAACCATTTTTTTAAATCCCGAAAGAACATAAAATTTTGCTTCAAACGAAGACTGATGAAGAAAGAACTATTTTCACTTTTGATTGCTGAATTATTTTTTAAAATGTTTAAGGTTTTAAAAACAATCTATGTATTCTGTAATCGTTCCATCAATCTCAGATACAATCTTCATCAGCTACAAAAAAGAGAAAGAATAAAACCCATAAAACGTTTAAAAGCGTGTTGGTAAATGAGAAAAAGGGACACCAGTCCATGTTTTGCTGCTTTTAGTTTTGTCTTCTGTCCAATTTTTTTGGAGAGACTGGGGACATTCCTGATGCTGAGCCTTTTTGGGCTGAATTACTAGCAGCTGCCCACTCCCACATCCAGAGAGCAGACTCTGTATCTCCCTCAGGATCTACAGCATTCTTATTTCTATGAAATCATTCCAACAGGGTAGCTTTTAAAACATGTCACTTCACATTTTCTCTGCTGTTTGAGGGCAGATTGGGCTCACATGTGCTGCAGCCAAAGAAGGAGGGAGTGTTAATCTGCTGCCCTCTGCTGTTTGCAGACAAACCCGTCAGGAGGATTTAAAAGGAATAAATCTTGAGCTACTGATGGCTGCCTGTCAGATTGATGATGCTGTCCGGGATCAGCTGCAGGTTTCCTCCTTAACTCCTCTCGTCCACCTGGATGACTTGTTTTCTTCACAGAGTTTGTTTTTTTTTTTTTTTTTTTTTTTTTTTTTGATCTGTGAAGATTTATGAGCGGGAGCGTTTCAACACACTGTGGCCTCCAGCTGCTGCCTCCACTCTGTGAGAAGCACAAGTTCTCACCCTAATCTGAGCATCAATCTTGAGTCTAAACAGAGAAAATGAAGCAGATAGTTAGAGGGAGAGATATCTGCCTTTTGGACGGTCCCCTATAATAACAAATAAAGAAAAGCCTGAAGCCTGGAGGTGCAGGACAAGGTGCTGCTGTGTCACTCTGCACACTGGAGATTAAATTAAAAAAATATATTCACTTTTTTTAATGGTTCAATGTTTTATGTATTTCAGAAGACAACTATAAGAACACGGTAAACTTTTCTGTTTTCACTCTGAGATRGTTCAAACTGTGGGGAAGGCTGCCCTCAGCTGTTCAAATGCCACTTTCTGACTCAGCAGTCATTTATCTGCAGGAACAATCATCTCTAAAATCTATCAATTCAACGTCTTCAATTAATGAACAGATAAGTGAAAAATAATATTCTCTATCTGTCTTTTGCCTCGGAATGTGTAAACTCTGACATTTTTGTATTCTTTAGCGTAAATTTGCTTTAAAATCTAACACCCTGCTGTTTAAATTAATGTKATTAACCAACAGACAAACCATTTTTTCAAGGGGTAGCATCGTTTTTGCCAGTTTCATTGGTTATTTCACTAAATTTCAAAAGCAAGGACTGATTTTCCATTTCASTAGTTTTTTAAAATGTATTTATTTATGTCAGTTTGGTCAGTTTCATGCAGAGTTGTAAAGTAATTAAGTACAAATACTTTGTTACTGTACTTAAGTAGATTTTTTGGGCACTTTACTTGAGTAATTATTTTTCAGCCTACTTTTTACTTACTTTACTTTACTCACACAATTATCTGTATTTTCTACACCTTACTACAAAAAAAAGGCTTCGGAGGCTGATTTTGT
>NW_013952487.1:1530561-1542783 GCF_001266775.1 Austrofundulus limnaeus | reverse complement strand
CCCAAACATCTACATATATTGCAAAAAATAAAAAATAATAAAAAATAATAACAGTACTCAGACAAATTCAGCATCCCTATATCTTTTGTAAATAACATTTTTATACATCTCCTTATTTTTTTTATGTTTGGATATTCCTTAAATTCCACACTCAGACTGTTCCACAGTTTTACTCCAACAACAGAAATACAAAACCCTTTGCGAGTTGTATGAWCAATCCTTGATTTAAATTTAAACTGACCCCTTAAATGATAACTCCCCTCCCCTGTTTAGTTTTAGGGTCAGGTAGGGACCTGTGAGGTTGGCCTTAGGGTTTGTGGTCAGGGTTAGGCTGTAGAAATGTAATGGAAGTCGGTGGAATGTCCCCAATTGGATAGCTGTGCAAACGTGTGTGTGTGTGTGTGTGTGTGTGTGTGTGTGTGCGTGCGTGTGTGTGTGTGTACAGTGACTGTCTGAGATGAGACGTTGCTTACTGAAGCCCCTCCATGTGGCCCTGAGGAACAAGCACAGTTCAAACACAGCTGTGGACGTTCACCCCTCTGACGGGCCACATCTCCACGATGGAGGCCGGAGCACCCGTCAGCCTGAGGGGTCCGAACCCTGCGCTGCGTCCCTGCCTCACGCCGCGCTCCCTGTTTACTCTGTGGTTACATGTTCCTGGCTCAGACGGCGGCTCTGGCAGAAGCAGTCAGCTTCCCTGTGCGTGTCCTGTCTCCGTCTGCAGATGTTGCAGATGTTTATTTGTATTTAGAGGGTTTTTGTTTTCTTCAGTTGCATCGGTAAGCTGCTCCTCAGCTTCAGGGGGGTGGGGGGGTCACATGCCTTTGAGTCTGTCTGTTTCCAGCAGTCAGACAGCTGAAGCTTCATGGACTCACAGTTGACCTTGAGAACATACAAAACATATTTCTTAAGTTTTTTTTGACATCTTTAGTTACTGAGCTGCTTTTATTTTTAATAAAATTTTGATTAAATCTTTTGTGACGACAGCACAAACCTCACTGCTTCTATTTTATTAATTAGTTGAATAATTTAATAATTGGTTGTCTTCAGGCGGGTTCTTGGTAGAAAGACTGTTTTGACTGTTGACTGGTTTTTTTTACAACCTCCAGTTTTATGGCTTCTTAAAGAATTAATAGCTAATACCTTCACGTTTATAATCCGTCAATCTGGGAAGATGTCAGAGGAGACAATGTGTAGGAATATTGAGCTGTTTTACTAGGTGAACTTTTCAAAACATGCTGAAAAATATACTGTGCATTCATGAAAAAAGTTACTTTTTATGGATTTAGCCTGACTTTTATTATCTCCTGATGTCTCTCATTGGAAAAATTTTACTTAGAAGAGGTGACAAAGCTGCAGTACAATAGTAACAATAAAAACAATACTTTAAACAGGATCAATAACCATAAATAGGAGTTAAAAAACAGATACACTGCATTAATACAAAGATACACAGCATTAATATGCTGAGAGAAAAAGAGTCTTAATATTCTGGATTTATCATGATCAAACTGGTTTAATTAGCCTGTTTGTTCCTATGATTTTTCTACAATAATTTTCCACAGTTTCAGTCTCTAATATCAAGAAAACGTGACTTATTTTTATTATTGGAAATAATAGATAGATATTAATGGTTTTGCAGCTTTAAAGCTCTTTTTGCACAGAGAAGCCATCAAAGTGAACCGGCTGCACCTGAAAGGAAAAGTGACGGTGGAGAACATTTGTACATCATCAAAGACAGAGTGGACAGTGACCCAGCAGACCACAGGACCTGTGTCTAACAGAGAACATACACAAACACCCTGGTCCCTCCGTGGGGCCTCGTGTCACTTCCTCCTGGGAGCTGGAGGCCGTTGAGTCTCTGTAAGTTGTTCCACCTGCTCCTCTTCCTCGGTGGAAAGGCGTCTGCAGCACACCAACGGGAGTCAAAGCCCACTTGTTGTTTCAGCTTCCTCTCATCCAAAGCATTCCCAGAGGAGCAGATCCTGTGTGCGATGTGGGGGTTGAGGTGTCCTGGAGACATCCACATCACATGTGGATGACTTGGTTAAGGAAGTGGTTAAGAGGGAAACACACTTTGATGTCCACTGTTGCCTCAGCTATGTATATCTCATTTCTCTTTGAGCCGAAGTTATTTTTTATTTTTTATTTTTGAAGAAAAAAGGTAAAAACTGTCAATAATTTAATATTAAGGGACAAGTGGGAGACCGGTAAGGGAGTCTATGTAACTTTATTCAGACTAACTCAGTTGAAGAAGAGCTCTGCATCCTGAAGAAAAAACATTTTCAATRAAAAATAACAAAATGCATCTAGTTTCATCTTCTCGCCTCGTTCTGAGGAAGATCACTTGTGAACTCCAGCTTCCTGTTAACACCGGGCCTTTCTGTGGGAAACATGTTGGAACTGCTCTTAGCACAGAATAGTATGCWTGAAGYTCATTTTAATAAGTATACTTGAGTATAAGTTTAAGTATATCAAGTACACTAGGCACCATGTACATGTAGTGTACTAAAAAGTATATAAATTTAACACTTGTTCGTACTAAATTGGGACTTTTTTATATAAAAAGTATACTTTAAGTAAACTGTTATTTATGTTTAAGTTTATAAAGTATACTTTAAGTACATGTCATTAAATACACTAAAGTATATAAAAGTGTATTTCCCTAAATATACTTTTATTTACCATTTACACTGATATAAGCATACTTGCAGTTTACTAACAAGTATATTTCTAGGACTAAATTGGCCCACAATAAGTTTATGAAAGTACGCTCAGAAGTATACTGAAAGTAATTTTCTAAGTATAATTTTAGTTTAATCTTGAAATATACTACAGATAAACCAGTCTGTGTGAAAATGTATTTTCAGCGTACTACTAAAGTTCATCTTGGCCATAAGTTTAAACATTAGTATAGAGTAAGTATACCTGAACTTGTAGTATATTTTTAGTACAAGCCAAGTATAGTGTAAGATAAACTTGTTAAGCACATCTCAGAAAAACACATAAAAAGTAAACTGGAAGTATACTTTTTTAAATTAGTATACTTAAAGAATACCTGTATATACTACTTTTTGCTAAGGGCATGTATGTGACCATGCCTTCCAGGTCCTGGTACCTTCATCAGAACCAGAATCCAACTCAGCGTGCAGCAACTCTCAGATCTCACCGATGTTGACTCAAAGCTACTGAGCTCTCTTGTTTGGAGAGTCACCAACGAACACCACCCCCCCCCCTCCCACACACACACACACACACACACACACAAAATAAATCTATAAAAGGAAATCAGTCACCCGGTTGCCTCCATTTGCTTCATTTCATTGAGCCTCGCCTCATCTGACTGGTTCTAATTATCCACAGTGGATGTAAGAAGGATTTTCAACAAGCCAAACTGAAYATCTAATAACATCCAGCCCATGAAGCAGCAGCAGCCTCTCAGCTCAGTCCTGCACATCACATTCTCTGAACRCTCACTCTGCAGATTGCAAATTAAATTCATCTGCCCCCTTTTTCCCTAACTCTAGATTCTGCTCTTTTGAAAGCCTAAGATCATATGATTGTGATCCGTTGATGATGATGTCAGTTCGTGTCATGACATCCCTCCAGCTTCCTGCAGAGTGCCAATTGCTCTAAAAGCATGAGAACACAGACAAAAAAAAATTTAAATAAAAAAATTAAAATCAGGTCGAAGTGCTCATCTGTCAGTTGGTTTACATGTGCTCTCTCTCTGTGGATTTTTAACCAAATGAAAAACAGCCTAACATGTGTTCCTGGATATCACTTCGATCCATTTGGCACAAAGGTAGTATTTGAGGAGTAAGATGACAGCTCAGAGGAATCTTTTCACTGGCAGAGGGCCCGCAGTGGCAGATTACGTTGTTGTCTTTATCTGGAGGGGAACTCCTCCTGCATGTTGTCATCAGCAAAAGTTCTCACCTTCTGACTTGAAATGTTTTGTTCGTGAAGCAACAAATGTGACTAAATATCAACTCCCAAAGYGATTAAAAGAGTGCATTTCTCTTCTTTATCTGGATGCATGAGGTATGATGTGAGTCGGGAATTTTCAAACAATTGTTTGATTTGGTGCAATTTTGTGCAGTTTGGTACAGATCTTAATGTTTCTACAGATGTTTTTATAGAGATGTTTGTAACGTAATATCGAGTAGATGCTTTTAGGTACTGTATGCCTGAGATTTACAACAAATGTTGATTGATTGCATTTGGCTAATTGCTATAGCTAACAGAAGTGTGACCCATTGCTTTAAAATCACAAGAAAAGCAAAAGGTAAAACTTAGTTAGTTTGAAAATATGTTTGCAGCAACARCTGTTGCTAAAAAAGAAAAATGTGAACAATGTGTAATTTTGTTAATATATAATTTCCAGGCACATAGTTCAGTTCTATATAAACCATGTTCATGTAACTGTCTTCATTGTATCTTGAAACTGACATGTCTCTTTAAGAACCTCCTACCGTTTCTGACACTCATACTTCAGCACATTTCCAAACAATGCTTCGGGGAGGGGCGCTCTGTGGGGTGGGAGCTCGGCTGCAGGCTGAGCTCCAGGGAGGAGCTTTGTACAAATAGGCGGAGCTTTGTACCAGCAAGCGTTCAGGCAGCTCCACAGGAGATTCAAGGATTTCTCCAACATGCATGAATGAGTCAAAGCAGCACTCTGGGTATGTTTTTGATACGAGACTGACATTATAACACAATATAAAGGTAAAAAATGTTAATTTTGCATAATACCACCCCTTAAAGTCAACGTAATTCAAGATGGGCACAGCTAACTGACATTTACCTGCACAAAAATGGTTATTTTTTCAGAAATTGAGTTGAAATTTAGTCACTGACATTCATTCATAACACATGCAATAATGTGTGTGAGATCACATAAGATATTAGACCTCAATTCAGCAGAAAAAACCCCGTAAAAGATTGTTGAACAGAGGAGTAAAAACTGAGGATGAGGAAAATGACCTGAAGCTCGTTTGTCCAAACTGGAAGGAAATCTAAAATTTAAATCCAGTCTGACCTGAAAGGAGATGTTTGAGTGTTGGTTCATTTGTTTTAAACTGGCTGAATTATACAACAMTTCTAGAATTAGACAAAAATATTCTCAGGAACTTATCTGACTTTTTCTTTGGTTCCCAACACCAGCTGTTCCTGTTCTCCTTATCGTCAGTGCAACATTTAATTAAGCAGGAGGACAGCCAAGAACATCAATTTCATAAGAAAATGTCTAGCTATGTTTTTTTTTTTTTGTTCGGTCTCTGTTTCCCCATTAATCTCCTACCATATTCTGGAGGTGCTCCCTTCCATTTTATCAGGCAGCCATTTTGTCATCCTCTACTTGTTATTGCATCAGATATGGAAGTGCAGCCCTGGCATGCTAACATGGGAAACGAGCAGTTCTGAGAGACTGAAGGAGACCTCCGTCTAAGAATCAGATAGGACTTATTTGTCAGAAATTATTTAAGTGGCTCATTTTGAAAGAATTTTTCTAAATAAATGCTTTGCTGCAAAGCAGACAATGTTCTAAAGGTGTTTTAATCTAAAATGTCAGATTTCAGAAAGAAATTAGCTGAACTTAGACTCAGACTTTAAGGCCCTTTAAAGTTGATTTGACTACTTTACTAAATGCAGAAGCAATTTTTAGAAAAACTAAAACTACTTGATAATTAAACAGGTTGTGAAAGCATCAATAATTATCTTCTGTGTGAACATATCAGTCCCTCACAAGATTGGGAAGGAACTATGGCCCACTCTTTTCAGTTTGCACAGCCAATTCCTTCAGATGTTCTAATAATTATGAAGTTCCAGACTTTATAAAGATCTTTCCAAAAAAAAAACAACATTTTAATTCTTGTTGGATTTGGGTTGCTTTTTCACTCAGCACATTACTAATTTTATTTACTTGTACTAACCTTAACAAAAACTTATCCCCAGAGGATGATTTGTATTTATTAATCATGTCTAAAAAAACCCATCTAAATCCTGACAATAATTCATCATCCCACAGCTGATCATTTCCTGCATGTCAAGTTTTCAGCTAACAGCTTTGTGTGAATCCCCCTGTTGATGCAATAATCCTATTTTCTGTCAAACTGTGTTATCTTTGGTATTTTTCATACATTCAACCAAAGAAATGGAAACAAATTGTTAGTTTGTGACAGGCTGTTGAAACAGAGAGTAGAATGATCTCATGTAAGAATGACTCTGCTAAGATGTGTGTTACATGTCGGCACAACACTGCGTTGGACTTCGGGAGCATGTTTATGTCAATGTTTCTCAGATCAGAGTTAATTAGTTTAACAAACAACATAAACGAACATGCCGCTGATGATGGTCAGGAAGAAGAGTGAAAAAGCATCCAAAGTCTGAAGGAAAACTTTGAAAGACCTTCAGAAGTTACAGAGAACGGTTGGCCAAGACACAAGAAAACTTAGAAGAGAAAAAACAAAAACATGAAGACTGGGTCTGTAGTTTTAAATGATTTTATGATGCACATGTTGCATTTGGTCCCTGCAAAGATAACAACTAAACCTTTATTTCACCAGGCAAAACATTAAACATCATTTCTTACTTACAATGTTAGCCTRAAAAAGCTAAAACACTTAAAAGGGGGAGATGGAGAAAGGACAACATTTACATGCACACAGTGAGCAATCATCCTGTTTAACAGTTGCATAACTTCTCAAAATCATTCTTTTGAAAGCAGGAAAATAAATCGTTTCAAGATGCAGTGTATTTTGAYAAAAGCTCTTATCATTTACAACAGCAAAATGGAAAGACATAAGGCCAAAAGAAGACTTAATTTTAAGATGGGAGGAACGGTTATTGTACTGTATCTTGAGGAGGGTTATTGCTGTAGTAACTCGTTTAAATATGGAGGTGAAAGACCTAGTAGAGTTTTATTAATGATCAAGAGCAAAYGAGTATTAGGACGAGACTGCAAGAAAAGCCAATTAACCTGAAAGTAAAAACAGACAGTGAGTGTTTTATTAGAGACATTAGTGATAAATCGAATAGCAAAAAGATAGATTATATCCTATTTTTGAAGATGTCCTTTACAATCATGGTGATAAATCATATCACCATAATCAACTAAAGTATGAAAACACATTTCAACAATTTCTCTTTTGTCTGAGGATGTAAAAGATGAGCGGTTTCTGTACAGGAAGCCAAGTTTTGCTTTGACCTTACAGCGTGGTAAAGTGGTGATGGAAGGACAATGAACTGTCTAACCAAATTCCCAAGTACTTTTACTCTGTACATTGTTCAGTTATTGTTTCATCTGTAGCAAAAAAAGACTTTACAGTTTCTTAGCATTCAAGATTAATTTGCAAAAGCATTTTGAGTGTCCAAGAAGCTTTATTATTGAGACTGAAAGATGGGGCAAAGGCATAAAAATGATGTCATCAGAATAGAAATATACAGCACTTAATAATAACTAACAACAGCTTGAGGATTATTAATGTAAATGGAAAATACAGAGGGCCAAGGATAGATCCCTGTGGAACACCTTTGGGAACATGAAGAAACCAAAAATATTCAGTCTGTTTTCACCTGCTGCACTCTGTCTGAAGACTTAGAAAACCATTAAAAACTGATGGAAATACCAGCGTTCACAAATCTTTTGATTAAAAAGGAACAATTTCCTGAATCAAAAGTTCATAGTTCAAAGCTGTCTGGAGTCTAGAACAGAGGCTATATCATCTAGAACTTTTAAAACTGCTGTGACACATCCATGACCAGAACAAAAACCARATTATTCAGGAGATAACAAGATGTTCACCTCAAGATAGCGAGTTGACTGTTTATTAACAAGTGTTTACAGAACCTTAGATGCAAAAGATAAAATAGAAATCAGCATTTAACTGTTCAGATCAGAGCATGTAAGCAGTAATGTATGATAGCAGATTTTTTTGTGTAAAAATCACACTATTTCTCTGTGATAACACACAGCTATGTAACCGCCTGTCATTGCATTTGAAGACTTACACTGTCTAAAAATATCTGCTTTCACTAATATAATTACTTGCTGAGACCTTCAATCACACTTGCATCAGTTTCCATAAATCTAACGGTTTCGTCCCTGTCGGATTTTTCTTGTTATCTTCCCTGAAACCAGTGGAGTGTTTACTTCCATGAAACATGAACCACTGGGCTCTGTTTGAACGTCATCTATCAAATTAAGCAAAGATGCAAAAACATGAGATGTTGATGTTGGAATGAGGAGCAACAGTAAAGTTACAGGTTTCACATGATGTCATGATGACGCGTTGAAAGCTGTCAAGCGTGACACGTGGAGACGTTATGGTAACAATAAGCATTATACCCATATAGTGGGTAGATTACATTCCCATAACTGTTCACGGTTTGTAGTCCGGAGAGTTTTGAGCTGCTGTTAATTTTTTTTTCAGGCAACAGTTGCTGAAGTTTTTAATGGCCCGCAGCTCCGAACGAGCATCATATATCTGCCAAGGCTGATAGGGCTGTTAATCAATAACGATGACTCACTGATTTCTTGGCTCGMTGTCATTCCCCAGCCACTGGAATTTCAACACACTCCCATTCCCCACGACCTCATGATATTTTCAGCTGCTCGGCTGTGGAGGACGATGCACTGAGTGACGGAGCAGAGTTGCAACACTTTTTCAGGCAGAAAAATCCTTGTTCACCAGCCAAGTAATAAACTCCCAGAGCACTGCTTCGTGCACACATACTGCTATGAATGCAATGCGCTTACATAGTTTAGCATCTCTCTGGTGAGATACAAAGACATAACCTCTGCACTKTTGCTGCTTCATTCCGAATGCATAGCACCGACGCTAGGAATAAATCATGAAATAACTCCTGAGAGACAAACATCAGTTCTGGATTTAGCCTTTATTTGATTTTAAAATGTACAAACTGCGGATAAAATGCTACCACCTTTATATCTGGAGGAATGTTTGACAGATGTTTCAGTGTTGCTTCAGTTCATTGAGGTTTGCAGACAAAAGTTTCTGCAGCTCTCTGGTCCCATCACAGCCTTTCAATCAAGACTGAGATCTGGGCTTTCATTGGACCCCTGCAGTACCTTGTCCTTTTCTTTGCTGCTGTGTTTTAGATCATTGTCCTGTTGCATCATGACCCAGTTTGATTCAAGCTGTTCTTGTCAAATAGCCTCACATTTAACTCTAGAATCCTTTGGTCTACAGAGGAGTTTGTGGTCGACTCAATGAATGCAAGGTGCCCAGGTCCCGTGGCTTCAAACAAACCCAGTCTTTTGTCACGATGCCATGATCTTTGTGTAGATACAAGGCTTCCTCCTGAAAATGTTCCAAACAAGCCTTTCTTGTTTCTTCTTTTTATTTATTCACCCTGTCATGTACCTAACCTTCTAACTGAGACCTGTCGAACATGGAGCAATATACAGTATATATATTTTATTTCCTGATGCATCTCAGTAATCCAGATAGTAAAATCAAAATTAAGTAGGTCCTCTGGACGGATTCTTCTTTAATGAAACGTTTCGTCTCTCCTCCAAGAGACTTCTTCAGTCTGATGAGTTTCAGGTGAATTCAGCTTTATGAGCACTGCCTCCACATGGTGGACAAACAGGTTGGTCACATGYAATAGAGCCGAACAATAGGTCGTTAGTGCCTTGATTAGCTCTRTTGTTCATAGAGACTCATGTGGCCCATCATCTGACTATCGTTGGGGCCCTGAGTCACACCTTTTGCTCACAGGGGGCGGAGTCATATTTGCAATAACTGCATTGTAGGAGGAGGACAACTGGACACGAAGGCCTCCACCTCTGTTTAATGGTGGATGGTTTTTTCTTCACAAAGATGGCTTCCTTTACTCCTCTCTCAATCCAACGTTCCTCTCTATCAAGGATGAGAACATCTTCATCCCTGAAAGAGTGACCGCTGGCCAATCAAGGCAGTAACGACCCATTGTTTGGATGATGGTCCTCTTTTGCATGTGACTTACCTGTTTGTCCATGTGGAGGCAGTGCTTATAAGGCTGTGTTCAACTGAAGCTCCTCAGACTGAAGAAGGCTGTTGGAGGAGAGACGAAACGTTTTATTAAAGAAAACCCCGTCCAGAGGACCTGCATTTTTTGTTCTTTTAGAATTTTTTATAATTCCTCTAAGCATTAGTGGATTTGCTGCGATTGTCACTCCTGGGAAGATTGTTAACTGTTTTAAACATTTCCTGCTCGTGTATAATAATTTGGAAATGGTTGTTTCCCTTTTAATTCCCATTTGAAGCAGTGAGGGTGGACTTCAGTTTCTGCTTTCAGTTCTTGCTAAATAAATTAAATCATGACATAAAGTTAAATGACATATGTTGCTCAGAATGTTTATTTTGTTTAAGAGCCGCTAGGACTACACAAAACACTGTTTTAAACAAGTTTACAGTTGTACAGTTCAACCCTGACAGATAACATCAGATGTCATCTCTTAGGCGAAACAAGGTTASTTTCCTGGAGTTGCAGCTGCAACCTGGTTTGCCATTTTTGTKGCTCCAGATGTGGAATGTCAAACTCTGACAGCCACAAAGTGCACTGATTGCATGACAAAGTCTAAAACGGAGTGAGTGAGGTCCAGAGAGAAAATGTAGGAAACTATAATTCATAGCTTGTAAAGCACCGGCTGTGCCAAAACAACCAAGCTTTGAGGGGTTATAAACAGAGCTGGGCAGAGCAGCGCCAAGAGAGCCGACACACAAGTTCAGGGGAGTCAGCCAATATTACAATATTTCACCCTTCACTGGCTCATCTAACTACAGAGCTGTGACGAAATCGTCCTGCTAAGTGCCTGGACAGACCTCCGTGAAGCACCGCAAAGTCTGCACTTCCAAGGCTGTTTACCTCCTTTCCCCGTTCGTCTGTAAACCTGATTAACATCAGAACCAACGGTGAGCGTGGGGGTCAGAGTGTTAATGCGGAAAATGGCTACCACACTTCTCAGCCCATCGCGCCTCCTTCAAACACGGGTTCCACCAGAGCAGGGGGGCGGGAGCAAGTGGACTGTGGCTCTGTGAGCTGCGTGGAAGTCAGCCGAACACAATCAGTCATCCCGCACAGTACAGGAACAAGCCAGCTGTTAAGTTGTTTACATATCCTCAAAATGACTCTGGAGTGGGTAATAAGTGCAAATCAATGAGCAGGGAGGGAGAGATTTGGGTGAATGGTGCTGCCCCTGACGTAGCCCAGGCTGACAGTACATTCTCCTATGATGGATTAGTGCAGCTGGCAAATTACATCTCTCTAATTGTACTTTGCAAACTGAATTACAATGTATCACTCATGCTTTAATCCCAGCTAAACACAAGTTTGATGTAAAAAATAAATAAAAGCTCTGATCTTTGATTTCTGACTCTGCTTCACCTTTTTGTCACATTTCACTGATTTCTAACCATAACAGCAGGATCTGTTTGCAGATATCACGAAGTCACTTTTTAGTTTAGATGTCTTATTTTCACAGTTCTTATGTCTTGTTCCAGTAAATAAGAGTCAGACTGACTTTTCTCCTGACCACAGCTCAAAACACTGACTTTTAGATTTTAGCTACAAATGAAAGGAACATTTACTGTTTGATTTATTTTATTTAAATGTGAATGGTTGTGAAGGTTGTTGGGTGGTTGAGAGGGATACCACATTCTGAAGGGAAAGATCCAAATGCAGGAGTACTAATTTATTATTAACCRTCAGGCAAATCCCAATGAGATCACAGATCTGTTTTGCGAGGGAGACCCGGAACTGCAAGAAGCCAAACATGCATGTTTTTTTGGTGTGAAACTGAAGTACCTGGACAAAACTGGCCCAACTGACATTTAAACATTGTGCTGGAGGAACAAAACCAATAAAAGCTCTGGCGATGAACAAACTGGATTGAATAGGAATAATTATCAAGATCCAAATCAGATGCAGAATCAAGAAAGAAGAACTTGGTGTGCAGGGAGAAGCAGAAACTTGCAGTCCTTCAAAGGTTCAGATTAAAGTTATAACATGTTGAGAAATAATGAAGCAGCTGTTTAGTTTACCTTAAAAAGTATATTTTGCTCAACTTATGCAGAATTGCAATATTTTCATTTAAGTTTATTTGATAGGGACAGACACACATCAACATTGACAAACTGAATGAAACAGCAGTCCCATGCTTGCATCATGGTGCAACAGTGGTAGCTAATTCGCCGGGGGGGCCATGGCCCACCTGAGAAT
>NW_013952487.1:1525418-1529884 GCF_001266775.1 Austrofundulus limnaeus | reverse complement strand
AGGTTATATTGATAGGTATATTTTAATTCAATATATCAATAATTAAATAATTTAAATAATTATATAATATGTCACATTTAAATATGACTTCATTGGAACCCCCACATTTACCATTAGATATTAGTTCACCCAGTGTTGTTTCTCTTGCTTAACAAATAAATGCATTCCACTTAATTTATAGAACACCCACACCATGTGTTTTCTTATGTACAGTAGGTAAAAGTCTGTTTAACAACCTGTTGAAATACACCAGAACGCAGGAAATGGCATCTGTTCAAAGTTTTCTGGGGGAGGACCCCCAGACCTCCCTCCAATGGGTCCCCCAACATTACAAATACTTCTGATGCCACTGAAATATGTAACAGTGTAAGTACAATAGTTTGGGTTCTTGTTTTTTTGTCTCTGGACATCACAAAATCAACAACACTATCTGTAATATTGCAAACTGAACATCTGTTGGAAAATTCAAATCTTTCATATTGCCATTATTTTCAAATTGTCGTTTTATAACCACATCAAAAAATTTCTGTTTAATATTAGTTTCGGTGTGCCACCCCTTGTTTTTCAGTGGACCCCCATGCACGCGCCCCCCCGCCCCCCCCCATCCATGAAAAAAGATTTCTGCAGGCGCCACTGCTTGAGTGATTTGTTCACACTTAGATACTCCCAAAACACATATCTGTAGAACTCACTGAGGTTGATTAGCTGTGATGAGCATCCAGACTTAGATCATAGACACACTGAGGGTTTCGCTGACATTCAAGTGGGATATTTTACTAAAAGTACAGACAAATAAATACACACAGATATGGGGATTTTTTTCTCATTGAAAYTTGTAAAATAATGTTTGAGAATCATTATTTTAGGAGATCTTCTTCGTGCCGCCCATCTGAGTCAGCCTGAGCTCCATTTCTCCGGGATGTTGAGCGTTCACAATGTGAGACGGATTAACCTCTGAGTGAAAACCAGGATCACTTAGTCTGCAGATTCGTCTTTCCTCCGGTTCTGTGCTAAACATTTCAAACGGCAGATTTGTTTGCTTTAATTAAACCGCACATTGAAGCGATTTGTTTCGTGGTGAATCCGTCCACAACGTGCAGCCTCTCTCAGGGCTTTCTGAGGCCTCATCCTCCTGGACAATAATCAGAGCCGGGGCCAGCTGAGGTCAGGCCTGTCGGTGCGGCTCCCTGGAGAGGCACCGACGGCCAAAAAATCCCAACAAATTTTTTAACTCTTCTGAAGGCCGAGGTCAAACCGAGAATGACCGAAGAACAGGAAACTAATCAGCTAAATGCGYCGGGGGTGGAGTTTGTGCTTTCTTAGAACTGGCTCTAAGTGCTTCACATCAAGAGGCTCACCTGACATTAAAGAAGTGTGTACCTCTGATGTGACCGGGTGAACAAACAGGGTTGTGAGAGAGTGTGTTTGGGTGTCAGACGAGTGGTCCTGTTCATACAAATGACTGTGTGTGTTTAAACAGATCTGGCAGCAGAGGAGATTTTAATCTCTTCACATTACAGCTCCTGTGTGCTTTCCTTCACACGGTGAGAAGCACACACACACACACACACACACACAGACACACACACTCACAGAGAAATAGTCCCAGGTTCAAAGAGGACTGATAATAAAAGAGCACTCTGACATTTTGTGAAACTTTTTTTTGGCTACAGGAGAAGTTTTTTTTTTTGCTGATTTCCATGTTCCCATGTTGCTGACTGCACACCAGATGTGGAGGAGTGTTGTTGTTTATGAATGAAACGGTGATGCTGAAATATAAACCTCCTGATAATCAGCTGCCCGTTTTCTTAAAGCCCTTATGTTGTTTCTGCAATGCAAAAGAATGCAGAGCTGCGTTCAGCAGCATCACATCAGACGTAACAGCTCCGGATCCGGAGAGAAGGTCTGTTAAAACCTTTCACATCAGATTTTAATGTTCAGTAAAACTGAGACTCTTCACACAACACTTGTTTTTTTAATTATCCCTCCCCAAAGATGTGAAAACATGTGTCCCGAGTGTCTTGATTTATTTTTTCTGACTGAAAGATTCTTTCTTCATCATCTGAAAAGATTCTCTTAGAGTCTCAAAACATTTTTTTCTTTAAATAATGAAAATACACCGAAAAAGTTGCCATAAAAAAGTGACACACTCAAATATTTGKTTGGACCTGTAAGGCACACRTTSTCTGTGGCGTTGTTTGGATCAGCTTCTGCAACAYTGCATTCATTTTTCACCAAGATCTTAYATTGATGAAGACTCTCAGTGGACTCTGTGGAGCCAATCCAWGTGTTAAAATGACGTCTCACGCTCCCTGAACCACTCTTTCACAATAAGAGCCCGATGAATCCTGTCATCTTGGAATATTGTGCCATCAGGGAAGAAACAATTCATTGATGGAATAACCTGCTCATTCAGCATATTCAGGTCAGCTGACCTCATTCTGTGAGCTGAACCTAGACCTGACCACCTGCAGAGACCCCACATCATAGACCTAAATCCAGGTGGAGACTTTTTTTGTTTGGCCGGACACCATAATCGTTCTGTGACGTCACTGTAGAATAATTTCAATTTGTTGCAAAAAACAAAAAATGTGAAGAAATGCATCATGTTTTGTATATTAACATACATTTAGAGTTTTATTTCATGACAACTCACTATCTGACTGCAGTGAAGTTTTTTTTGTCTCACCGCAATTTGTACATTTTCAACTTCATGAGGCTTAAAAAATGTGTATTTATTCTACAGATTGGCTGGTTTATGTGCAGTCATGGGTTGTCACCTTTTATTATGTAGTTTTGGAAGATATTTTATTTG
The DNA here is from genome assembly GCF_001266775.1 of Austrofundulus limnaeus. NCBI lineage: Eukaryota > Metazoa > Chordata > Actinopteri > Cyprinodontiformes > Rivulidae > Austrofundulus > Austrofundulus limnaeus. Next base: position 1,527,069 of record NW_013952487.1, on the reverse strand, counting down.
TTTAACTTGTCACAAAGAGGATTTTTTTTCACATGAGCTCAATGGTAAAACAGTTCAACAAGAAAACATCTTGGACGTTAAAATGAATTAGGAGTCATTTTAATTCGAGAAATTCCATCTGTTTATTCTGGTGATGTTTCTTTTTGTAACATTATTAATTATTCTATAATGTTTGTTTTGTATATATGCACCACCTTGTGCATGCAGTGGGAAAGTGTGTGTGGATACCACTCAGAGGACGGCTGAGCGTGTTCCTCCCTGAAACTTCAGGTGACACGCAGCCCGGGCACCTGGAGGGCCCGCAGCCATCAGCGCTGCCTGCAGACGGACGTGTCCTGGGAGCTCTCAGCTGGAAGTGTTGATCTCCACGGCTGAGACGGACCTCCACACCGAGCTCCGGCCTCCATTTATCACAGCCGAGTCTTGGCTCGGCCGAGTGACACGCTGGGACTGGGCCTGTCATCCAGACCATACATTATGTCAGTTAAAGCTGTTTTTTATTAGCTGGATGATAGATAGTTTTTTAATTGTTTTGTTACTTTTTTTTCCTCCTTGTGTGAAGCATGGACTCGAACGTGGGAACCTGTGGATTCTGCTGCTGCTGGTTTTGGAGAGAAAAGGGTTCTGCGGAGTGAGTTTATGGGTTTTCTGATGATGTGCAGCCAGCTGAGGAGCATCTTTAGTTTGAATTAAACATGCTTCACGATGTGTTTTATGATAAACAAATGATAATATAATGATTTAATATGTTAACGGGAAATGAATGAATGAAAATAAGCAACTTGAAGGAACCTGTTTGCAAAAATCAAACATAAGAAAGTTTATCCTAATTTTCAAGCTAAGTTACAGGAATTACAGGGTATCTGCAGGTTTTAACAACTCTAATTTAAGACTTTTTTTCTGGTAGCGGGTTGAAAAAAGGAAAAAAGTCAGAGCAACTCTGACTACTTCACCTGCGGTTTTGATTCCGACTTAAGGACCCGCCCTGCTCTGCTCTGATTGGCTAAAACTGTGAATCTGGATTTTTATTGGTTGAAACCAGCGTCAGTTAATCCATCACAACACAAGTATATTTTGTTTGTTTTTTTCTGCGGGGGGAGACAGAAAATTTTAATTGCTTCTGCCCGACAAAATTTAAGACCTTTGAGGAACAAATTTAAGATAGACTTGCACATTTTTAAATCAAATTTAGGACTTTTTAAGGTCTTAATTTTAGATATGTGAATTTAAGACTTTTTAAGGTCTTAATTTTAGATATGTGAATTTAAGACTTTTTAAAACCTTTTAAGGAACTGCGGAATTAATTTGTAACATTGAAATGAGGTTCTACACAAGCACTTGACTGAATGAGCTAAAATCAAGTGGTAGCTTGAGTCTTATTGAGCTAAATTAGGCTGTCATTATTGTGTGTAAACACATATAGGGTGGAATTGGACAAAGATTAAAACATTCACTTTTATTAATACATCCGTTAATAGCTTAGCATCTCAAAACTAAATAACAAGAAACATTTTTGTAGACTATAAAGGTTAATATATATTGTAAGTTCTGATGAATTGTGTCCAAAATCAGAGTTGTAGAAAAAAAAAAATTCCCTTCTCACCCTCCGCGGGTGGTCTCTTTCATCCTCTGAGCTCGGGTCCTCTACCAG
>NW_013952487.1:1523709-1525148 GCF_001266775.1 Austrofundulus limnaeus | reverse complement strand
ATATATATATAACCTAATGAGTTTGATGTGAACAATCATTTGTAATGTTTCAACTCCTCCCTTTAACCTTTTTTTGTTCTTTTCCTTTGCTTTCCTCTATGCAGTCATAAATATGTTCATAATCTCCTCRTAGTTAGTCCAAGCATGCAGCAGTTATTTTTCTCTGCAGGCAGCTAGAGCAGCAGCTACCGGGTTGATGGGAAGCTGCAGAGCGAAGTGGCTTCCCTCTCAGCTGCCGGAGAAACGGGCTCATTTGTCTGCTACAAGCTCGGCTTTAGCTCCAATGCTTTCCAGATGTTACAGATGTTATTACCACATTATTGCTGCTGGTAGAGCCCCAACTGCGAAACCAACCACGACAAGGCCGACCTCGGTACCAGCGCTGGAAGAGGTTGACTCAGTGTTGTTTTTGGCATCAGACCACTRAGGTCTCTAAAGGTTTTCATTGATTTATTTGGGAAATCTGAGAATCCAGCAAAGAGAACGTGAAGATTTTCAGTAGCATGTTAAAGCGGCAAGTTTTTCACCAAATATGAATCCTCAGTGCAGCATTAATGTGGTTTTAATAATTTTATACAAAACAGAAAATTCTGGACAAACACTTTCATGTCCACAGCTGTCTTTAACCATCATCACGTCCTCGACTATTCAATTTCAGTTCATTTATATGAAGCCAAATCATAACACAAGTGATCTCAGGACATTTTAAGGTCTTTCAGTGAAATGATCAATAACATCTGACCCCAGAGACCAGCTGACCAGAGTCAGACTGATCCACACCCGTTTATATACGCAATGACAGCTGAACCTTGTGATGAAAGAAACTATGAGATCTAGTTTAAAGTTCCTAAAAAAGCTACTTAAAGGGCGTGCAAAAAGATTTATTTTGTCATCAGTTTGGCCTGGGTGCTCTTTTACAATGTCAAGAGTGAATTCACTCACATGGGAAATTACCACACAATCTATTTTCGCAAACTAAAATTTTAAATCATGACTAATCAAATGATTCACAAGTCGTAAAGTCATGCATTTTTATAATAACTTGAAACATTTTTTTATCAGATAGCTTAACTGTGTATTAACTCCTGAAGTGAACTGAATTTATTGCAAAATGGTAATGTTGGCATTATATATACACATTCACATACATACATATATAATCTTACACCCTCATCAGCATAACAAAAATAAATAATTTAACCCCTCAAACATCAGCTTCATGTTTTTTTCAACAATTTAGCTTTTATCATTTTCCCTAATAAATTAATCGAATCAGCATTTTTACAAAGTATAACCGCTGTCCAAGTTATTCCACAATCTTATTCCTTGAACTGAGGTACATCAAGTTTGTTCAAATTTTAGGTTTTATAAACATTTCAAATCCTTTCAAATTATAACAACTTTCCCTCTTAACAAAATTAGATTGAATATTCGAAGGC
>NW_013952487.1:1520317-1522830 GCF_001266775.1 Austrofundulus limnaeus | reverse complement strand
TATATATATATATATTAGGGATGTCCGATAATATCAGCCTACAGATATTATCTGTCCGATATTAGCTTAAAAATGTAAAATTTCTACATATTGGTATCGGCTTTTATTCTGATAACAAAAGCCCAAGATTTGACCAAAATGTGTTAATAAATGCTTGTGGTCCAGAGACGTTCACCGATGCGCGTTTGATGACATCATCAAACTGGATTATCTCAGGGAGAGAATGATCCAAACTATTGTTTGTGACAAAATGTTAAAAACAAATATGGCACTTTTTTCCTAACTTCAGTTAAATGTTTTTTTTTATTTCTGTACAGACATGTTTACCTATGGAATGCATCCAGTGAGGTATCAAAAAGCAGGCATAATGTCCCTGACAGGAGATATGTGATGTCACTTTAATATTGGTTTGTAATGTCAGTTAATATCGGAATCGAAAATTAGGTATTGAACAATATCGACATATCGAATATCGTCAAAAAGTCAATATCGAGCATCTCTAATATATTTAGATTGTAACCTTATCTATTTCGATAACCATCTAATTACATGTATGTAGCTCTGAGATACAAATTTAAGTAGCTGGTGTAAAGCTGCAGTTAGTGTGTAAATCAACAAATTTGTAATAATTTTTTTAACAAATACATCTGTTGGAGCAGTTGCTGAATAACTAAACATGTTATGGACTAACATTATTTTAATTTATAAGAAAAKAAAATAAACATAAAACAGCTATTTTAATAATAAAATCAATACTATTCGAAGTATTTCCGGTTAAGTCACAACGCTCACTATGAATCCTGGGTAATGTAGTTTTTTGCTTTGTTATTGTCACGTGATACCTGTTAGCATTAGCCCTAGCTTGTGGCGTTCTTCACTGTAGATATCTAAGAATAAGCCTTAAAAATGATGAGCGGGAAGACGGTAATAGTGACCGGAGCGAACAGCGGGATAGGAAAAGCCACGGTAGCGGGGATAGTGAAGCTCCAAGGCCGGGTGATAATGGCCTGCCGGGACCCGGACAGAGCCGAGGAGGCGGCCCGGGACATCCGCCAGCAGAACGGGGCGGACGGCTCGCAGGTGCTGGTCAAACAGCTGGACCTCGCCTCGCTGAAATCTATCCGGACTTTCTGTGAGAACATTATGAAGGTAGACAGGCGACTCTTCTCATTTAAAAAAGTAGGATAAAAGCTGCATTTGAAAACAATAAGTTATATTCTCTAATTTAGCATGTGAACATTACATTTCATGAAGAAAAACACACTGCTATTTTGATACATTCAGACAAAATGTTTATAAATGTTTAAAGCGTGAAAGGTGGAAGCAATATTGTAAAATTTACAATAAATAAGTAATAATAATATTTACAAGAAATATGCATTTAATGCATATTTCTACATATTCTTAAAATGGATTATTCCTGCAAACCCACCTGGAGATGTAAAGTTCTGGCTTCACACCATCCTGGTCTTTGTGGGCCACTATTCGTTTTTTTTCCCCAGCAGGTCTTAAAGTTCTGCAGAAGTCTGTTAATCTCTTATTTATTTAAATCAGGTGTGTTAAAGTAGAGAAACGTCTAAAATATACAAGATAGGGTCCTCGAGGACCAGCATTAAGGACCACAGTTTTAGAATGAAAGTATTCAAAGTCAGTAGGGTTGGGCGATATTGGTAAAATAATTAATCACGATTAACTGTGGTATTTAGCCGATCTTGATTAATATGACAAGTAATCCCCTGGAGTCCCTGGGCGCCTGCATGTCCTAGTCACATGACCAATTTAAATCACTCTTGTGGGAAAGATTTGCTCTGGGTAAAAATCTGTTTCAAATTGTGTCAAAAGTGCAGACTTCAGGCGATACATCAGTTTTTAAATTGTGTTGATAGTCCAAGTAAAACCAGTTACGATAAATTACAGAACTTATTTTATTAAATGCTTTCAGTTTCCACAGTCAAACTGTTTACATGCATACAATAATGTTAACAGCTGACTAAAACATATTAATTGTTATACACAAACAAAAACATTCAGCTTTCATACACACCTCGTTGGCTGCACAAAACCAGGGGGAATAATCTCTTTAAAAATCAACTTTCTTGACAAAAAAACTTGATAAACTTGACAAAATATAAAATGTCACTTAACCAGAAAATCTTCTGACCTAATTTTAAAGTTAATGTATTCTCAAAAATAACAACACAATAGATAAAATACTAAAATAACTTGTAACAGTTAAGCTCATTGGGCCTCATGCAAGAACCGTTCGGATGCACAGATTTGTTCTTAAGTTGTGCGTACGAGTGATTTAGGAGAATTTGTGGCATTCACCAATGTTTTCGTATTCTACGATTTTTTTTAGATACGAACAAAATTCACGAGTGGTCCAGACCTGTCGTATATTTTACCAGCAGTCAGTCTGCTGTTATCCAGATGGAGTTAGTTTGAAGTTATTTTGAGTTGAAAATAAATCACACTCCATAATTATGTTGACAATAGCCTATTCTGCTTGAATT
>NW_013952487.1:1510123-1520307 GCF_001266775.1 Austrofundulus limnaeus | reverse complement strand
CGCGTGCACGAGCAGCTGGATACAAACAGGTGTAATTTACGCAGCTCATTTACACACTTTTCCTGAAGATAGAAGAGTGTTGAATCTGACGTGACATGTCCGTACGAACCCTTTGTACGAACAAAAGTAAGAGAAATTTAGGATAAGAATACGAACATGTTCTTGCATGAGGCCCGTTGTATTTGAAGTGGAGAGGAGCAGCGAGCAGACTGACCAGGGAAATCCCCAGCCGGTCTGCCAAGTGGCATTAATCATATTAATTATCAAAAAAAAAAATTGATAAAATTTTTTTCTGATGATTAATTGCACACAATACGATTTTTCCCAACCCTAAAAGTCAGTGGTTGGTTAAGATGAGGCACTAATTCAGCCTGCTCTCTGCAGCCCTCACTGCTCTTCTTCATGTTGTTGAACAGGAGGAGCCTCGTTTAGACGTGCTGATCAACAACGCCGGAGTCTTCCAGTGTCCTTACACCAGGACCGAGGACGGCTTTGAGATGCAGTTTGGGGTCAACCACCTCGGACACTTCCTGCTCACCCACCTGCTGCTGGACCTCCTGAAACGCTCGGCGCCCAGCCGCGTCCTGGTGGTCTCCTCCAAGCTCTACAAGCGCGGTGAGATTGACTTCGAGGACCTGAACAGCGAGCAGTTCTATGATAAAGCCTTGGCCTACAGTCGCAGCAAACTGGCCAACCTGCTGTTCACCTGCGAGCTGGCTCGCCGCCTGGAGGGCAGCGGAGTGACGGTGAACGCTCTCACTCCGGGCATCGTGAGGACTAATCTGGGGAGGCACGTGCACGTTCCGGTGCTGGCTAAACCCCTTTTTAACCTGCTCTCCTGGGGTTTGTTTAAAAGCCCAGAGGAAGGAGCTCAAACCTCAGTGTATCTGGCCTCCAGCCCAGATGTAGACGGCGTGCAGGGCAAGTGTTTTGCTGATTGTCAGCCTCAGGTTCTCCTGGACAAGGCCACAAACCAGGACCTGGCCTCTAAACTGTGGGACATCAGTGAAGTCATGGTGGGAATAACCACATGAAATCGAAACTGAGTCATGCATGCTTGTATGTTAGCAGGGTAATCGTTGCAGGAAAATGACCCGAGCTTTAAAATATGCAGTGCCTTTTTCTCTGTGAAACGTTAAATATTTAGTTTGGGTCCAAAATTAGCAGTAATGGTGCCGAAAGATGAAGATGTTTCCAGGGCTTCACAAAACAGAGAAGTACAAGCCACATGTTGAGTTATTGAAACAAATTACAGAGTTTAGTCATTTGTTGACAGCTGTCTGTGTTTTAGTTTGGTGTGTATGTTTTAAACCAGGGGCTTTGTACAGAACTGTTACTGAGCGATAGGGCTGCTCGATTATTGCAAAAATTATAATCTCTGTTGTGATTTAAATTGAGATCTAGATTTTTTAACAAAATTATTCATTAACTTTGACAACATGAATTTATTGAAATAAACAATGGCTTTTAAACAATGTTTCCCTCAGGATTGCAAATATTTTTTGAGAAATTAGACAAAGTGAAACTTTGGCTGTGTGAGGTGCCTGCAGCATCGTGCTGGCAGTGGCACTGGATTCACAACACTAAACAGCGTAAGCGTAAACTGCGAACTTCGATCATTTTGTTTTTATGATTGTTGAAAACCCAAATCGTAATCAAGCTCAAAATTGGATTAATTGCCCCTACTGATCGATAGACATGAGCAACTTTTCAGACTAATTGACAATATGCTTTTCAGATATTAAGATTTTTAGAATTTTGCATGTCGACTGACAGAAGGCTGAACCCGGGGAAGAAGTCTTCTTGTAATTTGCACAAATTGTGATTGTTATTTTCACACTTGTAATATTTCTTTAAAGGGGCAAAATTATGTGTTTCTCAGGCATATATTTAAATTCTATACCATAATAAAGTATCTGTGTCACCTTTAGCTGTTATTAAAATGCTGTTTTTATGTTTAAATGGAAAATAAACTTATCTTTTCATCACTTCCTCTTCTAAACACCTTTAAATTGGCCTCTGTCTCTTTAAGAACCACCTTCCGCTTCTGTTACGTCCATTTCAGTGCTGGGGGGGTCGCACATGGGCTATGATGCAGTTTACTTGACATCTGAAAATACATTTCCTCAAAGGTATTTTGAATCTGAAAAGAGCTTCACTGAGTGAGAAGTAGTGTTAAGAGCAGCAGACAGCTTAAGTTTCACTTTCACTTTGCTTTGTTACTGCGGAGAGCCTGCAGGAGTCATGGGCGGGGTGTGGGGAGGTGTGCTCCGTGATGAGGAAGCTCGGCTTAAAGACACGTCCAAGGGGCGTTTCTGGTACCAATAGGTCTTTCTGGTCCCCASCTGTCGTTTTGCTCCTCAGCATGGCTTCCTAAAAACGCTGCAGGATTTCTCAAACATGCATGAATGAGTCAAAGCAAGGCTTTGGGTATGTTTTTATGAGAGTATAACATTATAACATGATATAAAACTCAAAAGTTGATTTTACATGATATTTCCCCTTTAAGAAAAAGGCTCTAGAGCTGCTCTGGAACTTGTGTTTCCAATAAATGTGTGTTGTTCTGCATCATGATATCAGTATATTCTCTGGTGGTTAGCTGCTAGCCAAATAGTTAATACAAAATCACAATTTAAGCTCTCAAATCAGGTGCACATAGTAAAATAATGCTCATTATTTTTGCTTCATTAGCAGAGTTCCTCATTTACACCCTCCTGGGAGTATGAAGGGGTTTGTGTGTGGCAGGTTGGGGTTCGGATATCTTTTTWCCGAGGGGTTAGTTGGGCTTCAGTCAGCCATGCTGGTTGCTCTGACATTGGTCATTAACTGAGAATGTTTATTCACCAAGTCACCCGCAAACAAGGCAGAATGGTAGCAAGGCCTCCAGGATTCATGACTTTCCCACCTGTATTGTTCATTAGAACATTTTCTGGATCATTTATGGGGAGCTGGAAACACAAAGGCAGCCACTTTATCATATCCATCTCTCACACAAGGCTCCCGGGGCGATTTGAAAAGCTGCTCCAGTCTATTTATTTTGCAAATGGCTCCAATTAGTGCAATTACAAAATTTGGTTTTAATGGCCACTGTAATATTGATAGGGCCTTGAATGCTAATCTAGATATGGGCACTTCGGTCAGGCTACTTAAGCTTTAAAGATCCAGCACATAATGATTTAATTAAAAGTACATTAATTCACTTTTTTTCCTGGGCTTCTGTTAAAAGAGACACTCATCAAATTGCAAACTGAAATAATCATAAAGTTGTCAACATTAGTAACAAATGTTTCTCCTTATTTTACATTTTGGCAAATGGACCTTCTTTAGTTGCTGTTTATTATATCAGTTCTATTTCTGCCTTCATCAGAAAACACATCTGCTTAGTTTGTAATAATGCTGCAAACTTCTGTGACTTTAGCTTTTTAAGGAGACATATGGTGCTTTTAAATGCTTCTTTTCACATTTAAATCCATCAGTTGAGGTCTATATAAAGTGGAACTCCACAAGCCCCTCTTTCTCTTTCATTATTTAGAAGTTCAGTCACAAATAATTTGAGGCAATAGTTCAAATAATTTTATAGAAAATCATGGAGCCAGTAAGAGGACATGGGTAAAAAAATAAATAAAATGATCTTGACTGACCTTTGCTGGAAATGATTTTCATGATCTTGGAAAGGTTTCCTCAGCATCCTGCAAAGGTTTCTCATGATCCTGCAAAGGTTTCTCAGGATCCTGCAAAGGTTTCTCAGGATCCTGCAAAGTTTTTCAGGATCCTGCAAAGGTTTCTCAGGATCCTGCAAAGGTTTCTCAGGATCCTGCAAAGGTCTCTCAGCATCCTGCAAAGGTTTCTCATGATCCTGCAAAGGTTTCTCATGATCCTTCAAAGGTTTCTCAGGATCCTTCAAAGGTTTCTCAGGATCCTTCAAAGGTTTCTTGGGATCCTGCAAAGGTTTTTTTTAGCATCCCCCAAAGGTTTTTTTTTAGCATCCTGCAAATGTTTTTTAGCATCCTGCAAAGGTTTCTCAGGATCCTGCAAAGGTTTTTATTTTTTTTGCATCCCCCAAAGGTTTTTTTTTAGCATCCTGCAAATGTTTTTTAGCATCCTGCAAAGGTTTCTCAGGATCCTGCAAAGGTTTTTATTTTTTTTGCATCCCCCAAAGGTTTTTTTTTTTAGCATCCTGCAAAGGTTTTTTAGCATCCTGCAAAGGTTTTTTAGCATCCTGCAAAGGTTTTTTTAGCATCCTGCAAAAGTTTTTTAGCATCCTGCAAAGGTTTCTCAGGATCCTGCAAAGTTTTTCAGGATCCTGCAAAGGTTTCTCAGGATCCTGCAAAGGTTTCTCAGGATCCTGCAAAGGTTTTTTTTAGCATCCTGCAAAGGTTTCTCAGGATCCTGCAAAGGTTTCTCAGGAGGATTGTTCAAAGGATCCTCAGGACACTGCAACRGTTTCTCAGAATTCTGCAAAAAATTCTCAGGAGAATCCTGCAAAAGTCTCTCAGCATCCTGCAAAATCTCAAGATTCTGGGAAACCTTTGTAGAATATTGCAAAGGTAAGTTGTGATCCCTTTTTTTCCCATGTCGCCTTATGGGCTCTGCCTCGTAGAAAATAGAGGACACTGAACGAGTTGAAAATATGACCTAAACAAAATATAAAGATATCTACACAGCACAGAATAGACTGAATTAAACTTTTCTGCACTCCTAAAAACGCCCAAGTCCACAACAAAATACATTTAACGGCTAAAAAAAATGAATTTTGCCAATATGTCCTCTTWAAACGTTTTCTGTTCTGCAGTTCTCTTTAATTAATTTGCTCAACAAACTTTTTTTTCCTTCACACAGATATGAGGTGTGATGTTTTCATGATGATTATTGAAACTAACTACTGGAATAGACTTTTGTAAAAATGCTGAGGCTGCAGAACAAACTGAAACCGATTAAAGCTAAAATAAGCAGAACACAAGCATCTTAATTGTAATAAAAGCTCATTTCTGTGGGATCTTTCTTTGGTCACTGCTTTAATCTACATATTAAGGTTAAAGAGGTTCTTCAGGGTTCTAATGTACATAACAGGCCTGCAGGCTTTAAAGACTGGCACCATGTGGACCTGCAGCTTTATTTTGGTTCCGTCTCTCCTCCAGCTCCACCTGACAGCTGAAGACACAAGTGGGAGGTCGGGGCTGTTTTCAGTGTTTCCTGATGTGCCAAAGCTCATTGGTTCTGTCCAGACTTCCATCAGTCCCTTTTTTGTTCAGAAACCTCTGTCCGTTTTCTCCTCTGACCACACGTTATACTGCTGGAAAATGTGAATTAGAAAAGAAAAACAACAGCAGGTTTTGAACCCCTCAACTTCACTGCAGGTAAGAATAACAAATAACTGAAAGTTTTTTTTTCATCTGTGGACGTTTTTGTTGAATGATTTGAAGCACTAATAAGCTGTGTTTCTGACACTTTCAGGAACAGCGTGCCAGCTGTTTATCTGCTTCCTTTATCTTCTTTCCTAACACCAACTGGACCAGAACCAGGTCTGTAGCAGGCGGGAAGAAAACAACCTGAATATTTAACTTGGCTCTGCAGGTCTGTAGCCTCAAACCACCAAAATGAACTTTTCAACTTTTGTCTAAGTCAACAAAAACYTCAAAAATGATGTACCCACGTTTTTTTTCTTGTGTAATCGTTACACCGTCTCTAAAATTAGCCCCTCGACTCCCTAACATTTATATTGTTGCCAGTGAGTTATGTGAAAATGTGCTTTTGTTTGACACCATATTTCACTTCACCACTGAGAGCCATCAGCCATTGCACATCTATCTGAAGACAAATGCTGGATCCCTTCAGCTCAGGAAGCAAAGCAATTCTTAAGACCTCATTTTTAAGGTTGATGTATAACCAAGTACAATGTATGAAAAGAAAATAAAAAACACAAGATTTGTTTGAAAGTATCAGTAGATTTAACAAAATACTAAAGGAGACAGACCTCTGAGTTCTGGATCTGGTATTTCTGAGACCTGGTCACCAACAGGTGGATGTTAAACATCAATATTTCCTCAAATTGAAATATTTGTGTCACTGTCCTGATAATATGATCATTCAGGTGGAAATAAACATAAAAAATGCTTTAGCATCTCCTAAAACACTTCTGGGAATCTTTTAAGCAGGGTTGGCCAGATGTTTTCTCATGTAATAACTTTTCCCATTTTAATGTAATAACATTATAATGCAGGAAATGCAAACACTTTTTAAGTAAAGTCCTTTCATTTTTTATTATTAGCTAGCAGTCACTGCTTTGGCACATATTTTATTATTTTCTTTGTTTGTTTGTGTGTTTGTCCATGCGCTTGAAGAAAGTTTGACATATGCGCTGGCAGCAAAGGCTCATGGGACATTTCATAATTTGATCAAATATAAATATTTGTGGTCTTAAATCTACACATTTGCTTAAATCTAATGCAAATGTCTCTTGTAGTTACTTGTATTTCACATTTCATCTTAATATAGTTCAATAATAAAGTACTCGCCATGAGTGAAAACTATCTGTACAGAGCCAATGGTTGGGATGACAAAGTGGAAATGCAGTGTTTCTACATAAGACCCAGTAACCAGACTAATTTCTGGTGGGCCAAATCAAATGGTTTGGTGGGTCAATTTTAGCCCACGGACCCCACTTTGGGCACCTCTGCTTTTAAGGTTCATCTCATCATCCTAAAAGTAGGGCGCAAACAAAACCATGATCTCAATCATATCCTTAAAATGCACCAGAGAGAAGGCGAGTTAGAGTTGGGTAAGGTGGTGGCTCACGAGAACTCTGTCAGCCGGGCTCTGAAAGGTGAGCATCAGTGAGCCTCTGAGAGGAGAGAGCTCATAAATCATCTGGAAGAGTTTAGTGTAAAGTAGCAGGAGGACTATGCGGGGCCCAGGGAGCGCTTGTCTTGAGCCTACCGCTTGGCCGGAGGGATTTGTTTGCTTTAACCAATCCAAACAGTTAGGAGAAGAAAGACTGGGCCTGCTCCTCACGGTCCCATCGTGGGATTGTCCTTTGCTTTCCTTCTGCTTTCTGTCAAACATGCACACATGTTTCCTCACATATATTCCCTCTCTGTGTGTGTGGGGGGGTGGGGGGTGAACGCTCACTAATATAAACACAATCCTCTGCTATTGTTTATGCTATCACTACWGTGGGCTTTTTTCGGTTCAGACTGAGGATATGGGATCAAGTATTCTGACTCTGTAACACGGCCTTAGGAGGAATTTATCAATTAAAAGGTTATATTACACTGGGCTGAGGTTAGAGCCACATTTTAGGTTTGGCTTTGCCATTTAGCCTCAAAGGTTAGCATCAGGAAGTGTTCTTAAAGAGTGCAGAACAAGAACGAGGCCTGAGTTTTGTAATGCATACTTCTCTGGATTTGACTTGGACGCACATTTACCAACACAAATTACAAAACATGAATGTAGACAAGAAGTTGCATCACTGCCAAGTAGTTCTTATCTGCATTACAAAGTCCCAAAAATAGACTCACACATGGTTTTGATTATGACTTGGTCCCGCCAAGGGCAAGGAAAACCAACAGGTCACAGAGGTCAAAACTGTTTTGCAACCAATAATTTTATGGAAGCATTTTATTCACATCTGCAAAATCCTAAAAATAACCACAAGTGATGTTAGCAAAACGTCTCAAAGATAACCTTCAGTCTTTCTCAGATGATGTACAGATAAGAAAGAAAACCCCAGTTTTTAACTCACAGCATCAGTTTAGTTGTTTTATTTTGTAGCTGAAGTCCATAAAACATGTTGAATAATGACAAAGGGGGGATCAAGCTGCTGGACTCCCAGAGGCTGGACAGAACAATCTTTCAAACAATGAGAAAGTGAGAAGAATTCACGTTTAAAATAAAATATGTCGCCCTAGTTTCAGGACTGAGGTGATGGATTTGGATATTTCTTCAGGACATGGATGTGTTTCTCTAAAATCATGGTTCCCAACCTGTGCTACAAGTACCACTGATGGTACTCAGAAGAAAAGCTGATGTCCCTAATCCTTTGTACCCTAACCCAACCACAAGAAGAGGCATACTAAAGCTAAAAAGCCAAATTAGCTAAAGAGATGAGTGGTTCAAACAAATGCTCCAAATGGAAACCACTAGAAACAAACAGTTCGCCCTAAAGTGACGTATTTTGCAACCTGATTAAGTAACAATACCAACAGTTTCCATCCTTTAGTCTAAAAGCACTCGTGTTTTTCTGTTCAGCTCTCAGTGATGGAGCTCAGCCTCTGTGCCATCRTAGTTTCCCACACCCAAAGGAAACACAAAGCAGACAGAGATCATGGCCTCAATATTTCGTTCCCTCAGAGATCTAAAGTCTTGGCTTGTGCAACACTTGAGGGACCAGATCCACCTGACCTGCAGTCTTCAGAACTTCCATGCTGTTAACATCACAGCAAACTGTGAGGACATGGACGCCCTGCCTCTCCCGTGTCCCCACCCCCAGCTCTTAAAGTAAAGTCGTCTGCAGAACATCACCGAGTCTTTTGTTGTCAGGCTCCACTTACACCACATGCATCTCACATATTGTGTGAAAATTAGTTCTGTTAGGTTCTCAAAATTCTTTATAACTCTGTTAACTTTCATAATTCCACGCGCTGATAAGGCTTTCTTCATTTTATGACCCGCATTGCCAGAAACAAGGGGAGGTTTTCCAATGTGACAATTAGGTCGAAACAAACRCGAGCACTGAGAAGGTTTTAAAGTCTTCAGCTGTCAACTTTGGAATGCCAAAAGGTTTGAACACATTCAGATATGCTGTCCTCATTCCAATCATTTTCTTTTTAACAATTTTAATCAGGAAAGTAATTTATTTTCTGAACAATCTGTGTCTGTTCTTTTTTTTGATTTTGGATTTCAGCAGCTTAACTGTCTGTGTTCACTGTCTGATTTGGCTCTTCATGATCCTCCTCTGCATCCATGGTACCTCCTCCTTCATCCCCTCACAGATTCTACCTTTTCCACCTTATGGAGGCTGTTTCYCATCTTTGGCTTCTAAAACCAGATGTCCATGTGTTTCAACAGACTCATCTGACCACAGAACACACGCCCACTGTCTATCATGTGTCCACAGAACACATGTCGACTGTAAAACTGTCTCAGGTTGTGTTTTTGTGTTGGTGATAATGGTTTTCCTGAGTCCATGTGGAGCTATTTATCACTGCGACATGATAGCTTTTCATTCAGTGGTGCTTAAAGGGTCAACATTCRTCCAGCACTTTGTGGCATTGACATGTACACTACACATTTGGCAACTGTAAATAAGTTTTTTCTTTTAATCTGCCATCATTTTTGGAAATGGTTTTGATCAAAACAGTGGCAGGAGGTAGAAACCAGAAAGAAAAATCAACATTTACTGCACATACATACATGAAAAACATGTTCCTTTAATCTGTGAAACTAATCCCATCATCTGATTATGGTGTTTTAGCACCATCTGCAGCAAAAAAGAAGGTAAAAACTAACTAACTGTCATATAAGAAATGATAAAATAGTGCTGTAATTTCTCAATTTTGTGAACAAGATTATAAACCTGACCCWTTTTGTGTTTGAAAACAAAAAGCAGACTTCAAAACACAAGCACATAAAAGTCACTGTAATTGTCTGTCAAGAACAATGTGGCTGCAGATAAATAAAATACCAAGATTTATTACGAAAGAAATATTTATTATGTATCTTTTAAAAAACCCAACAAAAATGATCAAGTCATCAAACATTTCTTTTATAAAGTTTCCTACTTGTAATATTCACTGATTTAAAGAGAGTTTGATTGATCCGACAGTTAAAAGACAGTCAGCAGAGTGAAGAGCCCGTACAGCAGGGCACATGGGTAAAACACCAACAGCTGCTGCTCGTGCATCGCCAGYGTGGAGATGAAGATCTTGGAGGCTGAGAAACTGCACCAACAAATGGCTAACAAGGCCAGAACTGTTCCAATAACACCTCTGTTGAAACAAAACAGAAAAATACAGAATCCCGAGCGGCTGATTTGGTCCTTAATGATCTCAGAATTAATTAAACTAAAACAAATATTTTTATAACATTTATTATAAAACATATAATTTGACGGATGGATGGATGGATGGATGGATGGATGGATGGATGGATGGATGGATGGATGGATGGATGGAAGATTGTTGGAT
>NW_013952487.1:1504077-1509935 GCF_001266775.1 Austrofundulus limnaeus | reverse complement strand
TGGATGGATGGATGGATGGATGGATGGATGGATGGATGGAAAATTGTTGTATAGAAGGATGGATGGATGGATGGATGGATCATCCATCCATCCATTGGATGGATGGATGGATTGACGGACGGATGGATGGACGGATGGATGGATGGATGGATGGACGGATGGATGGGTGGATGGACGGATGGATGGATGGATGGATAAATGGATGGATGGACAGACGGATGGATGGATGAGTGCAGTATAAAGACAGTCTTACTGCAGAGAGTAGAAGACAGCGAATGCAGAAAGGACCAACATCGGCAGGAGGCAGTAGCCGAGGACACTGGCCACACAGCCGTATGAGACGGTCAGCGAGCTCATCAGGCTCAGCAGGATGTACATCCCACTGCAGGCGATGGCACTGATCCCATACACATACCCAAAGTGAACTTTACCTGCCTGGACACAGGTTGTGGGAAATAGGGATTGCACAGTTAAATTCAATTCAAATAGTGAGTAGTGTTTAGTGGCTTTTTTTCACAAAATGATGCCAAACCATCATGGTCAGATTAAAGCAAGACCAGTGAGTTACCATCATTAAAGTGACGCCCAGTGCGATACAGAAGAGGATGGGACCTGTCAGATCAGTCTCGTTCATGATGCTGCCATCTGCAGGCTTGAAGGGGTTCAACACAGTCAGCGTCTTCTGCCACATGTGGTCAAAATCAATTCCAAGTTCTGGAAAATCCACAGACAGGAAAAGATGATCATAAACCACAAAGAAAATCTATGATTTTACCGAAAGACTTGCATTTAGCGGTGTTTATGTTAATGGGTGGGTGTGTAAATCTAGACAACTCTCACATGGTCTTTATAACATAAAAGCTGCATCTTTTTACCAACAAGAAGAGGAGGTTCATCCTCAGGAGTCTCTCCATAGGTGGCAGCATGTGTCGGCTGATAGACCTCTCCAGTGTACTGCTGCTCCATGAAAGGATCCTGAGTGTTCTGTGCTTCACTGAATCAAAACAGAGACAAATCAAATCAAAGATCCTTTTGGGATCTAGAAGTCCAGCAATCGTCTATTCTGCTCTTTGCCTCTTTAGCTTTTAAGTTTGAACACTTTTCTATGGGTTCAATAAAGGTTACAGTGGTGATAAATACAAAACTTTCCTTTACTAATAACTATGATCGAGCATAACCTTTTCTTTTTTAAATGACGAGATGTTCTCTGAAGATCAGCAGTACACTGAGCTGCTTCTAGAGTTGAAGTGATTTAAAAGGCAGCACTTACTCACGGTCGTAGAAAGCCACAGTGCGACCCTGGTTATCTACATAATACCCTGAATATCCTGTTTGGTAGAAGTCAAACTGTTGCGAGTCCCCCATCCTGATCAGATGAAAGTTGACAAAAAAAATTAAAACATTGTTAGTTTTTTAGTAAACAACATATGGTCGGTGTAACAGTAGAGGAGGCAGGGGAAAGGGTGAGGTGCAGGGAGATGATCTGCTGTGGCGACACATAAAAGGAGAAGCCGAAAGACGGAGAAGAATTATTTCATGTCTTACTTCTCAGTAGCTGAAATATTTGAGGATTTAACAACATAGCCTTATTTTGCCATCTTTTCTACATCAGATATGTGACACACACTGGTTGCAATTCAGTTCAAAACATTACGTATCTGTGAGTGCAGAGAACTGGTGCAACGCTTAGCAATAAAACTGTGCAATCAGTTTAAATACATTTTATTCTCAGAGGAAAACTCCAATAAATACAATGCTTACATTAAAATAAACTCACATGAAGTTCAGAGTAAACAGCTGAACCGGTTCTCCTCACAGCCAAACAACACGCGAAAGCTGCTCTGTGGGCTTGGACTTTAAATAACATCCTATATTTGGACAGAGTAATAATAGATCTGACAACTGGTCAGCTCTCCAAACTGTTTTCAAACACAAGATGCGTGTTTTAAGCTGGCAAATAAATGGCTTAAAAGATACTTTTAAAAGTCATACAGAATAAAATAAACAAAAGAGAAAAAAAGTTTAAGTTTCTGGTGAAATATTCATGTAAAATCTGAACTCACTGTGCTAAAGAAAAATGCTACTCACAGTTGTGTGTCTGTGTATAGCAATTTAATGATATGCATTGTTTTTATTCCAAAAATTCCTTCAAAAATGGCCTCTATTCACTTTTGTTTGGTGTGTTCAGTTTGGCTGGGTAAACAAAAAGTCTGCATTGCCCTCTGGTGGCGAAAAGACGACACAGTCACAGATCTATCAACTAAAATCATATGTTGACAATTTTTAATGATTTATGCAGGGCTATTCAACTAATTGCTCTGGGGGCCACGGAAAATGCAGGTCAAAAGTTCAGGGGCTGAACATTCAGCAATTAAAGTTATTATGTAAATAAACCAATTAAAAAGATCTGTTAACTTTGAAATTGTTTATTTTTGCTGTATTTAATCATGAATACAACATACAGAACGGAAAAAAAAAATTGTATAGGTCYTCTGGACGGGTTCTTCTTTAATGAAACGTTTCATCTCTCCTCCAAGAGACTTCTTCAGTCTGAGAGTTTCAGGCAAAATTCAGGCTTTTGAGTCCTGCCTCCAGGTGACTGATACTCCCATCACATGGCTATCGTTCACACCTAATTAATACCTATTGTTAACAGGGGGTGAAGAGATACTGCCAATGGCAGCGCTGTAGGAGGGGGACAGCTGAAAATGGAGGCCCCCACCTCTGTTTAATGATGAACGGTCTTTCTTCACAAAAATGGCTTCTTTTACTCCTCTCTCAAACCAACGTTCCTCTATCAAGAATGAGAACATCCTCATCTCTGAAAGAGTGACCGCTGGTCTGTAAATGAGTGAAAACTGCAGAGTTCTGGCCATTAGATGTAGCTCGTCTGTGTTGGGACATTCTTTTGAACAGTGGTTGCTTTGTTTCCCCGAGGTATAACTGGTCGCAGTCCTCCTGGCACTTAACAGCATATACAACATTGCTCTGTTTGTGCCAGGGCACCGGATCTTTGGGGTGAACCAGCCTTTGCCGTAATGTGTTTTGGGGTTTGAAAGCTACTGGGACATCATGTTTAGAAAATAAATGTCTCAGTTTCTCCGAAACACCCGCAACATACGGAATAACCACTGGTTTGGGTCTGGGTTTGGGGTCTTCATTTTCACCTGAAGGTTGCATGGAATCCTGTCTGTGTTTCCTGTCTGCTTTCAGGAAAGCCCAGTCAGGATAACCACACTGCTCCAGGGCCTGTCGTGTGTGTGATTTCTCTTTCTGCCTGGCTCCTGGGTTTGTAGGGACACTGTCTGCTCTGTGGTACAGAGTCCTGATSACTCCTAACTTGTGTTCCAGTGGGTGGTGGGAGTCAAAACGCAAATATTGGTCTGTGTGGGTGGGCTTACGATACATACCAGTTTCCAACCGTCCTCCATCCGAAACCGAGACATCGCAATCCAGGAACGCCAACCTGCCATTTTTTACATCCTCTCGTGTGAACTTAATATATTCATCCACAGAGTTGATGYGATCAGTGAAATGTTGGACTTCCTGGGCTTTAATTTTAACCCAGGTGTCGTCAACATATCTGAACCAATGGCTCGGTGGCACCCCTGAAAAGGACATCAAGGCTCTCTTTTCCACTTCCTCCATGTACAGGTTTGCAACAATAGGAGAAACTGGGGAACCCATGGCACACCCATGTTTCTGCCTATAATATTGCCCTCCGTACGTGAAGTAGGTTGATTCCAGAGACGAAACGTTTCATTAAAGAAGAACCCGTCCAGAGGACCTATACAATTTTTTTTCCTTTTGATTTTTTTTACCTGGATTACTGAGATGCATCAGGACAACATACAGAACCTTAAGAGAATCATGATAATTAAACAATATCAAAAACAAAAACAACACATTTGACACAAATATTATTTTGACATATCTGACTCGTCAAAAATTTAAACCAATATTATTTTCACTATAGTTTTATCTTCAACTACTTGTAATTTTAACTGTCTTGAGTCTGCATAGAAAATATTTTCACCAGGTTCTAGCCAAGATTCTGACATTTCTGTAGAAACCAAACATGTATATGTTTAACTGAAAGAACTTAAAGTAATTAAAGTAGAAAACCGGGGATTTGGGCTTAAGGGATGAATGAACTAATTGGCGGGCCGAAATTTGGTCACTCGCGGCCGGATGTGGCCTGCGGGCCGCCAGTTCAATAGCCCTGCCTTATTGTTTCAAATGTTGTTTTATCAACTTTTTATAACCCTTGGATTTAAGGTTGTTATTTTAAACTGGATTGCAAAAACATTTATTCCTTCGATGTTCTACTTTGTTGCATTTCAACCGGGAATTTGTGTACTTTTTAAATACTTCTTATTTTTTACATATTCATCTTCAAATTCTACAAATGTTGTTGGATTTCTTGTTCCCCAAAGTAAAAATATCTATATTATCGGACATTTTACTTCTTGTTTATATGGTTGAATATTATTTTAATTTTTTTTTCCAAATTAAAAAAAGTCTGGAAGTACACGCTCAAAGTTGTCCCAACAAGTTTTTTTTTGTAAAGTTGACATGATTGACGTGTCATTCAGCCAATCACTGTAGCGCATTGGTTACCATTTATGGTCGTTTTTAGCTCCTTCTAAAAGTGAACCTCAAATCGTGGTGCGCGAAGGGCGAGGCCTTTTAAACTTACACACACCACCGAGTTTAAAGTACCTCGGACACACGGCTTCAAAAACTTAAAATCAGTCCGTTTTTGATATCCCARTTTGTTTTGTTGTTTTACTACTGCAAAAACATTAATCAAAGGATTACAGGTAAACTGAACTAACTAAAACACAAACTGAAATTAGTTATATGTACTTTCTAATGTCTTATTTACCCCGCATATAAAAAGTGAACTTTTATTTTTTTTGTTAACGTTTCTCTCTAGACAGTGATACATAACGCCTAATCTTCAATAAATCCTCTCATGGAACTTTAACATCTCGTAGCAGGATGTACATTTTGTCAATTTTAGTGTTTGTTGAGGAGACAGGAAAAAGTCCGACTTTTGCGCGTCRTTGAACGCACCTTAAAAAACACATAAGTTCCTCGTGCTCTCCAGTCAGCCAATCAGAAGGCCTGAAGCTGAGCTTGTTTGTGGGCGTACTTCACATCTCCTCCAATCAGCGGCGCGGCTCAGTAAAGGTTGGGTTCGATCGCAGGAGAGGAGCTGCTGCTGTCACTTCCAAAAGGTATGACCCAACAACGAAAAGAAACCCTTAACGACTTGTTTGTGAAACTTTCAGACTTGCATTTGACAGTTTCTCCGTGTGGAAACATGAATCTGTGCAGGAGGTTCTTAACGCTGTTTTATCAGCCTCAAATCTCCGAAGTGGGTCTCACGGCTCAGCAGCTAGCAGCAGAGTTAGCTCAGTGAAGCTCCGTGGATGAATGAGTCTGCGGGCGTTTCCCTGACCCACCGGTTCCGAATCTCTTTAGTCGGTCGTAATGTCTCTCCTCTGACCTGGAGGCTAATTGAGCTGAGGCTCAGTTGGCGGAAATGAGCAGCAATCACGGCTGTGACCAGGTGGTTAGCTTGTTTGCGTAAAAACTTCCTTTAGCCTTTTTTTTTACTTTTAGCTTTAAGTTTTACTTTTAACAAAATTAAAACCTGCGTTGTAAGAAAGGTTACTTACAATTGTGGCTAAAAGGAGAACTTTAATTATCTTTAAATCTGAATATTTCAGCTTAATATTCTTCAATATCCCAGATGTTCTTAAAGTTAGGGTCACGACCCCACCGTGAGTCATGAAACATCAAGTGTGTGGTCCTAATATGACCATAATAATAATAATAATAATAATAAT
>NW_013952487.1:1500632-1502856 GCF_001266775.1 Austrofundulus limnaeus | reverse complement strand
CCCTTGAGGACTGGAGTTTGACACCCCTGATCTACCCTATTTAATTAACACATAATATAACAAACATTATAAAGGTATTATAAAATAAGGAAACCCTAATACTCTGGTGTTGTTTATAATATCAGTACTGAGCTATAATAACTATAAATTTCTTCGACTGCTTTAGAGCAATGGAAGCTGTAACTCATTGTTGCTTGTCAGAAGGCCCTGTTTTTACATTTAAATGTTCAAAGATTTAATCACTGCATTTTCTTTCAAAGAGTACAGTTAATAAAACTCTGAAGATGCTCTTGACTGTTCAGTACCTTGTACACAAACATGATGGCGAGCACACAGTGTTCTCTCAGGCTGACTTTGAACCCCCACTGCCTCTGGTTTAACGCTGCATGTGTTTGTGGATGAGGCATTAGCTGTATTAAAACAATTTAAAACAGAAGTCATAAATGATTTATAAAAATAAAAAAGATTTCTGTTGATTTAGTGCTCTTGCCCGTTTAACTTGTTAACACTTTTATATACTTTTAACAGTGCTTGTCAGCGTCACATGTTTGAAGCTGAAAACCGTTTCGATCCACTGCGTTACTCAACATCAACCTCAGTTTGTGAGAGATAAAGAACTCTGCAAAAGTTTCCCCTCGTTCCTCATTTCTTTTATATTTTGCAAATGTTAAAGAAATGTGGGATGCTTTAAGGCCTCTGCACAGTTTTGTAATAGTTTGCATAACGTTACACAACCATTACAAATCAAATGCACGGTTGTTGTTATGCTTGTTTATGAGTAGATTTTGGAAAAGTCCAGAACACGAGACACATAAAGGTCAGGTCTTCAACGTAATTTGCTTCAGAACTTTGAGCCTTCCTTTAGAGCTATAAAGCAAATAAACTCATAATTTCATCAGGGCTTCTAGCTAATAATTTCACCAATATAATGTTTTAATATTTACAAGTCCTCAAACATCTCTAATTCTCATTTACTAATATTACACGTATGCATGCTCCTCCTTACTGTACACTTGTCTAAATMCATAATCAGAAAAGAAAAGAAAAAGCTCTGAGTCTGGCAAAAGAAAAGTCAGACTTTTTGTGTTTCAGATTTTTAATAATCTCCATCCATTCCTGCATTTTAAATCATACATATTTAAAAAAAAGCTGTTTCAAATCTAAGTGATATTTATTTTATTGTCACTTCTTACATCTTCTGAATTTGAGAATGCCAAGTAATTTCTGTTCTTGTTACACCCCTCAATGTGCCTTAGATACAGTTTATATGAAAAGACCAACTGTCCCAGCTGTATGATGTGTTTTTGTGTAACGGTGCTGTTTTGTGTTGACCAGTCGTCCGTCCAGCACCATGGGAAAAAAGAGTCGAGTGAAGACTCAGAAGTCTGGCCTTGGGGCCAGCACCGTGGTTTCACCCAAGGAGATGATGAACCTGATCTCTGAGCTGCTGCAGAGTACGTTCATGCTTCATGTGTCTTTAGTTGGAGCAGTGTGGCTTAATTATTTCTGTTTACACTATTTGTCATGACATTAAAACAAAATGAAAGAATGATTTTCACTTTTTAGTGAAAAGAAAGCGATTTTGTCCACCAGTGAAGTTATAAAGCAATTAGAAAGTGTCRGTTTTTCTGCCAGTAGCATCTACATTTAATCTTTGTTTGCTTTGACTTCTTTTAGTGGTATTAAACTTACATACAGTATGTGGATGTGTCATTCAGAGTGCAGCAGTGCAACGCCCTCTGCTGGTAAAGAGTGGGAGGAGTACATCCAGATTAGAGTTTTGGTGGAGAAGATCAGAAAGAAACAGAAAGGTGAGTCTGTGCATGTTTTAATTTTCCTCCGAGCTGAAGAAGCACAAACTGATTCCRGTCTGGGATCAGTTCTGAACTCCTTTGTTTTCTGCTCTCAGGTTTGTCCACCATGTTTGATGGCAGCAGGGAGGACTACTTCTCAGATCTGATGTCCTGGGCGCAGGAGAACGGGGCGTCCTATGACGGCTTCACCGTGGCGAGCTTCGACTCGGAGGGCTACGGCCTRCGGGCCACCAGGGACATCAAGGTTGGGCTCTAAAGAGCTCGTGCTGATTTTCAAACACTCCKTCAGGTAGATGTGGAGAGATAAAAGTTTTGTTTGCGCAGGCTGAGGAGCTGTTCCTGTGGGTTCCCAGGAAGATGTTGATGACGGTGGAATCGGCCCAAAACTCTCTGCTGGGTAAGAATAATAT
>NW_013952487.1:1495511-1498064 GCF_001266775.1 Austrofundulus limnaeus | reverse complement strand
CTACTTAATGCAAACCAGCAGGAAGTTGCATCACACACACACACACACACACACACACACACACACACACACACACACACACAGATTCAAGCCCAAATTGATGAGGCAGATTTATGACGGCTGCTGGCCACAACAAATTAAGTTGACAGTGATGTATGTGGGGGGTCGAGTGTCACGCTGCACCAACAGACCACACACACACCCCCAGTGGAGACCCCCCTACTCCCAGTCCTTCTTGTTAGGCTTCCTTGTCAGGCTGCCCCCCTCCAGCATACCTGCATAATGAAATTCCTCGTACTGATTTGTGTTTTTTTTCTTCCCGTTTTCCTCTCTCCATCCCCAGACTCATCCCGCCGCCAGCAAGCTGCCCCTGAAGGACAGCTTCACGTTTGATGACTACAGGTCAGTGTGTGTGTGTGTCTCTTTGTGTGTGTTTATAGAAACTGGAGCAAGAAGAAAATATTCAGCTCCTCACAATTACTTCTTACTGTACCAGGTTAACTTTGAGTTTTACTTCCATGTTTCAGCTTTAAAACAGGAAGCAGCAGATTTATTCACATGTCAGATTCAGTTTTTGTACAAACAGAAATATTAGTGTGTCCGATGTTTGTGTTCCTGCTTCTGTTAAAGTGTTAACAAGCGGTTGTTTGTTGGTTGGTTTTCTGTAACAGGTGGGCAGTGTCCTCTGTGATGACCCGCCAGAACCAGATCCCCACTGAGGACGGCAGCCGGGTCACTCTGGCCCTCATCCCCCTGTGGGACATGTGTAACCACACAAACGGACTGGTGAGGCTGAGAACTCTCACATCCCGTACAGGCAGACACGTCGACCATTTAATCTGTGAAGGAAATTTGATTCAAAAAAAATAAAAGGAGGCTTTATCCAGACTTATAAATTAATTTTAAATAATGTGGGGAGAAAAAGTGAGTGTTTGGTTGAATCTGCAGATCACCACAGGATACAACCTGGAGGACGATCGCTGTGAGTGTGTGGCGCTGCAGGATTACAAAGAAAACGAACAGGTGAGACACTTCCAGGACTTCTCTCTCTAAATTATTCATTTCCATTTTATTTATTGAAAATTCTTCATGGGACTTGTTTTAAAAACATCCTACTTTTATTTATTTATATATATATATATTTTTTTTTGCAGCCACATTTGTTTGCTGCTTGTTTATCATGCCTAAAGAATTATATTTGACAGTGTGAATATTTTCCGCCTGTGTCCCAGGTCCTCTGTARAGTCAGGACCGGATCATGCAGGCCATGGGAAACGTGACTCTGGCCCTGCACCTGCTGTGCGAACGGGCCAACCCAGCTTCATTCTGGCTGCCGTACATCCACAGTCTTCCTCAGGAGTACGACACGCCGCTGTACTACCAGCAGGACGACGTTCAGCTGCTGCTGGGCACCCAGGCAGTGCAGGACGTCCTGAGCCAGTACAAGAACACGGCCCGCCAGTACGCGTACTTCTACAAACTGGTGCAGGTATGCAGACTCAGTACACACTAACTGAATATAAAGGAATTTAGTTTTGAACCTGTAATACTAGTTGCCAACCAGCAGGGGGCGACGTCAGATAATTACAACCTCAGGTTAACTTCACCATCGGTTTATCTTTTGTTGGCTGATGTTTTTAGGAAATTACATAAATGTAAACTACAGAAAAGCTMTTCAAAATCAGCCTCTTCCTTACAAATSTCTTTGGTCAAAATGGTTCAGGTTAAATCCTTTGTATAATGCTTCGTTGGTGAAAAATACTGTATTTTGTAAGGACATGTACACAGTGTATCATGTTAGGAGGATAATGTGTGTGGTGGTGTTTAGGAAAAAATATTTCAGTCAGAAGATGTTTTTTTCATTAACCCATGAGCGTTGCTTTGACTCATTCATGCATGTTTGAGATATCTTTGAATCTCCTGCAGTAGCCATGTGGAGCTYCCTGAACACATTCTGGTACAAAGCTCCGCCTATTTGTACTTAGCTCCTCCRGGGAGCTCAGTGTGCAGCCGAGCTCCAACTCCACAGAGCACCCCTCCCCCGAAGCATTGTTGTGAAGTTGCGAAGAAGTGGGAGTGTCAGAAGTGGTAGGAGGTTCTTAAAGAGACAGAGGCCAATTTCAAGGCGTTTATGTAGACTATGATGCAAAATCAAATTTATTTTTGATTTACACAGCATTTTCTTTACAACTGAAGGTAACATGGTTACTTGATTGTGATATAGAATTTAATTATTTGACTGGTTAAGTTTGCCTCAGTATTGCTATTAAAAAAAATCATTATTCAGCCAATCAAACAAATTTATTTCAAACATGATAGCAGTATAAAATAACAGCCATACTTGAACATATTGAATGCAAGATACACATGTTTTGTAGCAATAGTAATCTTAACATGTTCGTAAAGGAGTAGGAAGAAGTAAATAAAACTTAAGAACTCCTACCCCATACTATGTCTTCAGATAACATATATTGTAATAAACCTGAGTATGACTTAGTGCAGTGTTTCCCAAAGTTGGGGTCGGGACCCAAAGTGGGGTCCCGAAACATCAAG
>NW_013952487.1:1491106-1495411 GCF_001266775.1 Austrofundulus limnaeus | reverse complement strand
CTAACTAACTAACTAACTAACTAACTAACTAACTAACTAACTAACTAACTAACTAACTAACTAACTAACTAACTAACTAACTAACTAACTAACTAAATAAATAAATAAATATCCAGCTATACATGCACACTCATATGTGCTAAATCATTATTGCTACATTTAAAAGAGTTCATTGAATATCAGGAACAGCTAAAGACAAGAGCTTATGTCAATATATCTGTTGTTCCACTAGGTGGCAGTGTTGTTTTCAGCTCTTGTTTCAGACAAAGGAAGAATTGACCTCATGTAGGAGTTCTGTCGTGATGGAACTCAGTGATGATTTATGCTCAGAAAACCTGTTAAAGATCTTACAGCTTGGAAAAAAAAGTCTTTATAGCAACAAAAGCTAAGGAATGCTGACTGGCAGATATAGAAACTGCACAAGAACACAAAACATAAGAGCTGGACAGTTTCAGCTGTCCTGATGCATCCTGGGAAATTGTTCTTGCACCCCCTGCTTTTAACATTTGTTTTTCATGCTACATGTGTTTACATGAAGTAACTGAAAGCTGCAGGACTTTGTGAGGAAAGATTTTAGTGTTTTAAAGCCTGCTGGGTTTTTCTCTCCACTTTTCAGTTTTATACCCACATATTGACGGCTGCTTTGATAGTTCTGTTGTGATGTTGTTTAGATTATTGAACTTGATGATTTTTATTGTTTTTGGACTGCTTTGTCTTTGTAAAGGATCTGGAATAATTATAATTTTTAATTCTAAAATTTCTTCAAAAAAAGATAGTGGCGCAGCTCCACCACGCAGGAAAATAAAATCAATTTGTATTGTTTATTTTGAAGAGCTTTGGTGGAAAACACTGAGGCCTGAAACTAACAGCATCATTATACAGGTAGCATGAATTATTAATCACAATATTTCTATTTCTCCACTGATGCACACAAAACACTTTTTCCTTTTGCTCTTGTTCATAGATTTTGTTAGTGCCTCTGTGTAAAAAGGTTTGTTTTACAGTTTTATTTTGCACGCAGGAAATTCAGACTTTAATAATACATCATAAGGAAAACAAAAAACACCTTGAGCGTGAAAAATTGATTAAAGATTTCACAAAACAACAAAATGTTATATATTTTTTTATTTACTGTTTGTGTGGAGAGTGAAACAAGCAACAGTACGTGGCATAAATACGCAATTTATTTTCCTTTTTAACCTAACGTGATGGAAAATGTAGTGAGTCACTTATTTTGACAGCATATCAGTGTTTCTGTTCATCACATTAACAGCTGCAGTGTTGAACTGTGGACTCTGAGTAACACACTGTTGTGTTTAATAATGCTGCTCAAATTTCCCCTACACACACACACACACACACACACACACACACACACACACACACACCTCAGGGTAAAATGCTGTGGTCACATCGCATATCACCTCTGGAGCTGAACAGTTGCACTGATTCATCCCAACAAGTTAATCCAGAGCGTTACGCAAGTCAAGTCCAACAAAACAACCAAGTATCTGATCCACTAAATCACACAAGCTGATGTCTGTAATCGAGTAGTTCAAGTCTTCATTCTGACAAACCATGAAGGCAGATGTCACCGTAGATTTTAGACGATTTGCTGAACTTTGTGCTTTGAGGTGTACATCAGTGTCCCAAGCCACGTCGCTAACCAAACTAATTATTTTGTCCACTATAGTGAGCAGTTGTGTCACAGAAAGTCTATAGTCTCTTTCACAAGACAAGTTCTGATAAATCGCTGCACAGACCGGTCCGGCTTTAAGCTCCCTCGGTTTATTATAAATCACGGGAGAAGCCGTCCAGTTCCCACTCACATGTATGCGCTCAGAAATGAACCAATGAGGCGTGGAGCAGATCTCAGCTCGGCTGAAATGAACGTGACGTATTTATTGTGTGATGGAGAACTGTCTCGTACCAAATAAAACAAACTAAATTAACTGACTTTAGCGATCCTGTGGTTCAGTATTTTTTAAACCAACTACACAGTTACTGTTCTGTGTCATWTTTAATATTCCCTCWGGAAAAAAAATCTGTTGATTAATCCTGCAGTCACATAGGCTACTGACGTCTTTTAAACATAAAACAATAAACTAAACTGATWCATTTTAGTGATCCTGTGGTTYAATAWTTTTTAAACTAACAACAAMGTTGTTTAGTGTCATCTTTAGTTTTCCCTCGRTAATAAATCTGTTTGTTGATTAATCCTGTAGTCGCTCACTGATGTCATCAGCTCATTATCATTTTCTGCTCGGCTTGGGTCCGGCTCTGATAATACCTCTCTTGGGGGCTCAGAGGGTCATCAGAGGCGGGATCACTTTACTCGCCTTTCCACCTTCGTGTTTATTCTGAATGATCTGAGGACAGAACACATCAGTTCTGGACTGAGCTGTCTTGTGAATGAGGCGTATGTGTTTGCTGATGATGTGGATCTGTTCCTGTCTGAGATATTTCTCCAATCAGATCCACCGTAGTTTATTGTATTCCTGTAATATATCTTTATTTTTTACTTTCCCTCTGGTCTCTTCTGAGTTAGACATTTTTTTTCTTTCTTCTGAAAACAGATGTCTTAATATCACCGGTTTGATTTTAAACACTGTTGTAAATGACAATCTGTGTGTATTTTAGTGCTTTTTACAATGCTGGTGTTTATGAGCTGTACTGCTTAAATGGGATTTATGCATTCTGTGTCAGACAGGATACACAGACACTAACATTTAACTTTAAAAACAGTTTAAAAAAAGCAAAAACCTTCATAAATTCAGTCTAATTGCTTAGAGTGATAACAAATGCTGACTCCATGTCAGAACATTTAACTTTCATAAAATAAAGAGTTAATGTGRTTCTTTCAGGGTTTTGCTGCTCAGATCTGACAGTAAAGATTATATTGCTACACTGTGGGTAGTTTTATAGAAGAGTGTTCGCTTTAGTCTGTCTGTGTGCGTGAACATGTAGATGTGGTCATTCACACATCCAGATCACTGGGCTGATGGACAGAACTGGGAGGTGGGGTGGCGGGGGAGCCACAGAACGAGGTGCATTCAGGTCAATTCAATTCAAAGCCAATGTGACAAGCTAATTTTCCAGCCCGGTCATCTGAGGAAGAGGAAGGAGGAGCTGAGGACGAAGGGAGGGAGAAGAGTGTGTGTCCACATTAAGGCGAGTCCAAAAGCTCGGATCTGTGGTGGTCTAGGCTTGGTTTAGTGTTGTGAGACCGCTGCATTGATGCAGAGACGTGCAGCAGAGATTTTACAGCAACATCTGCCATTTTTCCAGGGTTATCTGAGTATTTTTCACCAAGATGATATAAAACCACATTCTGCCCCGGCTGAGGAAGAAAAGGGGATGGGTTCTGGTCTGACCTGCCCCTAATAGAGAACGCTGGAAACTTGGAAATCAAAAGGATGAACTAAATAACCAAATCAATTAGGAATGCGTGGTAGACGGTAGAAACGGTATGAAGTTGGCCTACGGTAGAAATTTACCCTCTACCGTCCTATCGTCATTACGTCATCGTGTRTCAACAGGGCTGCGAGTGCAGCGACAACTGAGCAGGAGTTCGAAATATAATGAAGAAATTCTAGCGTTAAAACGCGTCTAGAGAGAATAAATCCTCTAAATTTCCTCCTCCCACTGTAGAAAAGTTATGTCGTGTCGCGGGATCATTTCCTCCCTCCCTCCCTCCCTCTCCTCTCCTCCCACTGCACGTCGCGCAGAGCGACGCTTTAACAACTGTTGTTTTTCACACCCAATTGTCGGAAAAAAAAGTTTATGTATTGTTACCCACAGAGATTATTTAAGAAAAAAGACGCGGATGCTCGTTCAGTCATAAATTCATCTTGCTAATGTAAAGTCAGCTTCTGCTCTGATGATGAAGATGAGCGCGCAGCAGAGCAGCAGCTGATAGATTCAGCAGGCAGATGCTGGGTTTGATTATGTTTAGGAAAAAATTGCTCTAAAAATTACATCATCTTTACTTTTTATAATAATTTTCTACCGCGATAAATACCGTTACCATGAAGGGTTCAGTTTATACCGTGATATGAATTTGAGGTCATACCGCCCAGCCCTAAAATCAAATAAACATTAGTTCTTCACATTCTTTGGATCGTCCTCCTGATGGCAGCTTTCACTATTAAAACCTGTTCCTCTGAAAACCTCTTCCTAATCTTAGCTCCCTGCTAAACTCCAGAACAGTTTGCAGATATTTGTTGCTCGGTGGCGTCTGTGGCTTTAAATGCACGCACACACACACACACACACACACACACACACACACACACACACACACAC
>NW_013952487.1:1480630-1488806 GCF_001266775.1 Austrofundulus limnaeus | reverse complement strand
ATACATACATATAAAACCGCCGATCAACCACTTGAGCGTGTGTCGATTGTTTGAGAAGGGCTTCTCTGCAGACTCAAAGTAGGCGTTTCTCAAGTGTAAACACTAACTGGCTAGTTGTATTTGCTCTGTTTTTGGAAAAGGTTGGTTCTTCTCTTTTATTTTCCTTTCACTTTAACTAATTTCACAATAATTTTAGCAGCCAAAACAGATTTTTTATATATATAAAATTGCAATGTATCATTAGAAACAAACATTCAGTTCTCCCCAGTTCTCAATATCTCAAAAGAAATAAAAAAAGAAAAACAATCACTTCCGACTGATGTTGCTCTTATTTTGAAATGTAACCGGGAGTTTTTTGTTAAGCGAAGTGGAAATAATGAACAAAGACGTGTCCAACTTTGGCGGCGTCTTTATATAAACATATAATAAAGTCGGGCTAACATAATGTGCCGGCTGTTATTATTTCCAAGTCCTCTGATGACCTCGGTAACAACAACAAATTAAACAGCATTTTCTTTATTTGGAGCCCAAACAGTGTTTTACAATTCAACACAGCTAATCCTTTATGATCAGATATGTCCAAATGTTGTGTTTTCTGTCTATTAAGTCAAACCATCTTGTAAATGTTGGAAGTAAACATGATAAAAACAGCTGAAGAGCTTCAGGTTTCTTGTCTTTTTCTTGTAGATTTACATCTTTTACGGTACAAGATCCAACGCTGAGTTTGTCATCCACAACGGCTTCTTCTTCCAAGACAACATCCACGACCGAGTGAAGATCAAGCTGGGTGTCAGTAAGAGCGAACGTCTGTACGCCATGAAGGCTGAGGTTCTGGGTCGAGCCGGCATCCCAGCGTGAGTTCCTGACCTGCCTGTGTTTCCTTTAAATATGGTTTTTATTTCTTTATACAAACATCCCTCCCCTTCTGTTTCCTCTGCTCCATCTCTGTCCTCCTCTGTAAGCTCACACACAAACCTTTAATGTGGGTCAGTAGAAGCTTCAGGCTCTCCACTAACTTCATGCACCTTTTATAAAGCTGCACTTTTGTCTTCTAACACAATATTTCATCCAATTAGACCCCACTCTGGCATAACTGAAGCATATAACATAAATGTTGCAGCACTTTTTCTTTTACCTCCTACCCCACCAAGTACAAAAAATTAGTCATCCGCCCCAACACTTTCATCATCAAGAAGCTTAATCATTTTATCATTAGCCCTTTAATTTTATGCAGCATTCTCTGCTCGGCATTTTTAATCAGAACCCTTTAATCTCTTATTGATGACGGTTTAAATCTCTACAGTGGAAATTAAGTGAAACAATTCCCGTTGTTGCCGCAGCACTCAATTAAATTGTTAGATTTAAATGAGATTAAATTGTAGATCATTTTTCAAATTCCCAATCAGACCTCGCTGACGTGTCGAGTGTCTGTTATCGTCCCCCTCTTCCTGCGACATGCACGTCTCTCTTTTGTGGAAAACTTTTGAACACAAAGTTCAGCAAGTTGAAGAGGAGCGCAGGTCTGGACTGAGGGATAATTTAATGGGAAAAATGAGAGGCTGCTGTGAAATCCCACCATCATGCTGCTGACTGGCTCATGGATCACTTCAATGAAACAAGAGACAATCTGTCAGTTACTCCTAGATTATATCCCACGTCTCATGTTCAAGTKTTCAGCTTTATAGTCTAGAGCAGGGGATAAATATGTTATTGCTGTTATTTCTGTCACAATTTTTGTTATTGCTATAAAATTGTTCACATTTTTACAATTTTTTAAACACATTTTAAATATCTGTGCTATTTAAAATACATTCAACACATTTTCTTTTTATCACCTTCATCACAATTATTATAATGCTTTGTGGCATTTATAAAATGTTGAAGTAAATGTTTAGCAAATAATGTCTAATGTTAGAAATAGTGAACTTAAAGGGATCCATGATTTGTTGTAACATTAGACTTTATTTGATAAAAAATTATTTTAACTGTAAAATAAAGACTGTAAAAATACTGTAGGATGTTCAGTTTTGTAAATTTTTAAA
Source organism: Austrofundulus limnaeus (assembly GCF_001266775.1). Lineage (NCBI taxonomy): Eukaryota > Metazoa > Chordata > Actinopteri > Cyprinodontiformes > Rivulidae > Austrofundulus > Austrofundulus limnaeus. The sequence goes on along the minus strand of NW_013952487.1, from coordinate 1,486,764 downwards.
AACATGTTTTAACACGGACGGAGCCATTTTATTTACTGTACACACAAAGCATTCTGGGTAAATGATGACATGGATAGGTCCTCGGTGTGAGAGCAAGCTATATCCACCCTGAAGGTTAACCTTGGACAATATCTGATGATCGACTCTTTTAAATGAAACCAGAGAGCGTTGACAGAGAGGAGAAGGTAGAAATGACTCAGCCTGYAACTGAAAATATGGATGGAGGACAACAGAGCTGCTTCATGGAAGAACCTCAGCTTAGCTTGTTAGCATTAGCGCTGACACTATATTGCCTTATATGTATTAGCTCAGCGCTAGCCCGACAAAATAACTAAAATGAGGCCCTCCATCCATATTTTCAGTTCCAGGCTGAGTCATTTCTACCTTCTCCTCTCTGTCAACGCTCTCTGATTTCATTTAAGAGTCGATCATCAGATATTGTCCAAGATTAACCTTCAGGGTGGATATAGCTCGCTAGCAGCCTCACACCAAGGACCTATCTTATTTACCCAGAATGCTTTGTGTTTAAATAAAATGGCTCAGTCCATATTATACATTTTTAAAAATTTAGTTTAAAAATTATAAAACCTGAACATTCTACAGTATTTTTAGTCTTTATTTTACAATTAGAATAAATATTTATCAAATAAAGTCTAATTTTACAAGTAATCATGGATCCCTTTAAAGGTTCAGTGTGGATCAGTTGGTGACATCTAGTGGTCAGTCCTGGTAAAATCCCCTGCTGTCAGCATCAAACTACATGTGTTTCAGTAAATCATGTCAAGAGAAAAAAGTAACTTTGATTTCACATTAAAACTTTTATTCCTCAAAGTAGTTTCCTGTAGAAAAAGCTGTGTCTTGTTTTCTCCTCTCTGTGTTCTCTCTTTTGATCCTCCTTTATAACAAAATACCTCCACAGAAACGTTGTTCTGGCTCCTGGAATGGGACTGATYGTTGGTCTGTTTTACTTTCAGGTCCTGTGTTTTTACTCTGCACTGTAATGAATCTCCAATTTCAGCCCAGATGCTGGCCTTCCTGAGAGTCTTCTGCATGACGGAGGGTAAGAAACACACAAACACACCATGAAATACCAGCTGCTGGACATCACCCATCCCCAAGCTGCAAACATGCTCACAACCAACAAAGCATACGTTTTATTTATTTATTTATTTATTTATTTTACATTTGGAGCATCGCCGTATGACTGCTTCCTCCACGAGAGATGAAGTCGATGTGGAGCAAGAGCAGTCACTGGGGACGAACGAGGCCCGTCCGTTCGGAGCTGGTTAATTGATCAAGGCAGGCCACCAGATGTGTGGAAGGAGCAATCCGCKGTGGGGTTTGCAATATTCATCTACATGTATGCATAAAGACACCGATGTCATAAATCCCCCGTCACACGAGGCCACATCCTCCTCCATCTCAGGACTCACTTTCTGGACCCCRTGTGATTTATTATTCAGATTTCTGCTGCATGTTTTTTTTTCTTCTTTTAAGCCCCATTGCCTTTGGATCTGAGCTTGAGGGTATGGTTTGTAGCTTGTGTGTAAGTGTGTCAACATTTCTTAACAGATGTGACATGATGGAAAAGTGTGCTCACACAACTGGGGCACCGCACCTCTCCTCTTTCATCTTCCAGTGTTTGCTTTTCTAAAGTTCAGGTCCGGAGTTTAGAGCAGCAGCAGGGTGAGGTTAGGTCCTGAAMCGGTTTATTACATCTTTGAGAGTTGAATTAAGAATCGGATCACACATGAAGATGACTGGGCTTAAAACCATCTGTTCTACATGAATCCTGAAGAATATCTGCAGTCACAGCTCCAACAAAACCCGTGCACATGAAAATAGATTTTRAAAGAACAAGACATTTTAAAGCTTTGTCAATATAGCAGACATTTTATTTAGCTATAATTTCTCCAGTGTGCCTCTGATGAAATGTAAGCTATTTAAGTAAAGTAAGTAAAGTTTTATTTATATAGCACATTTCATAGAAATAAATTCACAAGGTGCTGTACATTCAGGGAAGCGGGGAGGCGGCAGTTAAGAAACACCCATTCAAGAAGACWTACAAGACAAACATGGGGGAACAGGTGAAACCGGTCATGCAGCAAACACAGTTGCACTACCTTTAACAACAGCTTGAAATACACAAAAGGAAAATTGAGTTTGGGGGGGCTTAGGTCAGATAACACATAAAGGGGAGGTGAAATGAGGCGGGTTCAGAGGAGTAGGTGATGTTGAGGGAGGGGGTTCCGTGCTAGGCCCAACCCTGGGCCCATCCAGAGTCACATGATGTTATCGTCTCTACTCAGTTCGCTAGAGTTCAGAGATTTTCCTCCTCCTYAGCCAATTGAGTTCCAAGGCCGGGTTCAACACGGGGAATGAGRTTGTGAGCGAATCCAGCTCTTAATTGACATTCCATTCTGGGGAGGTTAAGATAAGCGTAGCCCTCAAGGCCATGCCGCTGGGAGCCAGATAGATAATCCAATTGTTTTGGAACAAAGCAGCCTTGAATTTCCTGCTGCTTTTGACGTGTCTTTACTGCAAACTCTGAGGTGGCAAAAAAAATCAGCCAAATTTGGGGTCATTCCTCACCTCTCACYRTTTGAAGCTCACCCAGATGTAGTCCATACATGCCGAAGGGTCGCTCCTGAGCTGTGATCCTCGTCAGAATCACATCCAGTTTGCAATTTTTTCCCCCAGCTGAGAGTCTGTGTGCTACCAACCTGGCAGAATTCTTCCAAGTACGAGCAACAGCTCTTCAAAGGCCCGATCCACTGTCAGGGTCGCTTTCACTTTTTGATAAATCTGGAGCCKYCCTCCACCGATCAGCAGGAATCCAGTTATCGTAATCCAAATAAATAATGACCTTCCATGTCTTCGATGGAAAGTGGTGCTGGCATATCAGATTCCAGCCCCAGGAATCAGACAAATCCAGCAGCAACCATTCCACCCAGACAGCCACGTTCCCCTCGTTCCAAGTGTGGGGAAAACCCAATAAATACCATGGCTAAATTAAATTTAACTGTAAATTGAGGAGATTCTAACGTTTGTCCTAATTTCAGAGGAACTCAAGGACTATCTCCTGGTCGATCGTGCCATCAACAAGATCTTCACTCTGGGTAACAGTGAGTTTCCTGTCAGTTGGGAAAATGAGATAAAGTTGTGGACTTTCCTTGAGAATCGAGCCACTCTGCTGCTCAACACCTACAAGACCACATCAGAGGTGAGTTTGCTGGAGGTTATCTTGATGTTTGGGGTGCGTTTATGTTTGAGGGGTTTAGTTAAATTAAAATAAGCCCTGGTGTGAAGTGATGTAATGTTTTTAAACATTCAAAGAAAGCTCAACATTTCAACATTAAGTAATTAAGATTCAGTGGAAATACATTAAAGGACAATCTGCAAGTGAAAGCACATTCTTAAAGAGCTTGTGACATCATTTTTTTTCTAATAAATATGAATGCATTTTTGGGATGATATCTTTGATAACATATTTCAAAATAAATTTCACACCACTGAGGTGAACAGCTGTTGAGAWAGTTGCATGTGAAGAAACAGGAAGTGATGTCAAAGAGGATTGTCTGCATAAAAGAGCATTGCTACAACAGCTAACAACACAATGTAGAGAAGAATCTGATGTTTCTTTAGATTATTTTGAGTCTCTTTCAGAGAGGAAGTCAGTTCAAATAATATTGTTTCAGTAAACAAAGACCAGAGTTTTTTTTCTTAGAGTTTCCCTTTGAGGTCACTTCCTGTTTCACTTTGACTGAGCCAAATTCAAAAGAAAATGTAACAAAATGGATAAAATCATGTGTGTTATGCCAAGTTTCAAGTTCCTTTTGACTTTTTGTGTTTGAAGGATAAGCACATCACAGGATCTTTAAATTCTGCCRTTTTATTGATCAAAGTATTCACACCTGATAGTCCGGTACACTCGGTTCGATTGAGAAGGTTGAGTCATTGTTCTGTTTTAAACTCTACTTTAGACGGTTAATTAATTAATAATGTTTTACTATTATCGTTACTTCCTCTTTTAAGTTGTCCCACACAATGAGTCAATCCGACCAATCACAGTTAGGGCCAACTCGGCCCACAGGACAACATGTACTGCATCTAAAATGTGAATTCAACTTAAATACTGTAATTTATTTGACAGCTTTCCGTTTCTTCCAGGAGGATCGGTCTTTGTTGGAGAAACCGGATCTGTCTCTCCACTCCCGCCTGGCCATCCAGCTCCGCCTGGCAGAGAAGCAGATCCTGGAGAAGACATCAGCCATCGGTCGGGCCAAGCGTCTGCTCTTCCAGGAGAAGCTGGAGGAAGGAGCCGCGTTGCCTCGGTTCGAGGAAAGCGACATCGCTCTRCTGGAAAACAACGACTCGGACGCAAAGCTTCCCATCATCTTACGGAAGCTGGAGGAGGTGGAGGAAGGTCAGGGGGTCCAGGTGGGGGAGCATCTCCTCCTGAACGGGGAGAAGTTGACCTGTGAGACGGGCACGGAGACGAACGGAGACACGGAGACGGAGGAGACTCGGAAAAGAGATGTTTGTTCATCTGGAGGTCCAGAGCAGAAAGACCAAACGGAAACGGCTGACCTAAGTGCCAATCGAACTGAAGAGCATCCCAAAGAAAGCARTGAATAAATCTCTTCTGCCACAGCTCGCGCTATTTATTTATTTTTGTGTCTCTTAAATGACTCAGAAATATAGAAGCTGAAAAAAAAGAACTGTATGTTTATCCAGCGTGGCTTTCTTTAGATGTCTGCTGCTGAACGCTTTGATTAAAATTAGCTTTGGGTTAAATTGTAAAGATAGATAAACGAGGCTGGGTGAGGTTTCAGCAGAGAGTTCTCTAAAGACAGAAAGAAAAAGTTACTACRTGTTTTGTTTTACAAAGCTCAAACCTCCTTTGTTTTGTGACTCGGTTGGTTTACGGCAGCGCTTTGTCTCCACATGGTTTGTTTTTGAGTTGACAATCATATTTTCTGGCTCCTTGTGGATTGTGCTGCTGTGCAACAATCATCACTGCCCTCCCTTAAAACATTTCAGAAGCACGGCCCTTTTTGTTTGAGTTGATGCCGGCGGTTCAGGGAGACAGACTGAGATGAAAGATGTATTTTTGCTTAATTATAGTTTAAAGATGTTTCTGTGAATGTATCTTGTGTGTAAAGCTTCAGTGATTACCTTAAAGCAGGAAGGATCACTGGTGATAAAGCCATATTCAGCACTGAGCACTCAGTGATAGAAGAATGTTGTGCCATTTTTATTTGAATTTTTTTCCTAGTTGGAAGCTCCTTTTTTTTCTTGAATTATTGTCAAYGTGATACTTGGAAAAAATAAGAAAACTGCTGTTTTTCTCTGCCTGGGCGGTGTTAATTCTTGGACTGGCCCCAGCAAATTTCTCTGACTGAAAACACGACAGGTGGTCCAATCTGGAGAAAATTAAACAGTTTTAGCTCGAAATGTTCAAAAATCGACAGTTTGAACTGAATAAGGGTTTTATCAGGACTGTTAGAATGTGGTGCGTTGATGTTTTCCATTAAAAAAATCTGACTTTATAAAACATCCCAGGATGTCATATTTTCTCAACCATAGTTTTTTTTTTATATTTTGTCTTTTTGTTTTGCACAATTTCAGCATTTTCACTTTGATTTATATGCTGCACAGAGGAAAGAGAAATGTTTGAACTTGAACCAAAGCCAATGAGAAATTCTTGGTCCTTTTTTTATATAATGAAGAATTTTCATAATCTTGAAGAAGTTTGACTAAAACAAATTCTTTAAACTACTGATGGGAGTTTTTGGAGTTTCTCCAGCCTGAGGGGAAGCATCAGYCACAGAACTGTAGAGATGTTCATTGATTGGTGCAAACTTTACCTTTTAGGAATAAAACATTAGACTTTAAACTTCAAACCCACAGAAATGTAGTGGCTGCATTTATAATCAGATTAATAAAACTGCAGGTGTTCCACACTGTGATGTTTAAAAAAAAACCATGATCACATGAGAACTCTGGGAAGGTTTGCWTTTTATGTCCATGAAAATCCCAGTTTTCTTTTATCAATCTGAAAAATCATGCGTGTGTGTATATATTTGTAAAAGCCCTGTCACACTAGAGCAGTGTTTCCCAAAGTTGGGGTC
>NW_013952487.1:1474949-1479080 GCF_001266775.1 Austrofundulus limnaeus | reverse complement strand
TTACAAAGTTAAATAAAAATAAACTTACATTTGTTGCGGTGGATAACTCAGGATTACGGTAAAGTGACGTCATTGTTTCTGACTCAACTTCTATGTTGTTCAGTTTTTCATTGAATTTACTTGATATTAAACCTGTTTATTGGTAACATTCTGCGATAGCAGTAGGTACAGTAATTGCTTTTACACGTGGTTCTTTAATTTGAGGAAGTTGGTACTGGAAAGTCCTTGAAAGGTCCTTGAATTTGATGTTGGCCAAGGTGTGGGAACCCTGTTATTGAAAAAGCTGTGCTGGCCCTGGGATGTTTTTTAATACATCAGTTGCTTTTGTTTCTCCTCCAACATCTATTGGCTCCAAAGGTTTTTTTAATAATAGTCCTGATGTCCATCCATCCATCCATCCATTTTCTGTACACGCTTCTTCCTTTTCAGGGTTGCGTGGGTCATAAACCTGATTTCCCACATTATCAGTTTTTGATACATCCATTTTCTTTTTTACAAAGAAACTCGAGACTTTTGAATAAAACAGTAATGTAGGCTGTTGAAGCTAATAATCTGCTTTAATCCTAACATATTTGTAAATGTAAATGTTCGAACTTGATCAGTTGCATCTTTGCTTGAGGCGATTTCTTGTTAAGAAAATAGTTTTACGTTAAAACTATACAGCTAAAACTTTTAACTATTGCAGTTTAGTAATTACGGGTAACATGGGTTTATTAGGGTTATATAAAACAGCTTTGTAAACCCAAATACTACAAATGTTTGCCACCTAGTTTAGTTATTAGCTAATATGAAAGTTGGGTCATTTCATGTTAAGAGTTTTTATTGTTTTTTTTTCTTTGCTACAGAGTGGTGATGGTGTGAAGGAGCAAAACATTTAATCCTCATGTTAGTCCACCAGGGACTTCACACCASCCTGACTTGTTGATCTACATTCTGACACTAATCTGTGTTTTTAAGGATTTATATACGTTTATTGTTCAGTTTGCCGCTTTCTAACGAACTTAAGACAATTCATTTCACATTTCCTGGATGGCTTTAATCTTAGACACAACAAATCCTGAAGGGTACACTGTACTCCAGCTGAACAGAATCTAATGTCCTGATGTTGTCATCACCCAAGAACCAGAGATTAAACATCATCCATTTCTGACTTCCTGTGTGCGGTGTTGTTCTTAACCCTCCAGGTCTTCATCCATCTATTGTTCCTCTTCCTTCATCTGTGGTTAGAGAAGAAAAGCCTTTTATTGGGTGTATTTTCCTTTTCTTTTGCCCTCTGGTCCTATTAGGAATTTATTTTAAAAAACCCATCTTAAATCATTTAATTCAGAGCAATTAAAATTTGAAGTGCAGTATTTATAATTCATGGCTGCCCAAGATAAAAGCCCTTTAATCCTTGAATATATTAATTCTAATGGGCACTGTGATGGGCAGCAGAGAGCCGGGCATGTCCACTATTGTTAGTCCTCGCTGTGTCAGTGCTGGGAGCAGACCTGGGACCAGCACTCCCAACAAATCCAGCCCGATGAATTCCAAACCGCCGTTCAGACTGATCCAGAGCGTCAGCAGCCTCGGTCAGAGGCCACAGCAGCAAAATGTTTACAAGGTTTCACACTGACGGCTCAGGAAAAGGTTGGACAAAGAACTTTCTCTTCTCTCATACAGCACCATGTTTTAGTTGTGACAACCATTTTGAATCTTTATTTCACGTGTTTAGCCTTGAGGTAATTTTTTTAAACATAAAATAAAAGCGTAATGATGCAGTTGTTCTGAAACCTTTAGAAACTGATTCCATCATCTTGGACCAAAGGAGAAAAGTCCTGCAGCATAAAAGCCCAAACAGAATCCCAGTAAATGACACTGTTCAGTCATTCATCTCAACAAAAGGCAGCTTTAATGAAAAGTGAGTCTGTTTAACAGGCTCAACTGGACACAAATAGAAACTGTTTGTTTGCAGATTGAAACTCAGATGTCCAAAAGTGTTTCTGGTGACCTGGTCTAAAGGCTCTGCTGAAGAACTGTACTTAACCTCTGGTTTGGAATCTAGCTTTTCATGATTCTGATTGACCTTTGGTCAGATTGATCCTCAAATCTGACCCCTGCTTGGTCTTTTTAGATCTTTATATTTAACAGTATTATGAGTTCAAGTGTCTGTTTGCCATTTGTATTTTCACACACCGAGAACGAAATCCATATGCTGAGTTTTCAAGCCAGACATAAAGACAAAATGAAGTTAAAAAATCTCAAAATATGCACATGAAGACAGAAGAATAAATATAATAAAAACAGAAGCATAATGATAATAATTCTAATAATAATAATAATAATAGAAAGTACCCAAAAAGAACTACAGAGGTCAATGTAGACCAACATAGAACAAACCAATGGCTCAGGACAATAGGGTTGAAAGCTGAAACAAGTAGTACAGGATCAGAGCCTGGCTATGTCCTGTCATCATCAAATCATRAAAGATGAGAAAAAGCTTTTGTGAAAACTGCTTTCATGTGTTTTAGTGTATTTACTCTTCCTCAGGTTGGATGGAGTGTTTTTATGTTTTAGAAAAAAAATGCTCAATGCTGGTCAATTCTGGCAGAGCAGAAAACAGTCTGCCAGAAAAAAAACATCAAGTTCACCAGAGCAACTAACATCTGAAGGAATCAAAACACTTGATGGGGGGAAAACTCCCTGTCTTTTCTTAGAAAGAGCAAAGAAGTGTGCATATTTGAATCAAATGAAGCTAAGATTTGTGTGGAATCTGAAAGTGTTCTATCACTGTTTGAAAGGATTCGCACCAACAGAGCAACTGCTTTAACAAGACGTTCAGTAATAATTGAGACACAAAGAGAAATCTTGTGAAGTGCAGAGATGCATCTGGAATCCTGGAGTCCAGCTTCAGTCTGGASCTCCTCCCTGCATGTTTAATGGATGATGGCAGCTGGAGCAGGTCAGGTGTCTGAGATGCAGGTTGAATATRGGACATTGTTTCAAGTGTTATAGCTGAAGTATCTACACTCTGAGCTGCGATTGTCACTGCAACAGTGATGAAGAGAAAATGTCAGAGGAGGAAAACACAACCTAACGCCTTTATATGAAATGTGTCTTTCTTACTTCTTTTCTTGTCTCATTTCCTTTTCCTGTCCTGCTCTGACGTGACCCAGAAACAGAAAAATGGTCCGAGACTGACCATCCTTTTCTTTCTTGCTTGCTTGCTTTCCTTCTCCTCGCGGGGAGCAGGAACATCACTCTCTATTCTGCAGGTCAGAGAGGGAACAATTAAGTGTGGAGGGCGCCGGGAGTCGCTGACAGGTGATGAATGGCTGAGCTGGCTGCAAGTGACAATATGCAGACAAGCCAGATCATTTGCAAATGGATGTGGGGAGATGGAGGATGGGCGGAGTGGGGTAGTGGAAGGAGGCGAGCGGAGTCGGGGGCAGGAGGAGGAGGGGGGGGGGGTTAACCCTTCCAGGATCATTTCTCAGCAGCAGGAGGAGGTGGAGGAGACGCAGCCACCTGCCCAGCAGAGAGCCTCATTTTTTAGAGCTGATGGAGGCCCGMGGACATGTCTCTGCCGTGGGGAAAACACCGCAGGTATCAGCTCATCACCGTGTTGACCAACAGCAACAAAGAGGCTCAGCTTTACCTCGAACCGCCTTCCAGCTGGGAAACAGCAGAGTTTTGGTTCTTTATTACTGGTTCTAACAGCAGAACATTTATATTTAAATCTGTGTCCCTTAGCTCCTCCATCCTGTCTTCTTATTTCCACCTCAGTCTCTCCTTTTATCCCATTCACCTCCATATTTAGCCTTCCTCCTGCTCTCACAAAGGTTACATGCAGGAGCTTTATTTAGTCACCTGACATGTCGATCAATCACTTACATGATCTTTAATGTCGCTAACAAGATGGATTTGCAGCAGAGGACATCTGAGCTACACGCAAATGTGATGTCCTTGTTCTGTCTGTCTGCAGTCAAGGTGCTTGCTTTCCGTTCGGCAGTTTTACTTATTAGGAAATGTATAAATAAATCTAGTTTTTGTATCAAGTTCTAACATAAAACTGAAACGCTCTCAGATACATAATTACCAAAACCAGTAGCTTGATCAACAGTTTTCACCCTGTCAGCATCACCTATGGGG
>NW_013952487.1:1462338-1473777 GCF_001266775.1 Austrofundulus limnaeus | reverse complement strand
ACACACACACACACACACACACACACACACACACACACACACACACACACACACACACACACACGGTCAGGCACAGCGGTGAAATGACCAGCGAGTGGGGAAGATGCCCAGAGTTGGTGTCCCACCTTATCTTCATCAGACCTCCCAGGCCTGACCCAGAATCCCCCAGACCTGCCACCCAGCACTTCCTCGGACCACATCAGTGATTACTGCGGCCCCGGTCGCTCAGGTGGACACACGCTGTGTGACATGATGGCTTTGGCACCGTGGGCTCCTGAGCCCGGTGGCCCGACTGTCAGACCAAATATCTGAAGAGGAGATAAGAAGTTGTGGACAGGAGGGATGATAGACGGAGGGATGAGAGGGGGGAGTGAAACACAAATTACACAGGAGTTAAATTAAAAGTGTCCTTTTTTGTAATCAAAACTSAACAAAAAGGAAGCTGAAGTTTGAAATAAGTTTTGCGTACAGGAGCATGAATTATGAGATTGAAATTAAGCCTTCCTTAAGATTGCACCACCCAGAGTTCAAATAATGACAAATTTAGGGTTGTTTGAGTCAAAGTTAACATAAAATTACAATTTATGCTGTTTTATATCACATGATTTGTCAGCTGTGTTGTGAATGAATGTCAGCTGCTACCTTTCCACTCATTAAGTATAAAACTCACCCTGCTTTGGCTAAGCTGAGTTAGCTGTGGCGGCCATCTTGAACTGAGTCGACTCACCCAGTGGTTATCTTCTGAGAGTTTTACTGAAATAGATCCAGAGATTCATCAGATATTTGGCAGACTTAAGGTAATATATCATGATCAATGCTCAGACACGACCACACCAAATTTTAGCTCAATAACTAAATTAGCTCAGGCTGCAGAGTGAAGACCCGATGTCTAACCTGAGGACAGTGACCAGGAGAGGGCAGTGGAAGACAGGAAACTAGAGTCACGGGTCAGATGCGCAATGGTGGAAAAGTGGGGGGAAAAAGATCCTGAACAAACAGAAACCATCAAAGTTTTTATTAAGTGATGATAAAGCTGCTCATTCGTGTTCAAACACAAAGCTGATCTTTAAAAACCTGAAAAAGGTCAGATTGAGGTGAAACAGAATAAAACAGCGAGCATTTCAAAAACAAACTGGAGAGTTCTCTTCAGTTTTCTTTGGAAAATCGGTCCCATTCATAAGGTTTTGCATCATAGAGGGTCTGCTCAGTGTTTCTGTCAGTTTCCAAACTGAGCCTGATTCTCCTGGAATGACTCTAACAGGCATCTGTCATCCTCTCTTCCTAATTAACCTCATTACGGATCCTTTTTTCTAAAACAGAAACTGGGTTCGATTGGTGTGACTTGGCCCTCAGTTTATGTGTATTCCTGGTTTTTTGCCCACAACAGGACAAAGCAATGAGTTGCAAAGCCAAAAGTCATGTCAGCACTGGAGAATAAAAGGGACACAAGAGGTCCTTTGACACAAAAACGAGGATTTGGCTCGCCACTGCCGCTGCGTTTGGGATGAGAGTCTGAGGATGGAGCTAATTGTGGTGGATAGAAAACTTTGGCAGCGCCTGCTTCTCCTATCAGACGCCAACATTTTTTTTTTTTCATGTGTGGATGTGTTCTGAGTCATGCATTCCTGACTCTTTTGTCTGAGCTCTCTCTGCTCCCTCTGGGGGGGTTTGGTGGAAATGGACCGGCCATCCGACTGCCAAAAACAACCTGATTGAGTTGTTTTTCACCAGAGACGCAGAGGTCAGAACATTACAAATCTTATTTAACTTCAAATGTTAAAACGTGAGTTTGGATGTTTAAAATAAACCAAATCATCCAAAATCTCGTGAAAAGAAACAGATTTCAGTATTAAATGTGATTGCTTGCCTGAGAGTGAAGCTCTGAAAGGTTCTTTTGTTCATCCAAACTCTCTAACTGAAAAATTAGAACGTTACATATTGAGTAAAGAACATGATTCTTTTGCGTCTTTCTTCTCTGCATATGCAACATATACAGTGGGTAAAATAAGTATTGAACAAGTCACCATTTTYCTCAGTAAATATATTACTAGAGGTGCTAATGACATGAAATTTTCACCAGATGTTGGTAACAACCCAAGTGATCCATACATACAAAGAWATCAAACCATAAATGTCCAGAAATGAAGTTATTTGTAATAATGTGGAATGGCACAGGGAAAAAGTATTGAACACACTTACCGAAATTTATCTAATACTTTGTACAAAAGCCTTTGTTGTCAATGACAGCTTCAAGACGCCTCCTGTATGGAGAAACTAGTGGCATGCATTGCTCAGGTGTGATTTTGGCCCATTCTTCCACACAAACAGTCTTCAAATCTTGAAGGTTTCGTGGACCTCTTCTATGAACTCTGATCTTTAGTTCTTTCCATAGATTTTCTGTTGGATTCAGGTCAGGTGATTGGCTGGGCCATTCCAGCAGCTTTAGTTTCTTTCTCTGAAACCAACTGAGAGTTTCCTTGGCTTTGTGTTTGGGCTCATTGTCTTGCTGAAATGTCCAGCCACGTTTCATCTTCATCATCCTGGTAGATGGAAGCAGATTTTTATCAAGAATGTCTCTGTATATTTTTCCATTCATCCTTCCTTCACTTATTTGAAGTTTGCCAGTACCATATGCTGAAAAACAGCCCCACACCATGATGTTCCCACCTCCAAACTTCACTGTTGGTDTGGTGTTTTTGGGCTGATGTGCAGTGCCATTTGACCTCCAAACATGATGTGTATTCTGGGATCCAAACAGTTCAATGTTGGTCTCATCTGACCAGACTATATTCTCCCAGTATTACACAGGCTTGTTTAAATGTTGTGCAGCAAACTTTAAAGGAGCTTCAACAWGCTGTTTCTTCAGCAGTGGAGTCTTGCGTGGTGAGCGTGCATACAGGCCATGGTGGTTCAGTGCATTACTTATTGTTTTCTTTGAAACAATCGTACCTGCTAATTCCAGGTGTTTCTGAAGCTCTCCACAAGTGGTCCTTGGCTCTTGGACAACTCTTCTGATAATTCTTTTCACTCCTCTGTCAGAAATCTTGTGAGGAGCACCTGGTCGTGGTCGGTTTATGGTGAAATGATGTTCTTTCCACTTCTGAATTATGGCCCCAACAGTGCTCACTGGAACCTTCAGAAGTTTAGACATTCTTCTGTAACCGATGCCATCATTATGCTTTGCAACAATAAGGTTGTGAAGGTCTTGAGAGAGCTCTTTACTTTTACCCATCATCAGATGGTTCTTGTGTGATACCTGGCCATCATTTGGGACTGAACCAGCTGATATTAACTTGCACTGACAAGGGGCAGGCTTGCTTTCTAATTACTGAGAGAGTTCAGCTGGTGTCTTGTCTTTCCATGCCTTTTTACACCTCCCTTTCTTCATGTGTTCAATACTTTTTCCCTGTGCCATTCCACATTATTACAAATAACTTCATTTCTGGACATTTATGGTTTCTTTGAATGTATGGATCACTTGGGTTGTTACCAACATCTGGTGAAAATTTCATGTCATTAGCACCTCTAGTAATATATTTACTGAGAAAAATGGTGACGTGTTCAATACTTATTTTACCTGCTGTATGTTAACTAAATGTGGATTTAAAGCTAAAAACTAAACAAAACTTAATAAAAAGGATCAAAGTGTGAGTGTGCACTCATTTCTTTGTTATGAAGGGTCTGAAAACTTCCTCTAAATACAATTTTATTTTACAACTGAATAATTTCACATTTTGTTGTGTGATTTTGTTTTTAGGGGCTGTAGAAACATATTTAAAGCATGATGCTGCTTTACATACGTTTCCAAATCAAAGAATCTTCAGTCACATCAATCAKCTTTATAGTTTCCTTTTTCAAGTCGTAGCAAATATCTGTTCTTCGACAAATTATTTATTTTTATCATGTTACAAAATGAGTTTTTTGACAAAACTGAGGAAACCCAATAAGCAATAACATTAGAGAAGCAAGCATTATGGCTGATCAGTTTGGGTTAAATGTTATTTTCAAACTGTCTGGAGTCGATCGCACTGAAGCAAAATTAATTTTGTTAAACACTGATTTTTTAAATATGCATTCTAGTTTTTGTTAAGAGATCTAGGGTATTTCTGTATCTAATTGTGTAATTACTTACCTTTATGTGTCATGATTAAACTGTGATTAATTGATCTGCACTTGTGAAGGACTCGTGTCAAGACAAGATTAGTTAACACGTGCCTATCACAGCAGACCAACATATAATTATTTATTTCTCATTAGAATAATAGACTGTTTGGTCACTAGAGAAGACCCTCCCAATCAATGTTGATAACCTAACAGTCATGTTCTTGGTCTGTGGGAAGAAGCCGGAGTATACCCGGAGAAAACCCACACACACACACAGAGAACATGCAAACTCTACCCAGAAAGGTCGGGGATTTGATCCAGCGACCGTCTCACTGAGAGGCATCTGCTCTACGAACTGAGCCAACATGCCACTCAAAGTATCACAAGACTGAATAAAGGTTTGTATTTTGGTCCAGCTGAAAGTGTTTGTACTTTTTTTCTTTGCAATTAAATGTTCAAGTCCAAATCTGAATTTGTCTCCTGGTTCGTGTCTCGCCTCTAGTTAAATGTTCACATTTCTTACAACATTATTCACAAGTAAGAAACACTGAAGACGGCTGTGAATCACCACAAAAAATTCATCCCAAAGGTCAGACTGTACATTTCAGCACTCCCTCCACAAGGCTCAGTTGGCAGGTTAAAGGTTAAAGGTCATGATAGAAGAATTAGGGAAATGCTGAACAAATTGTTTAGAAAGGTTGCAGCTGAAAGCCCCTTTTTCTTTAATTAAAATGTGGCAGCATGTCTCTCAGAGAGATAAGACCAAAGTGTGGATGTACAATGAAGAAAAGCAAACAGAACATCAGTTTGGGCTCCTCACTGAGTCAAACTCCTCTGCAGACCAAAGGATTCTGGAGTAAAATGGATGCAAACCTTCATGAAATGAAGCAACGCTGCAAAAAAAGAGTGGGGCAGAATTCCCACAATTCAAAGTTTTCATTTTTGTTTCCTGTTATTATTTTAAAACCAGACTTTATTATTTTTTTTTTTAGTTTTCTTATTTGTATCAAAGCCTCAGATGTTACAGGACAATCAACCCTGAAACATTCCCGGACAGCAGGAGCAGAGAACTGGAGCCCCTTCAGGCTGAGGGGGCTCTGTATTTGAACGTGGCAGCAGATAACCAACAGAGGGTGGTGTTGCATTGCTGGTCTGAGCTCAGAGGGTCATCATTCAGAGCTCATCACTCCACCACCTGTCTTCCTGCTCTGCCTTTCATTACAGCATCAGAATCAAACAAATGGCTTCTTTAATGGATGGAGCTGACATTAAGACTTGATGGCTTCTGTTAAAAAGAGGCCAGCAGCTTTTAGAAGACTTGGAAATTTAAGGTACAGAGTCTTCTTTACCTCTGGTCCACCTTCAGTCAACTGTGGTTAAAGCTAAAACATTGATTTGTATTTATCATAATTTGTTCAAAAAATATAAATGTAGCTAAAAAAAGGCTTTTAACCCCACAATGAAAAACTCCTCGTGAATAAAGAATGCATGCTCATAAAATCTCATGTTCGTGTAGGTATTTTTTTCAGAAACATCCCACTTTAATATTAAAAAAAGCTTCTGATTGGCTGAAAAAGTGTCTAAGGAGTGAAGAAACCATCAAGCATTCCTCTCACAGCTCACATCCTCCTAAAGTGCACATTTGTTCCTCCCTGCATTCAGTTTAATCTGCCAGCCTGCATCCCGACACATAAACATCAATATTAACAGTTTAGTGGTGAACAGTTGTGGGCAAAGTGATCTTAAAACTCCAAAGGACACCTCCACGTCCCCCTAATTAAAATTTAACCACCCAGCAGATACGATGGAGGGGAAGGAGGGAGAGAGAGAGAGAGAAAAAAGAAAAGGATTATTTAACATTAACATAAAACAAACAGGCGCATATATATATGCAAATGAAGAGAGGATGGAAGCAGGATGCTATAACTCACGCTGATGGCCTTTAAGTGAGAAATCGTCTCTAAAAAACGTCCTGTAAGAAAGTGGGATGATGCACCTGTCGCCTTTCTGACTAATGAGCCAATCAGGCTGCAAGGACAAGGAGCACATCCGGATACTGATGGTGGCCCGGAGTGTCACTTCACTCCAAAAGCTTCCCTGATTCTGAGAGAGGGAAGATTTTACAGCTTCATCTGATGAAAAAAAAAGAATCATCTGAGTAAAAGTAAAAATAAAGGATTAATATCTGGGAGCATTTACAGAAAACAGACTGAGTTCCTCAAACCAGCTGAGCATTCTGAATTATGCAATCAAACATTAAAAGCTTATAGTGCAGCCTGAAAGGGTTAACTCCAGTTTTCCACATATGCAAATCTTAAATGCGGGTATGCACCTAATGTAAACAAAACACTTTTATCAATGTAATGTAAAAATCTGAGTAAATGCAAACAAAATGTCAAAACAGTCAGACGTCTCCATCTCAAGCTTTCCCACAGATGTCCTTGTGACAAACACGCATTTTATTTTATATTTYTAATTTAAGAACATTCAAAGGATAAAACAGAATTTTGTTTTTAACTTTGTTTTTTTAACTCACGTTATTTGTTTATTTTTTTAAATAAGAGTCTCTCCAAGGCAGAAAGCTCTCAGTCGCCTGCTGTTGTGACAAAAAGCTGCACAGATTTAGTTTCTGATGAAATGACTGCAGGTTGTGTTGGACAAACCTGACATCCTTTCTGTTTCAATAAACATGAATGAATGTGCACACAGCAGGAGGAGGGCAGAGGCGGCCCGCGTTAAATAAGGATGGTATTATTATTTTTTTAAATCATGATTAAGAGAAGAACAGAGGAAACCAAGGAGAAGCTGTTGAGTGCACGAGGAAAGGAAAAATGAGAAGACCTTCAGGCCTATAGAGCCGACCCCAACACACACWTACACGCGCGCGCACGTTCTGCACTCAGCAAACTGAAAGTGACAACAGCAGATTTCTGGTCATTCTGAGAAATCACTGCTTTAAAATTTGCGCAAACAAACAAATAAATAAACAAAAAAGGTTCTTTAGGTGGGGTCATATCATTACGTAGTGGGGGGTCCCAATGCCTTTTATTTTTATTTTATTTGCTGAAGTCGGAGTCTCCTGGTTTGTCCCCCGCAGGGAGGAGTGTGAGGAGAGCTGCAGCTGCCGGGGAGGAAGGCAGAGATGCTGCTTTCTGTCACTGGAGCCATGAAAAACGCGCAGGTTTTTCAAGTCTGAAATGATAATATTAATAAATATAATTTAATCCCGCGAAGAATAACAGAAGATCTGATCTTCTCTCTGCTAAAACTCACTCCTCTGAGGCTGGGTTTGCCCCTCAGCTGATCTGACACCAGTGGGTCACAAACCTGACACCTTCAAATCACCTCAGACTGAACCAGGCTTGTTCCTCTGTCCAAACTCGTTAGTGGAAATAAACAGAACAAAATCAGTTACAAATTAAAAACACGCACGCGGGTTTAATCAATGAATGATCTGGATGTGAGCGCGTGTGGTCAGTTGGAATGCGCGCGCAGCAGGTCCGAAACTGACAAGAACTATTAAGTAAATTTAATTTAAATGATCCATCATAAATAATTTCCTTTTAAAAAAAGACGCATCTTTGTTGCGTTATTGCGCACGCGCAACAACGGTGACAATTATAGCATTAATGATAAATAAAAATTAAGTTTGTTGTTTTTAACAGATGAGTTTATTAATTCCGCTTCCTCTCCTGCAAACCAGAAACCTTTAACTCGCCTATAAACTTGAAAGTGAACGTGAAGACGAGCACGCGCACAGTGTCCGGCAGCGCGTGGAGCAGGTGTGGACGCGCCTCGGGTCACTTGAACAGAAAGAAACTCCGCTCAGTCAGATTTTCAGCGGCGGAGATGACTCTGACCAGTGCTGCCGCGCGCGCCACACACCCGAGTGAACGTGTGTGTGTGTGTGCGTGTGTGTGTTTGTGTGTGTGTGTGAGAGTGTTTGTGTGTGTGTGAAAGCTACCACTAGTCGCCCCCAGTGCTCTTCAGTCTCCACTCTCCCTTCTCACCGCGCACTGAACGTCACGTCCGCACTTGAACTTGAGTTTTCTCCGCTCAGAGAGCCGCTCGGAGGCGCGTGCGCGTCGAAGGATGCGAGACTCGCTGGCAGCACAAAGAGAGGAGAGGGTGACAGACCGTCCTCAGACCAGTGCTGGGCTCTGACTGGCTCTGACTGCAAGAGTTAAAGTCTGAAAGGCCGGCGCCGACCACTTGGCGACATCGCGCGAAGCGCCGAGGAGAAGGACTGGATTTTTCCACGCGCTCCCTGACGCGCAGTCACCTGGCTTCTGCAGGACCGGACAGGGTCCAGGTGTCCGGACAGTGGACACAGACTCAACACAGACTGACCATCAAGAAGACGCGCGTCCGTCCATCCCTCCCCCCCTCTCCTCTCCTCCTTTTCTTCGCGCTCCTCTGAGGGATGGTGTGAAGCAGCGGGAAGAAGAGCCGGACTCTCCCCCTCCCTCACCTCCACGAAGGGAGGCGCGCAACCACTTTGGCACCGAGCTCCGTGCGAGCGCCCCGGCGCCCAGCGCTGCGCGTCGGCCGCTTCCCGCAGAAAGCAGCGGAGGGGTCAGTTCCAGGGCCGCGTTTTGTGGGGGGAGGCGGCGCCCAGTGGTCAGCTTGGGGTGACCGGCAAATTTYAGAAGCAGCTGGGCCAGTTGGAGAAGAGCAGCAGGAGGAACGGAGCAGCAGCAGGAGGAGAGCCGACCTTTCCCGCGCAGCTCTCCGGGCAATGCCAGTGTAAATGCCAGGGCGATGTCCCGACGCAAGCAGGGGAACCCGCAGCACCTGTCCCAGAGAGAAATAACGCGTGAGTAAACCCGCACGAGCGCACACCTCCTCTTCTCACAACCTGAGCTGATTTTATTTAAATGTTTGCACAAAGTGAACAGTGTTTGTTAGACTCGGATCAGAAAGTTTGTCCACTTTTTGTCCACTCTTCTCCTGATTTCTTGATGAAAACGAGTCAAACATCTGAAAGTTCCGATCTKACCAGTAAATAATCCGCTGGAGTCACTGGAGCGGATTATTGACCCGGTGAAGAAATGTCTGCAGCTGGAGGAGCTGCTCCGTCCCAGACTCGGTCCGTCCACCGGCCCGGTTCTGGTCTGAGCTCATTTATGACCTGAGCCCAGGAGAACACACAAACAGGTCTTTTATTTTACTTTCAAACGGCGTTTTGTCCATCTAATTTAAATCATTTTAATCCATTTTACGCACTTTACTAAATCCATTTTACGCACTTTAGTAAAGTTTATTTCAGGTTAAAAAGCAGATTTTTGAGACATAAATTTAGGAATAACTTTAAAAAAATCATTATGTTTATAAACCAAATTAATAATGGAAATATGTTACTAAATAAAATAATTCCACACAATATGTTTAATTAAAGATNTTTGTCCTGATGGGTAAAAATAATGATAAATAATAAAATTCACAATATATTTTTTAGTTTTATAATGTCACCTCCACTGGCCATAAAGATTCCTGAAAAGGCCCCGAAAAGCCCACGGACCACCAGTTGATAACCACAGTTGTAGCTTGTTTTGCGGCTCCAGACATATTTTATTAGTGTGTCGAGTAGCAGAAATGGCTCTTTTGATCGTAAAGGTTGCAGACCCCTGTGTTAGATAAACSTGTGTATTTGTCTGACTGGTTCTGTTGGTGAACTCTGATCCAACGTTTTGACAAACTCTTATCCAGCTGAATCAGAAACTTCTGAAACCAACATCTGARCCACCCCGTCTCTTCTGCTTCTCTTGGTTTCCCTTCAGCAGAAGTCGAGCACCCAGATGGCGCTCTGCTCTCCGATACGCCGTCCCCCCACCTGCTGGGCCTGCTCCCCCACCCACTGGACCCCAGCTTGGCCCACACGCTGCCTCCTGGCCTCCACACCGACCACGACCTGCTGACCTGTGGCCAGTGCCAGCTGACCTTCCCGCTGGGCGACATCCTCCTCTTCATCGAGCACAAGAAGAAGCAGTGCCAAACGCCGCTGCTGCCCAACGGCTGCTACGACAAGGTGCACGACCGAGGAGGAGGAGGAGGAGGAGGAGGAGAGGATGAAGAGCAGCTCCTCAGCTCAGCTCCCTGCTCCAGTTTGGAGGTCATGTCAGAGGGGATGTCAGGGGGAAGCAGCAGGTTAGGTGTTTGTCTCTGCAGCTCGGTGTGACCCCTGGCTTTCCGTGCACGCACGCACAGGTGCGCGCACACTCACGGACCCATGAATGCACTGTGAGCCGAAATTGAGCTCTGATTACCAAAAGCTCGCCCGGCAGGCCCGCGCCTYGTGAAATGGGTCACTCTGCGCGCTCCGCGTGATTCTCAGAAAGGTGAAAACAGAGAAGACGCGGGGAGCCAGCCGGGTGCAGGGAAACATGGAGGCAAGAAACCAGCTTCCTGTTTGCAGAAAGGCGCAGACACGGAGCTGCTCTTTGATTTATCCACGTTCAGGCTCCAATTACGCAAAAATTATCCACCTGTTTCACGTTTCAATGAAGAGCGTTCTTTAATTTCAAAGAAATGACGCAACACACTTCCTAAAACAACACTTTTTGTGTGAACTTCATACTAACTGTCATGTTTATAAGTTGGGGGAGTTTGGTTGGTGAGAGTGAATTTTTGAGGCCTCAGCCACGAACCTCACAGAGATCTCTTAACGCGTAACGGTCATCCTCCAAGTCTCCTTCAGAATCCAGGAACGGATTGGCTCCGGATCCAGCTGCTGAATGAATCCTGAATCATCTGCATGTTTTCTCCTCTGCAGTGAAAATGGAACACAGCTCTGCGCATTTGAAACAAATCCACTCATCTTCACCAGAAACAAAAAAAGTAACAAAGTGGACAGGTTTTTTTTCTCTCTCTCTCTCTGATTTGGTGCACATTAAACAGTTGCTCCAAGAAGCTGATGTGGTGTAAAATACAGCCGCGCGCGCACGTCTGCACGGAGAGCTGCGTGTAAATTTCAGTCGCCCACTTGAGATGCTTGTTTTCTTTGGCTTGACGGAGAGCCGCGCGCGCTGCTCCGGCTGCAGACTGTTTGGGATGAACTTCAGTGCTCACACTGCTSCAGGGTTGGTCTCGTGAAGGTTCTGACTGATTTCAGCAGTTTAAATGCCACGTTTGAAACCAGGTTTTATTTCTTTGAGCGAACTGATCCTGTAACTGTCCGTGTGCAGATTGTTTTTTTGTTTTTAATGGAATTTAAATCCAGAAATGTCCATGGACGCACAGGAACGGGTTTCCAGAACCCGAGAAGCATGTCTGAACTCATTCCACACACACACACACACACACACACACACACACACACACACACACACACACACA
>NW_013952487.1:1458891-1461360 GCF_001266775.1 Austrofundulus limnaeus | reverse complement strand
CACACACACACTGGGGTCCCAGGACCATATTTTGAGCCATATTTTGGGTGTCCTCATAATTTTCACTAAATCGTTAATTTGATTTTTATTTTAAAAAATGCATATGAGGAACAATACACTTAAACAAACCCACTAAACCAAATAAAAATAATATTCCCATGGCATTTAGRGGTTAAAATGWCAGTAAATTATTTTTAAAACTTGGGGTTTATGAGGGAGTCCCTGGTAAGTTTTCATCCTTACAAGGGGTCTCAGAAACAAAAGTTTTAAAACAAAAACTGCAGCTTCAGTTCAAAAAATTCTAATTTGTCTCCTTTTCTGAAAACAGCAGCCGAATTTCTATCAATATGCTGATTCAGTTTGTCTTTAGTTGTAATGGTTGAGAAACTCGTTACAGAGCGAGAACAGGAAAAGGAACTGGAGCTTTAAAAAGTGGATCATCTGTCTGCAGAGTTTTTGCATCCAGCTGCTGTTGTGTGCAGCAGCTGGATGAGTTCAAAGGAACAAAAAAAAGTTTAAGTTAAAAAAAACATGTTCAGTTTTCTTTGTGTTTATTATTTATTTAGATTTTCAGGTTTACATGTCCGTAGTTTTGCTCAAAGTTCTAATTCTGGTCACCGTTTCCGGGTCAAAGAGGAAACGTCTGAGGATGCGGTGAAACCAAATGGGTACGGCAGCCTGCTCARACCAAACTGCTCTAAATATGTTTTAAAACCTCGTCAGCACGAAACTTTCATTTTAGCTTTGCAGACATTTGCACCATTATGAATTTGTTTCATTTGTGTCGTTTTCTCCTCTCCTTCATCCTATTAGCGCTCTCGGCTGACTCACACAAACCTTATTAGGTAAATCAGGCCACAGCGTCGCTTCCTTCTTCGCCCCGTTGGCTGCGAACTGTCATCCTCAGTGGTGAGCAGGAAACCGGAGTGAAAAAAAAACTAAATGAACAATTTTCATTTCGAGCATCTTTTCAGACAGGTCCTGACCGGACTTAACTATACGCTGAGTAAATCTGCTCACAC
This sequence comes from Austrofundulus limnaeus, assembly GCF_001266775.1. Classification (NCBI taxonomy): domain Eukaryota; kingdom Metazoa; phylum Chordata; class Actinopteri; order Cyprinodontiformes; family Rivulidae; genus Austrofundulus; species Austrofundulus limnaeus. The sequence goes on along the minus strand of NW_013952487.1, from coordinate 1,460,338 downwards.
ACACACACACACACACACACACACACACACACACACACACACACACACACACATGTTTGTGTGTTTGTGAGAAGCACACAAACATGCACACGATGTGGCGGGAGCAGCCTTGTGGGCTGACGGAGTTCTGACGCTGCACACCTGCTCACAAACACTTCCTGTTAGCGACCACATAATAAACCGTCGTGTTTGCATCACGTCGCTTCGCTTCATGCAGATATTCTGAGGAGCTAATCTGGATTTTACTCTCAGATGTGTGCCTGTAAGCCGTGGTTCGAAGCCTTCGCCTGCCTCTGACATCCTGAATCTGTTGAAGAATTTCATCCTGTTTAACTGTTCCTTTTTAAAACGACCCCTCAGAACTAAAATTAAAAAAAAGTGCAGGCTCAGGTCCTTATCTGGGTCTGTTTCCGTTCAAACTCACGTTTTATTACGACCGACATGATGATGGTTTTAGAGCATTCTGGCCACAGGTCACGTGTGAACACGYTTTTAGAAAAATTTGCTGATTTCTGCAGCTGAAAATGGAACAGAGAAGATGAACTTTGCATCACATATTGTTACATTTCGGACAGATTAAGGCATAAAATGTTATCCTGATCCATGTCTGCTCAACAGAAACTCGTCAGTTTATCAGCCAATGAAACCTTCTGAGTTTGACCAGAAGAGAAGAACACAGCTGAATGTTTTTCATGTTTCTTGTTTTACTTTTTATTTAAAAATAAAAAAAGTGCCAAAATGAGGGTCAGATTCTGCAGGGAAGCAGATTTCAGTTCTGCACCTGCTTCCATCAGAACTCTTAATGAACATGTAATAATAATAATAATAATAATAATAATGAGCTCCTGCAGAGTGCTTCCATTTAAACCTGCAGGAATGTGAGCAGGGTTGCTGATTCAGGGTCTTCATCAGTTTTTCAAATAAAACCAAAGCAAACCGGTTTGACGTGTAAACACCTGATCCAGTTTGGAACGAGTCTGTGCAGGCAGAAAACCAGAGCAGCTCGGCTTTTTTATGAAACCTGCTCGGCACGAGGGAGGGGGTTTGAATTCTTGAAGCTACAGATTGATGAATACTTTTTAAAATATTTGTATTTTACATTTATTTAGATGTTTATGTGACTCAGAGCAGACAACCCCAATATAGCAGCAGTTCACCTGAGCTGGAATGAGTAAAAATGCTGCAGGTCACTATCTTATGGTCTGATCTGATGATGTGTTAGATCAGGGGTCTGCAACCTGCGGCTCTGGGGCCGCATGTGGCTCTTTGGTCCTTCTGCAGTGGCTCTTTGAAGATTGGCCAAAAATAATGAAATCATTATTTGTTTTTAGTTTAGTTTAGTTTTTTATACCCACAACAGAAATTATTTGTATGCAAATGTGTGATAAATACTACTAATACAAAAAGTCAAACATGTTGATTAGCTCATGCTAGCCTGTTGTTAACT
>NW_013952487.1:1452977-1457377 GCF_001266775.1 Austrofundulus limnaeus | reverse complement strand
GAGGAGGAGGAGGAGGAGGAGCAGGGGGTCTCCAGAGCCTTCATCACCACACCCAGCGGGGGGAGCTTAGGAAGGTGGTGGAGCCGGTGGAGATCGGCATCCAGGTGACACCAGAGGAGGAGGAGGTGGTGGGAGGACGAGGGGAAAGAGGTGAGAGGGGAGAGAAGACGCCCACCAAAGGAATTTGCCCCAAGCAGGAGAACACACCAGCAGGTAGGAGAAACCAACACCCTGTCTGCGTCTCGGGAAGTCACTCCTGTTTTTAGTTAGTGTAAAAAAATGATAAAATTTCTATAAATAATGTAGAAAAACATCTCATTTACATGTAAAAATGTGCAGACACATCAGAGTGAGCGTTTGGTTTATTAATTTTTTTTTCTCTTATGAAAGCCTTTATTGAAGTTATATTTATTGAATTTCTCAGTAACATTTAAAGACTAAAATTTATTTGGGCAGAAGTAAAATAAGTTTAATTTTTTTGGTGATTTTCTCCTAAAAAACTTGGTCTGCTCTGATTGGTCAGTTTTACCACTATTAGCTCTGTTTTTATTCTGTGACCTTAAAAAGGCAAGAACGAAAAAAGAAAAAGAAAAAAAAATCTTTGCTCCCAACTGAAAATTACATTTCTGAGAACAAGACAAGTTTTTATTTTTTATTAGTTACCACAATAAAAGTCCTAAAGACAATCTGCTAAAATAAAATTGGAAGTTTGTCTCACTCTCAAATTATACTGATAACAACCAAACACACCCAAAAACTCTGTGATTCTTTCAAAATAAAATGTGTTGCTCAACTTTTCTGAACAAGCTCAGAATTCAAGCCTTATTTATGTGAGACTGAAAGATTGCGAGCATCTCAAGACATTCTGGAGATGCTCCATGAGTATTTGCCAATTAGTCCTCAGTCTAGAGAGATTCACCTTAAAAGAGTGAGGCTCCTTTCATTAGAGGGGGAGRACAGAGGAGAAGTAGGGGTAAAACGGGCACAGAGCTCTAAAGCCCCTCAAGGACTCGGCTGCTTGAAACAAACCGACAGAAATTCTCCTCCTGACTCTCGTGGAGAAACTCAGCCTAAGCCATCTGCTTAAAAAGGTGAAAAGCTCATTAAAATGCAAACAAGCAAAGCCAGGAAAGAAAACACAGCGAGAAGGAAGAAGACACAAGCGGGGATTAAAAAGAGGCAAGTTTCTCCTCATTCACAGGGGGTAAAGCTGTGGTTTTAGTTATCGCAAAACCCAGTCCACATAAAGACACAAAGAGGAGAGATTGAAGGTTTCCTGAGAGTAAAACTCTGGATTTTTACAGGTCAGAGGTACAARTCTGCAGCTAACACAAGTCTGCAGGTAAACTAGATACTGCAAATGACCCCCGCATGTGCGCAAACCACCAATGCACCAGAACTATTGTTTTGGGTGGGGTTCGAGGTGTGGCGGGGCTCATTAGTGGGCCCGATGGATAGCCCGTCATCAGAACTAAACAATAAAAAAAATCTGAAGCTCCAATGTTGAATAGTTTTTGAGTTATAAGCATTTTTTATGTCCAGATACCCTCTTTTCAGGTGGAGCCCCCTCCTCAAATATGGGGTCTTTCATAAAACTGTTGGCTGGCCCAGTGTAGGCCGGACACATCTACAGTTCTGCCTAATTTCATGTTGATTGGTGTTGCCATTTCTGTGCTACGGTTGACCAAAAATCACTGAAAAAAAGCTCTTTGCATGCAGGGATCATAATAATTATTTTTTCTAAAGATAGACACAAATAATAAAGACATGAAGCAAATGTTAAATAATGATGAGATCCATATATTGTTAACATGCCACTATTTCTAAAATAAAAGTCTTCATCCATCTGAAAACGAGCCTGTAGTAAGTATGCCAGGCCTGTGTGTGGCGCTGTAGAGCCACCACAGRAGCAACCAAACAAAAAACWTAAAAAACAGGAAACAAGGCGTGGAGGAGAAAAAATAAACATTGGGTGTCAAATGAAAACGCAACAACAGGAAAAGGACTCACTTCTTGTGGAGGCGGAACTATGACATCGTGGTTTTCAAAAAACAAAAAAAGCTTTCTAACTTCTCAACATATCAAATGAATTTGCACGCTTCTTAAATAAACAGTTTCTCGACAGTGTATTTTGCTCTCCAAGAATTCAGAGCAATTTCATTTTGTTTTAGTAAACATGGTTTTATGGCAGCTTTAAAGTTACGTATAATTAAAAATGAAAGAAAAATTCTCATCGTCTGTAGCTGAAGATCAGAGTGGTTCTCTGGCTCGAAGCCGTGCGAGGAAATGCAGCAGCAGGTATCTGTTTCCCCGTTCGGAGTGTCAAAAAGCAGGCGTGTGAAGGCGTCAGTCTGTGGTCTGGTTCTGGCTGTAAACACCATGTTTGGACCTGAACTTCATCAATAATTGATCCGACTAACAGCYCTGCCAAGGCAGAGTTCTGCTGCCGTGGACCGACCGGGAGGGCTAAAAAAGCTTCGGCTCGTGCAGTCGAGTGCTAATCGACTGCTCGTGTCATTAAGTTTTTCTTATTTATGTGCATAAATCTTCATCCCCTCCCCTTGTTTCAAATGTTTGCAGTACATCAAACTGCGAGCCCACAGTGAAATCAGCCACATATGGGGGGCGGCGGAAGGCCTCAGATTGTAATTGAACAATATTTCTTTTTAGCAGAAAGCGCAATAATTTTCATATTAAAAGCAAAAACATTAGCAGCTCAATTGGACGTGCACTGCGGCAGCTGTAAACTATATTGCTCCAATAACATTTTATGTTTGAAAATTAGCCTCGGTATTTCACCATTTCCACATGATAAATACGTCCAAGTAGCACCTTATTAACATGGGGAGGGAGCAGAGAGGTTTATTAATCAGGACAGAGTTTAATTTGCAGAAAACAAACTCAGCTCTCTTCAAAGAGCTGCAGAAGGAGGGTTTGTTTTTGAGTTTTCCACCTTTCATTACCTGCTGAAAGATGAGGAGAAAAATGTCTGACTGCTGCAGGATGCTTCTCACACAGATACGTCACTTTTACTTTGCAACTTTTAAACTATAAGAAGTGTTCCTTATGGGTGATGTTGGTTTAAGAATAAAATATATTAAGTAAGTAAGTAAAGTTTTTTATACAGTACCTTTCATAGATGTAAAATCACAAAGTGCTTCACAATAAAAACAAAAAAATATATAATTTTTAAAGCATCACAAAAGCATTACATTCATACAAAAGTGCAAGTAAAAAACAGGTAGGAAAAAAAAAACAGACAACTTAGCTAAAACCCTGTTTGTATAAAAAKTCTTCAGATGTTTCTTTAAAAGCATCAGTAGAATCAAGGCTGCGTTTAGASAGGGGAAGACCGATCCCCTCGKGATTTAAAATGGGTGCGGGGYACCACCAACTATGAAAWTAAAGGAGCTCAGATTCAGCTATTTTGCTTCTTTTAGCTGGCATCATGCCAAACCTTTAACTAACTGTCAACTGTGACGATTACTGCAAAACTTTCTGCAAAAACATCAGAATAATGTATGACAAGGGGCAGTTCTAGTGGCGGGGCCACAGGGGCATTGGCCCCATATGAAATCTTATTGGCCCCTTGATGTGCCCCTGTCCTTTCACTCTTCTGTCCTTGCCCAAGAACAATGGTGGTGGCTGCAGTTCCAATTCCAACCACTAGTGGTGCCAGTGAATCAAATAGGAAAGTCCAGCAAGAAGCAAGTTTACAGACGTCTTTTTCAATTAAAACAATCCTGCAGAAAAAAGTTTTTTTTTTTTACAGTGATGGCTAGATTTTCTCACATGTTGTGTGTTTGGGAGTATTTTATTTATTTACAGTAAAAATCATGTAAAATTGTTTAGGAGAATGTACTGTGCAAACTTTTACAAGTGTTTGAACACGTGACTGATTAAATGTATAAATCTTACAAAAACTGGGGATTTGTGTGCAAGGATGCTGAACAAAAACTTGGTCCCTCTATGAATATTGTGGCCCCTTGAAGTCCCCTTACACTGAAAAATCCTAGATCTGCCACTGGACATATAAACAAAGAAAACAGACCAGAACAGTGAGTGTCTGTGGAGCATCATTTAAAACTAGTTGGACTGTGACAGGTGTGGTAGCGTGGCCGAGTGGTTTAAGGCGCTGGATTAAGGCTCCAGTCATTTAGATGGCGTGTGTTTGAATCCCTCCGCAGCCAGGTTATAGTACCTCAGTTATTGGTTACATAAGGTGTAAAACAAAGGGTTCATGTGCGTTCACTTTGTCAATGTGACCTCTGCAAGTTTATTTAGAATATAGAGAATTCATCAGTTACTCCTGTTGATTTGATTTGATTTACTTAACAGGAAAAGATTATTAAAAATCAAGCCTGACTCAGCATAATTGCTGTTTTACAGCAGGTTCCTGT
>NW_013952487.1:1449914-1451744 GCF_001266775.1 Austrofundulus limnaeus | reverse complement strand
CTGTTTAAACGAGACCGATTTTCAGAAGTTTTTGATATTCTATAAGTTTTCATTGAAGAAGCTTTCAACTTTAGGAGATGTATTAAAGAGGCATTCAACCATGGAATTTTATTTTTCCAGACTGGAACTTTACAAGTTGAAATATATTTTTCCTGTTTTGTCTCCAACTTATTATTTGAGCCTTCAGATCAAGTGTGACCTGATATTTACTAAAGGAATACATACACCGCAAAAACTGCCCATCTTACCAAGTTTTAAAATCTTATATCAGCCAAAATATCTTTTTGATCTTGTTTCAAGACTAATTTACAAGAGCTGATTGTGTAAGAATAATAATCTTGTTTTCAGAATGTGTAAGATTATTTGTCTTGTTAGYCTGAAAATTTGACTCAAATTTAGTCAAAATTTCTGCCAGTGGAGTAAGAAAATTTTACTTGGTAAGATTCTTGAAATGAGAAAAAAAAAGAGTCAAATCAAGTATTTTAAGAATCTTACCAAGTAAAATGTTCTTACTCCACTGGCAGATATTTTGACTAAATTTGAGTCAAATTTTCAGGCTAACAAGACAAATAATCATACATATTCTGAAAACAAGATTATTATTCTTACACAATCAGTTCTTGTTTAGTAAATCAGCCTCAAAACAAGATCAAAAAGACTTTTTGGCTGATATAAGGTTTTAAAATGCTAGGTGGACATGTTTTGCAGTGTATATTTTTTTCATAGCTCAGTTTACTTTTAGCATGAGAACTCTTTGACACCAGTGCCCACATTCTTGATGGGGAGGGTTTCCAGACAGAATCATTGTAGTTTTCACAAAACAAAACAAAACAAAACAGGGTGAGATCTTTGACACCTTAAAACACAGCCTCAATTAAAAATAATTATACATGTCCAGTGATTTGTGTGCTTTCACAGTGCTTTTGTATAGAAAGTTCTGAGTAGTTATTAAATGTCTGGATACTGAACATTAGGYCACTTCCTGCTGACAGGCATTTATCTGGAGATAAGTCTGAATCTGGTGACATTTTCCCTCACACAATTAAAGTAAATYAAGTAAATAAATTAAAGTTATCGAGTCCAAAAGCACCAGAAGTCAACCTGCTGACTGAAAGTAGAAGCTGTGAATATGTGAAGTGGCAACCGTCAGGTCCCACACCTGCGGGCTCCCAGGTAAACGTTTGTCAGGTGCGCTCTGACAGAGTGGATTAAAGCAAGAGAAAGAAGCGTGTCACTTTTACTTAAAGACTCGCACTTATCAGCGCCGAGTGTTTACCAGCACCTGACGCGGCGCTGTGCAGCCCCTCAAAGCCTTGTCAGCGCAGCTTTAATTTAAACATTTAACTACGTCCAGTTGGAGGGGAGAGAAAAAGGCTCACGGAGCAGAGAGGAGTTTCTGACACCCTCAGATATGATGGCACCTTTTTAATCTGACAGAGACGTGTGGCAGGTTGTGTGTCTTTCTGCTCTCACACAGGTTGTGTGTGTTTCTTCTCTCACACAGGTTGTGTGTGTTTCTGCTCTCACACAGGTTGTGTGTGTTTCTGCTCTCACACGCTGCCGCTTTTCCCCTCGCTGGGTTTTATTTTACCTCTGCTGTGGACACGAGCAGCTGATAATCAGACAGCAAAACATTTAAAACATTTTATTCAGGTGGATTTAGCAGAAAAAAAATTAAATGTTGAGATTTGTGCACTTTTTAAAAAATACATGTAAAAGTACGGTCAATGGAATATTTAATGTGTGTATATATTTTAAATCAAACTGCAAAAAGATTTTAGCCCTGTGTGTGTGTGTGTGTGTGTGTGTGTGTGTGTGTGTGTGTGTGTG
>NW_013952487.1:1445134-1447879 GCF_001266775.1 Austrofundulus limnaeus | reverse complement strand
TCCGCAAGCACTTTCTGCCCTGTTGTGGGTCCATTTCCTTGAAAAATGAAACTTAACCAGGCACTTTGAAGAAGCTTTGCTCTGACGCTGTTAGTCTATGTAGATAATAATGTGGGTTTACACACCCCAGAACCGAACATTTTGACTTCTGAACTTGCATATTCAACATGATGCTATGAACTACAAAATCACACAGCGAGGAAAAAAATGGCCGACTATGAAAATCCAGTTGGCTGGAAATACATTACCGTAAATAGTACATTGATACATTGATAAGGCTTTTATTCATTATATTTTGACAAAATGCAATTTTTGTTAAACGTTTAGTCAAAACACTATATTTGCCTATTTCTCCACATTCAATGTTTGGATTTAATCCTCGTTTCGATGTCACGGCTCACATATTTGATTAACAGAATCTGAATGTTTGGTAACATTTTGTTTTTTTAAATGAGTAGTTGGGTTAAAAACACAATTAGGGGCTGATTGTGATGCTACCCTATAAAACATCTCACACATTAAGCAAAAACTGTAAAATTTGTAGATGTTGGATCGTTTTTTTGATTTTGAAATGAACTTTTTACAAAGCAAGACTGTTTTATGTGCTTGTGTCAGAAAAGTCTTAAAGTCTAACTCACTTCCCCTCTCCATCCCACCATCATGGATCCTGTTATTGATCAGGTCAGGACACCTGACCAACGCTGGTCTAAGCCTTTCCTTCGTCCGTGTGTCTCCTCCCTCTCTCCTTTGTGTTTTCTTAGTAAACTGAACACTCTGGACACAAACCGGCCCCCCCAGTCCTAACTCACCTAACACACCTGACAGCAGAGAACAGAAGCAAACAGAGTGGAGGAGACAGACTTCAGCATTAATAGAGCATCTCATCTCATGTGCTTCTTTGCATTTTCAAAATCCCTTTTTGCCATTTTCGCCCTGTCCCCTCTCTCCGCCGCGTTAATCACTTTGCATGCACTCATTTAAATATTAAAATTTTCTTTAATCATCAAAGCCAGCGAGCATCATGCATATTCATATTGCCTCACCCCCTCCGTCGCCCCCCTCCGCCCAAATGCCTCCATCCCCTGCATCACAGGTTCATTACTCTGCTGCACAGCCATTAGCCACTTTCCTAATCACACMGTTTACACACACGGACCAGCCCATGCACGCACGGACACACACATACACACACACACAGCTAGCCAGCAGCACTAGCCAGTGCTAATCCGCTAACTAGACTAAAACACACAGGCATCCCTGCAGCCTGAACTGAGTGAGCAGACTTGTCATCCATCTCGATGGCTGGAGCTGCGAGTATTTGTCAAGAGGCTCGACGAAACCCTCATTTGCATAATGACTTTGTAGTTCTGCATTAATAAAATTTGCATATGAAGCCGTGTTAATTACTCCTGATCAGCCTTTTTTGCATTCATGCATGGTAATTTTCGGCGACTTGCAAAATTGATGTCCTGGCGTCAGTGATGAGATTGGTGGAGGAGGAGGTGGTGTGTGTGTGTGTTGGTGGTGGTGTGTGTGTGTGTGTGTGTGTGTGGAGGATGAAGACGAGCGGGGATGATGAAGGTGAGGCCTAGAGGAAGAGGAGGGGGTGTTTGTGGCTTTATCAAAGATGGCAGATTGGTGTGGTTTGTTTTTCAGGCGGCGACTCTGTTTCTGCCGAGAACTTTCGTGAAATCTCCCTTATTTGTCGAGAACGAAGAAAAAAAAGCTTTTCAGTAAAATCCAGTCCTAATTTTATCATACAACACACACACACACACACACTGATAACACACACACACAGAGTCAGAGGCTGGCTGGCAGCCATTTGTGAATCTATTGTTTACTCTCAGTTCTTCATTTCAAACAGCAGACTTCTCAAACTGCTCTTGCCGGCTTTGATGACGATGGAACACATTCAGTTTTTTTAAGATTTTCTCTTCTGATATGAATTTGATTTTACTTCGACTGTGACATTTAAAAGAGCAGTTTTTTAATAGGTTTATAATGAAATATCATAGTAACAGCATTGTTTCTCATTAACAGCTTTAAAATCACACACGGTTTCCAAATCCAGCTACGTTTCTATATTTTCATTGTTTTTCCTAAAATTTAATTTAAGGAAATGCATTCAAATGCTTTTTTCTTCAAGGACAAAGCAGCAATGAGTTTCTGCACCACTGCTCCTGAGTTCAGTTATTTGTGTGATTTTAGGCTCCATTTAGTGATTTCTAGTCTTTTCATGTTGAAACAAAATGAACAAAAACAGAAGTGGTTTGATTTTCTTTGTTGCTTTGTGATTCAGAGGTTAGAGCTGCTGCCTTGCAGCCTTGCAGCAAGAAGGTTGCAGGTTCACCTCCCGGTTCTGGGTGGAGTTTACCACATGACCTAAAACATGCATGATGTTAGGTTAACTGATAGGTTTAAATTGTCCCTAGGTGGGCGTGTGGATGGTTGGTTGAAGGGAGGACGCAAGAAAAATAAAAGCCAGAAACCAGCAGGGCCAAAAACACACGATCGACACCGAATGACATCCTCAGATAAAAAGTTTTCTGAATTCTCCTGCTTTATTTTGGTAAAAACAAATACTTTAACTTAGTTTGGGAAATGTGTAAACCTAAAATTAACTGTAAAAATAATGAAAAAGGTTATCCAGATTGCCATGAAATAATTTTTTACTTTACTTTGAGCTTTTGGAATAAAACATCAATTTTATTCACTTTTTGTTAGGATTTGCCTATATTATAT
>NW_013952487.1:1434831-1444144 GCF_001266775.1 Austrofundulus limnaeus | reverse complement strand
TGTGTATATGTGTATGTTTGTATGTGTATGTGCCTGGTGTATGGGTGTGTGTGTTTTGTGTATATTATTTCACGAGGTTATATTTATTGTACATAGGTGTGTATGTGTATGTGTGTGTGTATATGTTTATATATGTGTGTATGGGTACATACATATGTCTATGTTTGGTTTCTGGGTGTTTGTTCTCTTCATTTGCTGATGGTCAGATGTCGGGTGTGTTGTCCTGTGTGTTATTGGTGTTCATTTCACATGTTGTATAATTTCTATCGGTTTCTCTCTTTACAGTTCCTATATTTCTCTTCMACTTTTTCTTTTYAAGTCACTGATGATGCAGAAATTAAGAAACTAACATGCAGTTCTGTTTTCTACTGAAGTGGCAAAAAAAAGGGTTTGCCAAAAAAAAGTGACTTGTTTCTTTCGTGACATCAGCCGTGGTAAAAATCTGTTTTAGACTAAACCTGGATGAGTCCCTCCTTATCTACAAAAGAAAATCAACTCATTGAGTCTGTTTGTCAGAGCGGAGACGATCACCTCCAGCAGAATGAATTATCAGAATAAAATAGATTTCACACGGTTGGACTTTGTGGCCCAGAGATCAGAGCAGGTTTGTTTCCAGATTTTGAACATGGAGCTGCTGTCWGGCAGGTAAACCAACGCGACAGCTGGCAGGAACTGACCGACGAGCTGCATGAAGGCAACACTAAATGCATGCAAAGCTCAACTTCCATCTTCCAGTTGCTTCTGATGAGAATTTAGGTGGAAGGTCCTGAGAGAAGCCTGCACCAGTATTCAGTGTGTGCCACTCAGCTGCATTCTGAAACACGTGCTTCTTCAGAGAAACCATCCCTGCAGTTCCCACTTTACTGCATGTGTGCAGAATCTAATGTTCTATTTTTAGGATCTGTTTGTGTTTACGCTGCARTTTTCCTCCAGAAAACTTTAGCATTTTGTAAAAATGCTGCATTGTTTTACTAAGAAAGTTTGAAACGTTTAGACATTTCTACCTACTTCTTAAAAATATAAATGTAAAGTATTAAATCACATTTATTTCCATTATAAATTCCTAAAAAACTGCAGCTAACTGTGGGTTTAAAGCAGTGAGATTTTATAATCATGTTAAATCTGTGGAAACAAAATAAAAATCTAAACTTGAGGTAAACTTGAATCCATTTTCAGAGCTCTGAGCTGGACCTGATGGTCCTCATTAAAAGAAACATGTGAGTGGAACCGGGCAAAAGTTCCCAGGCGGATGGTCAGGACCCCCACAGGGCGCTGCAAGATAAACTGGGGGTGGTGGTGGTGGTGGTGGTGGGGGTGGGGTTGTTAAATGATTAACAGTTAAGGAAAACATATTGGTACTACAGAAGCTGCTTTTACTCACATTTTCCCCTATAATTTACAGCGTTTTTTTAAAGAATTGTCTTTTTAGTTATCTAAATATTCAAGSACACTTAAATAAGACATTATATAATTTTAACCATGACAAAATGAGGAGGTGAAAGTATGTATTYAAAGACTTCAAACAGGATATTTATTTTGTGTTAAAATAAAAAGAAAGCATATCCATGAACAGTTTGAAGTAACACACCTGACAAAGATTAGGAGAATAAATGAACTGAACATTAAAAAACATTTCTGTGATAGGTTGTCGAGCAGCAGATTCTGTGACTTCTGCCGAGCTCAGAAAGGAACCRGGTTTTGGTTGAAGTGTTACAAAACAGCTCCTTCACTGTGTGTGGTCACACTGTGGTGAGACACAGGTGGAAAAACTGTTGTAAAAACCTTCAGATCAAAACAGACTCACTGCTAAAGCAAGTAAAGTTAAAATGAGGTTTGGGGACAAACAGAAAAGCAGTGAGTTTCTAAAGAACAGTATAAAGTACCTCAAAGAGATACTTGAGTAAAAGTACAAGTATCTTATCATAAACATACTTTTGTAAAAGTTAAAGTCGTCTCTAGAAATATTACTTGAGTAAAAGTCTGAAAGTGTCTGATGTTTTTTGTACTTAAGTATCGAAAGTAAATTTCTGACACAAAATCTACTTAAGTATTAAAGTGAGCAGTTAGATTTTCCAAAATGACATTTATTGGGAGGTGACTTCTCCAAAAAATATTTTTTCTAGCAGCGTAGTGATGGGTTGTGTACAAGCTAAGTGTGTCAGAATGGTATACAGTGTATTTATACTTCTCGTCCAACCACAATTAAATTCACTCTATCCAGGAGACACAATTTATCAGGATAGTATTTTTTTAAAACATTAAAAACTCGGAATAAAATAGGAGTAACGACGTTCTACTTTTTACCCTTTTTTTAAAATGTAGCGAGTAGAAAGTACAGATAATTGTGTAAAAATGTGATGAGTACGCTGAAAAATAATTACTCAAGTAAAGCGCAGATAACCAAGATTTCTACTTAAGTACAGTAACAAAGTATTTGTACTTAGTTACTTTACAACTCTGCTAAAGACTGATCTGATTGGATGCAGTTTAAATGTGATGATTGGTCGATTGAGATCAGGTGTGATGAAGGAATGAAAAAGTCAAAMCTACAGCAACAAAGCACAAAATAAAGAAAATACAAAAATAATACAACAAACAGCAAAAAACTGTTTGCTGTGAAACAAACTTGTCACTCTGGTCAGTGACGGTTTTCTCTCCAGCATATCTTTGATATTTTTTGTTCAGTTTTTTTTTAGTCTGTACATCTCCTTCCTTTCAGCTCTGTCACAGCACTGAGCCCAAACTCTGATTTCCCTCCTGGAGTCTCGGAGCCTTCTTGTGGCAGATTTCTCCCTGCTGGGTCTCAGATGACGCTGGGCTTTGTCTTGTCTCCTCCTGCTCCAACAGCCTGCTCCTTCTCTGCAGCTTTGACGATCTGAATGCCTCTCCTCGTCTATCAGCCTCACACTGCCGGCTTTTCTCCAGAGCTCCACACACACCTTTTGGTTTTACATGGAGTCGGGTTGAAAAGGCGGGAGTCGAGGCAGACACAGCACCTCTGATGGAAAGTAACACGAACAGACTCTTCCTAACATTTCACAGCGATGCATCGCCGGATTTTTCTTTTTTTGGTTTGAACCAATGGGAGAACGACGCAGTTAATTTGACAGCTTTGTCGCCGCTCGCTCCGGCCACGCAGACAGGGAGCGATTACAGAGTGTTTGCGACTCTTGACTGCCCCTCTCCTCTACAATAGTCTGCTGGCGTTTAGCACCGGCCAAATCACCACTTAACAAAAGCTAATTTCTCACTTGGTTAAACTGGGAGGGATTAGGGGCTCAGTGTTGGCGCAATCCATGTTTGGTGAAGAGTGAGGGATGGAGGGATGTTAGGAAAGGATTTAAACCTCAATTACAAGGGACTGAGGGCTTTTGTGTGTCCGTGGCGAAGGTGGGATGTCGAGCTTTAGTGACTTTGCTGGAAATGTTTGCTGCCTTGTTGTGTGTGCGCAGAGGAGTGTGTGTGTACGGACGTTCACATGCAGCTGAGGGTGACATAGCCTGACAAATACATGTTGATCCCCTTGTTTGGGAGGGTTTAAATCTCTCCAGTTACTATTCGGCTATACAACACACAACCAGAGCTCTGAAGAGTCATTTAAACCATTCCTGTTGGTTTTTGTGAGGGCAAATAGCTCACTGTTGGTTTCTCCAAGTCTCCATAATTAAAACCTTCTGAAGCTTTGTTATCAACCTCAGCTGGAGTAAGCAACACTTTCTACCAAATTAACCCACAAAGTGTGGAAAATGCTCAAATCTGGACAAATTGTTTACTAAATCGTTCACTTTTGAAGCAGACAATTTGAACTTTTAACTTAAGTCACAAAGCTAACAAATAATCTTCCCGTTTTCAACGATTTACCCAAAACAGTKATCAGTGCTGCTGACAAAATTAAGCTGCCAAAACCTTCAAAATAGGCTGAAAAAAGTTCAAGAAGCTTCAAAAAACAGTTTTGATTTCTTTCTGTCGGCTGATTGAGAAAAAAAACTGAAGATAGGAAGATTAATGAATTGCTCTAAACTCTTAAAAACATCGTAAAGCATTAAAATAAACCACTTTTTACCTCCGCCAAGGGCGAGGTAATGTTTTCGATCGCGTATGTCTGTCTGTCTGTGGACAACATTACTCAAAAAAAAAAAAAACTTATAGAAGGATTGTCATGACATTTTTACCACATGTGGGTACTGGGCCAAGGAACACTCCTTTAAATTTTGGTGATGTTCTGGATCACGATGCAGATACAGGATTTTTTTTTTCTTTTAACACTCTGAGATCGGCAAAGCTGTGATGCTTTCACAGGGCTTCTGTAAAAAAAACAGTGAGCTGGATTGGACAGCACGGACTTCAAACTTTATAAAAGTAATGTTAAAACCACATTTGATCATGAATACTTTTTGCCATAATATGTGCATTTACAGAACGTTTTGTGACCAGGAAGTGCGTGACTGCACCTCGAAACCTATTTTTCCCATTTCCTCAAACACACCACATTTCCGAAACAACCAATCAAAACAGTTTGTCTCTACTAGGCTTGTAAACAGAGAGCTGCCGGGCCTCAAAGTTTGGAGACGGGGGGAGCCAGGAAGCACTTTATAAAGAGAGTCAAACCATTACAAACTCATACAAGGAGATAAAACAGACGTTTTACATGGTGAAATGTGACTGATGAAAACTTAGGAGCTTAATCCCACACCAGTTTGACCATGAATAACGTCGGGTGACGAGTCTGACTTTTGTTTTTTTCACATTGGACTCCACTGGGAAGAAACCCCGTGCATACTGCTGCTTAAATGTTCACTACGTCAGAACTGATTCAGCAAATGTGTTTCCATCTCTGCTTTTGCGCATTAACTCTTACAGGACGGGGGAAATTGCTCTTAGCGGAGGTTTGCACTCTCCGAGTGTTTCTAGTTTATTAATGAATCTGTTTGAAACAACCTCCACGAACACTTTACTGAAGTCTGCTTCTTTTCCATTTGTGTTAAACGTGTTCCACTGATAAAACCAGGTCATTTCAGGAAAACTTCGCTACATTTTTCCACCTCATTCAATACCTGCAGGAACTCAGCCGAAGCCTTTAAACTGAAGCCGTTTAAATCCCGTAGCATTTCCATTCACTGCTGACAGCCCTTCTCCTCTAAGAGTTTCACCTTTCAGCAGTTTTCTGTGGTCAGCGCGCACGTTTGGTCGTGAAAACTTTTAGAACTCGTGCCGAAGCAGAAGTCTGCTCTGAGAGGAGAAGCAGTGTGGGATAAAGAGGGACTAGATCGCCCCCCAGAACATGAAACTCTGGGTTTGTATCAAAGCTTCGCCTCACCCCTGCTGGCACCCCTGAATTATTCACTTAGAGGAAAAGATAAACAAAGCATGCTGGCTACAGTTGTTCTATCGATTTCTTTGGGCAACATCACAGATAACAAAAAGAGGGCTGCAGGAGAGGAGCCGGGATGTTGCCGCTTGTTTTTTTTTTTTTTTTCATCTTTAAATAAATCAATATCATGTGTAGTTTTTCTCCTGAGAAAGCAGAAAGTGTCCTGTTTCCCAGGACAAGAAGTAATACATTTAGATGATGTTTTGATTTAATGTTGTTTAGGCTGTGAGAGCGGTGTCTGTCTGAGGGGCCCTCCCATGTGGGAACAGTTTTTCTACCTGTTGGTGAAGCGAAAACCGCCCCCATTATGTGCTGGGATCGTTTACAATGCAGAGCAAGGCTCGAGGGCCGGTGGAGTAAACAATACTGGCTGAGGGCCAAAAACTGGCAGCCCCTCGTCTGTTTGGGGATAAAAAACACAGACCCTCCACGTTCTTTGTCCTTCTTCTCTGAGGAAGGTTTCACCATGAGCCACACTCCAGAGCTGGGTCATTTCAGACACGGCTTTACGTTGTGTCAAAGATTCTGTCTGCATAGATSCCCCCCACATCCCACCACCCCCGCCTCTTGCGGGCTCACAAATAAAAGGCATTCCTGGGAGAAAATTGCAGGTTGGCGGGTGCAGGATTTTCTCACCAGACGGTTCCTCCTGGTTTCTCCCTCTCTCTCAGCGTGCCGTTGGATCATCTCGGTGCAGCAGCGTTTGTGTGACCACCCATGCAGGCGTTTACAACGACTGCAGGATTCGAGCCATTTCATAAAGTGGGACCAACCGACAGCAGGCCCCTCAGAACCTCTGAGGACTGCCCGAYGTGGGTTTTTCAGTCCCACGGCACCGTCTGCCTGGCAGTGGTGAGGAGTTTCTCTGGCTGGGGAAATCAGATCAGTGACTCCAGCAGCTGGATGAGGCGCTCAGAAAGCAGCTCCTGCAGTGACCTAAATGTTCACTTCTGAAATAAAGGTCTGGCTGACAGGCACTTTGTCGTTTTGTCTACAGGTGTGAAAAAAAAATAGATTTTTTTTGGCAGGCAGTTTTCAAGAAGCTCTTTTGACTGAAATACAGCAAAAACTCTCAACTCCTTCAAATTAAAAGTGCTTGATAGATGCCTCCATCCATCAAACAGGCTTTATTTTGTTGCTGTTGGAAGTTGCTGTTGATTGGTTGGATGAGTTGGAACCAGTTTCTCMATCTTTGTCTGAGTTTCTCTGGCTGCTGGGGTGTCTCGTCACTTTTCACCTCATCCTTTATTAGTTTTTTTCTGTAGAACTTCTTTTTCCTGGATTGGCCTCAAACTGGGGTTACGTAAATGATCGATGAAGTCTTAGCTTTAAATTTTAGCTATTTTTTTTTCAGTTATACCATTACTGGTTTTCTGCAGGTACTTTTAGTTTCTAATAATACTTTTAACTCCTTGTATTTATGTATTTTAAACAGGTCCAGATTATCTGCTGCAGTGATGTGTTGCATTTTTCCAGTCAGCCGGCAGCTCAGTGTAATCTCTGGTTTCCATGAAAACTTAATTTTTGATTGGCAGCTTMTTGAGCCAATAGAAGCTTTCAGGTGTGTTCACAGAGAATCTGTTCATCCTTTTAGAAAAGTTCATGGAAACTTATTTTCTTTATTTTTGTGTGTGTGTGTGCTATTGTTCTCAGATTTGGAGCAGAACTGGATCAGACATCAGGCTGTGGTCTTATTGGGTTTCTAAACTAATAGCTCCCAACTCCAGCTATTTACAGGCATCTGTTTGTCGAAAAAAAAAAAGGTTTTCTGTGGATTCTAACATCTGGAAGTCAGTCCAAGGAACATTTAGAGCCTTTTTGACTGTTAGAGTTAACTTTCAKTAACCAAAACCAAACATTTATTACAAAAGAACAGGTTAGAGCAGATTTCTTTAAAAACGATTAAAAAGTGTGACTTATTGTTTTAATTTTAAATATTTTACAGAGCAAACTGCTTCACAACAAAAACATTTATTCTAGCAGCTATGCTACGTTAGCTGAAGTCATATTCATCTCATGTTTTCACAGAAAAAAAAGGCTTCATGGAGGCTTTAAAGTGGAAGAAATGATGGACGAGTGAGAACAAAAGTATAATCAACACAAATGATTCTTTAAATTAGCTTTAATTTAACTCTTGACATTTATGCAGACCACTTTAAGCTGCATGAATCATGCAAACCCTGTATAAGTCAGTATGAGTTCCATTTGCTTGCTTCAGTATGTGCTGACTGCTGCCTCAGACGTTCAGGCCTTATAAGGTTCTGGAGCACAGACTTGTCCCCTCGTCTTTTCCCTCCATCCCACCGTCCCTGCCCTCCCCTCACCCCTCTCTGGTCTGGATCTCCTCGACCTGCCCCACTTCTAGCTGCTGTCGCTGTATAAACAAGTCAAGTCTGGCCAAAACTCTCAGACCCCGCAGTTCTTCAGTTATCAGCTAAAAATCCTCCAACCAAACTATCAGAAATGTTTCAGGAGACAAAAAAAGCATTTCACTTAATATGAGTTGTGCTTAAAATGATCAAAACTCTGCAGATTTGTCTGTTTTATAAGGTGCACATTTAGCTCATTTGCTCATAAAAAAACTAAAGGAATAGGTCCAAGCAGGAGACGGTCCTGACATTCACGTGTAACAAAATAGCAGCTAAAGGTTACGTTCTCCACTTTGCCGTGAAAGCTGGAAAGGTGAAGCAGATCAGAGGGCATGATGTTGAATTCATAAAGCTGTCTGCTCYGGTAAAGAAGAGCAGGTGAGCCGTGCAGGAACAGCACAGACCCAGAGAGATTTTTCCTTTTGATGCCGCTGTCAGACGAAGCTGTAATACGTCTTATTCAGACAGGAGAGGCTCTGCTACATCACAGTGTTGGACCGAGCTCTGGCTCGTGTGTTCCAGGAGACTCCCACTTGGCTGAGTGCGTCTTGGACTAGCTTTGCGTTCGGGGAGGGAAGTGTGTATGTGTGTGTGTGTGTGGGGGGGACTTGGACCGGACGGGTGACGGGGAGATGAGCGCGGGATCCAAAAATGTGCTGGACCACCATCTCTGTCACATCAAGCTCGTGGCAGAGTTTCTCTATTGTGGCGACGCCAGCCCCCCACCTGACAAGATGTCGATGACTTAACCTGAGCAGAGAGAAACACAGGAGCTGTGCTCTTCTGGTTGGTTCTTCTCAGGAACATTAACCTCTGCAAAGACAATGAATTTGGTTTTGGAATGAGTAAAAAAAAACTCTACTGCACAGGACTAAAGCTAGGATCCACTTTTCTCTCATTCTTGTTGTAATATTTGATAAATAATTCAACATTTATCTCACCATTTTTACACTTAAAATGTCCTGCATTTATAAGCAAATCCACTGATATAAAGCTTAACTAATTCCTACAGGTTCACACAATCTTGTGTACAAAAGCAGTCGAGTTCTGTTGTTGTTTTGAGAATAAATCTAAACATTTTTTTAATTTCTTATTTTTTTGCACCAATCAGATTTGTTTAAACACACTGCCTGGATTTAGGCCTATGATGTGGGGTCTCTGCAGGTGGTCAGGTCTAGGTTCAGCTCACAGAATGAGGTCAGCTGACCTGAATATACTGAATGAGCAGGTTATTCCATCAATGRATTGTTTCTTCGCTGATGGTAGAATATTCCAAGATGACAATGCCAGGATTCACGGGGCTCTTATTGTGAAAGAGTGGTTCAGGGAGACACCATTTCCACACAAGGATTGGGTCCACAGAGTCCACTGAGAATCTTTGGGATGTGCTGGAGAAGGACAGACTCTACCATCATCAATGCAAAATCTTGGTGAAAAATTAAAGCAACACTGGATGAAATACACTGCAAAAAAATCTCCACCAAACCAAGTTTTAAAATCGTATATCAGACAAAAAGTATTTTTGATCTTGTTATGAGACTGATTTACTAAACAAGAGCTGATTGTGTAAGAA
>NW_013952487.1:1433281-1434793 GCF_001266775.1 Austrofundulus limnaeus | reverse complement strand
TTCTTACACAATCAGCTCTTGTTTAGTAAATCAGTCTCAAAACAAGATCAGAAAGACTCTTTGGCTGATATAAGGTTTTAAAACTTGGTTAGTTGGACATTTTTTGCAGTTTAAATCTGGTGACGTTGCAGAAGCTGATCTAAACAACGCCACAGAGCATGTGTGCCGTAATCAAAGCTAAACGCAGTCCAGTAAAATATTAGTGTGACCTTTTTTTGTTTTGGTAGCAACTTTTTTTTTTAGTCCAGGCAGTGTATTAAACTGCAAGCAGCTTTGTTTCTACAGACACCCACTAACAGAGCAGCTAAAAAAAGTGTAAGATGAACAGATCTCCTGAAGACCCTTTTTTTTTTTGTCTCAAAGGTTGAAACTCAAATCTGGAAACATCAAACCTGACTAAATTGTTGCAAGTTAGAAAACCAGATTTATTTGTCAGCCTCAGCTCRTCCAGCTGATATCAGTTTTATCTGCATTCTCAGCTTTTAAACATCGTGTCAACTCGTTTCCTAAGAGTGATCGGACAGTTTGTGGATTACTGAGATAGAAACCAACAACGTGAATGTGCAAATAAATATAATGCTACATCTACCACAACATTTCCTGTACACATCAGCCGTATACTGGACTTTAGTAGACTGATTTGTGTTAAACCAAGCTGCTGTCTGGCAGTTTGTACTTTTTTATTTTTGTGCATTTTATTAACTGAGTAAATTTTAAAAGCTGCAGAATCATGCTCTCTGCTACTGCTAATCAAGCTTGGGGTTTGCTCGTGGTTTCGTTTTTAAATGAGTCCCTCGTGCAAAAAAACCCCATCTTCTGTTAAAACGAACAGCTGTGATGCGGTTTTTCAGCCTCTGTGTTCCTCGGTTCTCAGCATTGATCTTTTGAATGATGTCAGGGAAAATAGATCAATAAAACCTTTTTTTTWAAAAGTGCACAAACAGAATGATGAATAAAATGTTTTGTGTTTAGTTTATGTCAAAAGCTAAAACGTTTGGTTTGTGCAGCATCTAGATGAGCCAGCCGTGGGCTGGTTGTGTTGTGATTCTCAGTGAAACAGGTGAGAGTTGTGCTGGTTTGGTTGCATTGAAGCTAACTGTGAAACRCAAACAGACAGGATGACAGCTGAGAGGAGGTGAGCTTTTTCAGAGACTTYAGAAAGAACACATCAGCTGAGACCTGATGAAGTGCAACAAAAGCCTCTTTAAGTGTCACATCAGCCTCGGTAACAGGAACATTTCATCAACAGACACGTTCAGAGTGACGAGTATCAGCTGTGACCTCGGTGTTGTGTGTTTCTCTCTGTGCGTGTGTGCGTGTGTGTGTGTGTGCAGGATTATAAAGGCAGCCGAGGCTCTTCCTGCCACTCAGACATTTCATACATGCTCCCCAGGTGCAGCGGTGCAGGCCAGTGTGTGGGATTAGCTGGTATGCTCTGGCACTCTCCTCTCGTAATCCTCCTAATTTGTTAACAGGAAACACAGCACACACACACACACACACACACACACA
>NW_013952487.1:1427706-1432912 GCF_001266775.1 Austrofundulus limnaeus | reverse complement strand
AACTTTTACCAAAGTAATTTTTTGGTAAGATACTTGTACTTTTACTTAATTATCACTTTGTGGTACTTTATACAACACAATGAAAGTTCCTGAGGATCTAAAGATGATTTGTGTCTAATTTACCATCATTAATCAAAGGAACATGTTTGTTAATGAAACAGACCTGTTGGATGAGAGCTCAGCTCAGGAAGTTTTAAAGGTTTGCTTTTTGTTTTTTGTCCAGCAGCATCTGAGCTCAGAGATAACTCACATCGGACTTTCAGAATCTGGTGGTCCGAAAGCGCTGAGAGTCGACTTCGACGCTGCAGATAAATCKTTCTTTCGGAGCCAAACATCTTCACGAGATTTAATTAAAGCTGCCGCTACTGTATGTGGTCCTGCAGTGATTGTACTTGTGAGCCATTAAATCCAATTTAAATGCGCGTTGGGCAACTTTAAAAGGCTCCACTCGAACCACTTCATTCAAAACTAACAGACTGCTTCAAGAGAAGGCGGCGCCGAGCGAGCTCCTCTTTTAAAAAATGATCTCATTAGGCGGAGAGACACATGAAATAAACACCTCCTAACTCCACACGAGCRGCAACAAAGTTTGTCTCTCTTGTTCTCGCTGTGAGGCGGACAGATGTGCTTACGAGYATAGTTTTTGCATTTTGCACATTCAGCTAGCTGTGGTAGCCATCTTGCTTCAGAGCGACTCCAAATGTTGAACGCCTATAGCTGCAATCCAACGATTACGCTCTGAAAGTTTCATTAAAATCCGTTCAGTGGGTCGGGAGATATTTTGCTAACAGACAGAAACGATGACTCACGGATCTGGCTGCAGACAGGGTCCCTGCRGATCCATAAAAAGTCTTAAAAGGCATTGAATTCATCAATCCAAAAAGAACGCCTTAATTAGCCTTAAAATGTCTCAAATCAGTCTTTCAGAGGTCTTAAAAATGTTAACACATTGTAAATAGTTTGACTGCATTTGTCTCAAATATTAAAGTAATTGGTCAAATTTATTTATTAATTTTTTAAACAATTTACCACAGCTAGTTGTTTTGCGTTAAAATAAATATTTGGGTAAAATTTTTTATATTTTTTTTTTCACATATGTGTTTATGTGAAGTTGGTCTTAAATTTCCTTTCAAGTGGCATTAAAAAGCATTAAAAGCATTAAAAAGCATTAAAAAGCATTAAAAAGCATTAAAAAGCATTATTAAAGCATTAAAAAGCATTATTAAAGCATTAAAAAGCATTAAAAAGCATTAAAAAGCATTAAAAAGTCTTAAATTTAACTTGTCTTTAGCTGTAGGAAGCCTGTGCAGAGAACGGGGGATCAGGGTAATATCTGGACAGACGCTGACACTCGCCGCATTAATCGCGCACTTTATGGCGAYGCTCACTTCCCCCTGTAATTGTACATATTTGACTCCTTCTCTCTTTCCTCCCTCCTTCATGTGTAATAGCTGTGATTTAATTTAGCCGTTTAACCTGTAATTCTAGCAATATTTATTGAGGACCGAGGGGGAGAAAATTGGGCCATTAGCCGCCCCAGATGAATACACTGTGATGAAAATGAACGCCGCTAACTGCCGGTTGACCTCTGCACCTTTGCTTTTCCAGTCTCTCTTCCATTTTTTTTTTTATTAGCAGCAGCAGCAGTAATTACAGCAAATTGAATTATAGGGAAAACTGGAATCAATGGGTAATGAGAGTTTTATTCGTTGTGAAAGTGAAAAAAAAAGGGAAGGAGGAGTTTCACCTGGAGCCAGGATGGACGGGTGAGGGAGGAAGAGGTGGATTAAGGCCAGCTTTTGTTCGGAGACTGGTTGTAAATTTTACGGTTTCATTTGTTTTGACAGCTGACTTTGTTGTGAGGAGGAAAATTTGAGAGAGA
The DNA here is from genome assembly GCF_001266775.1 of Austrofundulus limnaeus. Classification (NCBI taxonomy): domain Eukaryota; kingdom Metazoa; phylum Chordata; class Actinopteri; order Cyprinodontiformes; family Rivulidae; genus Austrofundulus; species Austrofundulus limnaeus. The sequence continues at coordinate 1,431,030 of NW_013952487.1, read as the reverse complement.
AAAAAAAAAGAAAAAAGAAGAAGTGTGTTTATAATCCAGCAGAAGCCACGTTTTTCTTTTATTTTTCAGAGCGTGCAAGTGTTAACGAAATGTCGGCAGAGATCCAGACAAATGCCGTCAGCTGTTTGTTGCTTCTCTTTTTCACGGGATAACTTCTGTTTACCTAATGTGCTCACTGTATACACACATGTTTACTGATCCTCTTGTGCTACTTGTTATTTAGAGACACTTACGAGGATTTTTCCTSTTTTTCTCCACTCATGTAGACCATTTAATGAACCCACAGAGAGGAGAAAACGGGGCCAACGGCAACAATACAAAGGGAAATAGCTGGCAAAACACCACAGCTAATGTTCTTGAGTAGTTTTAAATGACTTTGCATTATTTATTTGAAAATACCTCTTTTGAATCCAAAAATGTGTTAGAATTAGTTGTTTTTTTTATTAACACGAGGAAAACAGATTCCACATTAACCTGCATGCTCTGATTTTACTGCATGTGAAAACGACCTGCTAATGTCTGCAGCTGTAACCTGAGCTGATTTACAGAAACTGAGGTGACGTTTGTGTGGAAGAACACAAATTTACCACATCATGTCATGGATTCATTTGATGAAAAGAGACTAAATGAAGCAGGATTTTACTAAATGGGAAATTGAAGCAGAAAGATCATCTCTATAAGTTTAGGTCAAAGGTCAGAGAGAAGAAAAAGAATGCGACGCAACAAAAAACTGGCACAAAAGCCATAAAAACTCACTTATTACTCATTCAGGATCTTTTATTTATTTTTTTTTAAATGAGACACGTTTGTTCTAAATAAAGATAAATAATAAAATAAGGTTTTAAATTTGCTCAAGCAGACATTCAGACATTTAGTGAGCTGCAAAGAGAAACATTCAAATCAGAAAATAACTGATTATTCCATGAATCTGATCCTCCAGTTCATCATATCAGCCTAAACTGTCTAAAAAGCACATTTGTCAGTCTTAAATGTAGACACAAATGTGAGCCATCATATCAAAATGAGGATTGACTCAAATTTGGTTAAAATGACCCAATTACATTTTCAGATTCTTGACTTTAAAAGCTACATTTTGATACCTGGATCATTCTGATATCATATTTAAATCCATATATATGACTCAATTTGTCTTATTGGTTACAACAATACATAAACATTTGGTCTGAATCCTAATTTTATGTCATTTTAATGAGGAATTTTTGATGTCCTTATAAAGAGGAAACCTCAAATGAAATATGATTAATGAGATTTCCCATTTAAAAGAAAAAACTTTGCTAACTCACAGGGAAAATGTCTAAATTTGAAGGCTTTTTTCCTCAAAATCAGTGTTTTTTGTTGCCACTGCTCAAAAAAAGTGCTTCAAAATTTTGTTTAATGATTATATTTCAGATATTTCATTCAAATGATACATTGATAAGGCTTTTATCATTATATTTTGACAAAATACAATTTTTGTTAACATTTTAGTCAAAACACTATATTTGCCTTTTTCTCCATGTACCACTTTTGGATTTAATCCTCACTTCGATGTGATGGCTCACAAATATTGTTGTTGTGTTTTCTCTTTTGTGTTGTTAAATAGGCACATTCATGGTGTTTGTGTGCACACCTCCAGGCATTGTGTTCCGGCTACTTTCCTGTTTGACTTCCTGTTTCTTTAAAGCTGTGTTAAATCTAATTTCTTGTTTTATTTGATCATCATTAACAAACGTGGATCGTGTGCCTTACACAGCGGTCTGTGAACTCGTTTTATTTGAAAGAAGCTCAGCTTTAAATTTTAACGATCGACAGGCAGAACCAGGTCAGATGAGTGGAGCTGACCAATCAGAGCAAGTCTTACCAAACAGTATACTTGTTTCAGGATGAAGAATGTTTTWTTACTGTTTTATACATGCAAGTTAATAAATAAAGAAATTAATAAATCTCTTTTAAAYGTGGCCCTCGTGGTCAGCCTTTCTCCTTCAAAATAAATGTATGTGATTTGATTAATAATTGCTGCCCCAGCTGTGGAAGATGGGAAAATATGGCAAACTGTGCCCAGAATGAATATGAAAATTCACCTTTTATCAGTAAAAATGAGACAAACAGAACATGATCAGGGCTTGTTTAGCCTGTAAGCTTTGCTGTTTCCATAAAATAATGTCAGTAAACTCGTGTTACCCTTACAGAAAGTGTAAATACTCATACAGCAGGTCATCAGTCAGTGTGTGTGTGAGTGTGTGTGAGTGTGTGTGTGGGATAATGTAACACTCAGGGAGAAGAGGGAAGGAAAGGAAGGGTCTGCGCAATGTTTCCTTCAGCATTCCATAAAACCCGGAGCTCTGCGTCCGACCAAATAAAGTGATGAGCGTCTCCTTGGCTTTCCCTGCTTTTTCATATGGAAATAGGAAATAATGGGGTGATTAAATAGAGTCGTATATTAAAGTACAGCTGACATTAGAATTAGCATAATGTGCTCTCGCCTCAGGCTGCATACTTTATTTGCCATCTGCGTTAGACTCCCTTCCCCCGGGAGGGCGCACGCACGCACACGCACGCACGCACACAAAACACACACACACACATTTTCACCAAACAAAAAGCATGACCAACTCCTTCCAGTGTGACCAGAGAGGAATAGCTTCTCAGTGCATTATCTCACTGACTGCAACACACACACGCACACACACACAYTGAMTTTACTGAGCAGACGAGAAGTTTGGAGGAGGTTGAAGGCAGGAACAGAGGGAGTGAATGTTTCTGTTTTTGGAGTGTTAAGATACAACACTGAAACAGCTTGTGATTGTGAGAAACATGCAGACAAAAGCTGAGACATGGGGAGCTGTTATTTTCATTGTACATGTGTGTGTGTGTGTGTGTGTGTGTGTGTGTCTGTGCATGAGTGTGTGTGAATGTCCGCTATAATTAAGTCAAAAAGCCTTACAGGACTGTGGAGGAGAACAGCTGTTCCACCTCCTCGCTGCTCCTCCTTAATGCAAACACACTCGAGTCGGCGACGAACTGCAAGATTTACTCATGAATTATTCATATTATTATTTATTTATTATTAAATAAATTACAGCATCATAAAAAGAACAGGGTATTACATGGTGGGTTTTTTTCTCAATGAAAATAACAGTTTCTTTGACACTTTTAAATCAAATATAACCCGTTCCACAATTTGATTGAATTATTTTTCTTTGCATTTTTAGTTTTTCAGGAAATGTTTACATTTAAAATAATTTGACACATAATTTATAGTTAAAACAATCTGTGTGGAGATATTTTCTATATATTTATTTGCCACTACACACACACACACAC
>NW_013952487.1:1418799-1426819 GCF_001266775.1 Austrofundulus limnaeus | reverse complement strand
GTGTATACTTGTTCCTTGGGTGATGTGTGTGTATGTGTGTGTGTGTGGGGGGGGGGTCTATTAGTCATACAATATCTGTGTAGTTACATTACAGTAAAGCAGCTGCATTTTTCCTCCAAAGATTTTATAAAAATCAGGTTACTGCAATTACTCCCATGTGTCTGTTTTTTTAATTAACATATTTGTTATATTTCTGAAAAATCTGTGATTAAACAAACGTGTTAGACTCTAAGGGATGTTTGACAATTTAAGCTCCATTTCTCAAAGATGTTTTAAAGTGTCGTATGAGACGATTAAATTAATCATTTGCGTTTCTGTACAAGATTATTGTTCCCCAATATGCTCACTGGTTTAGGTGATGTGAGACGATTAATGCTCTTAAATATTGTTTGAATAAGACAAAATGGAAATAAACTGAATTCTGTATTATTGCAGATGTTGTAATAACACAGAACACAAAAAAATGATAGTTTCAGTTGGCMTGAAGTGAGAGATTCAGCCCACCATAAATGTGGATTCATCGAAAATGTTGGCCAATCCAGTGTGAAAATGCACTTGTCACAAGTGTGATAAGTGCATCACTTTTATGTGACAACATGATGAGAAAAAGTCTTCCCAGCTGCTGGGAGTATTAGGCAGAATATAAAGCACTTATCATGTCATGTTGCCTCAGAACCGAGACAAGTTTACAAGCTGCAAATGAACTGTTATTCATAAAAATAGTTAAGTATCATTTAACTCCTGTTAAAGTCACATTTATTCGACTTACACAATCTATCTCTGAGGAGGAATCTGTGTGTGAATAATTGATTTTGTTTCTGTGTCTACAGGTGGCAGAGATGAGCCCTCTAACTACATATGTACCACCTGTAAGCAGCCGTTCCCCAGCGCCTGGTTCCTGCTGCAGCATGCTCAGAACACCCACGGCATCCGCATTTATCTGGAGGCCAACCCCTCCAGCGCAGCGCTCACCCCTCGGCTCACAATGCCTCCTCCGATGGGCAACGATTCCATCCCTCAGTCGCCGCTGACCAGCTTTCTGGGAGACAACAATCCCTTTCACCTGCTGAGGATGACAGGACCTTTGCTCCGAGAGCCGCCCCCGGGTTTCGTGGAAAACCGTCTCCCCAACACCCCGCCGTTTGTCAGTCCACCTCCCCGCCATCACTTGGACCCCCATCGACTGGAACGCCTTAGTGCAGAGGAAATGGGCCTCATCTCCCAGCACCCGAGTGCCTTCGAGAGGGTGATGCGGCTAACACCAATGGCCATCGAGTCCCAGTCCATGGACTTCTCCAGGCGGTTACGGGAGCTGGCAGGGAACACTAACAGCACCACGCCGCCTCTCTCACCGGGCAGGCCCAACCCTATGCACCGACTGCTGAACCCCAATCCTTTTCAACAAGGGCCCAAGTCGCCCTTTCTGAGTACTCCTCCCCTGCCGCCAATGCCCCCAAACAGCACCACCCCTCCCCAGACACAGAACAAAGTCAAGTCCTGCGAGTTCTGCGGTAAGACATTCAAGTTCCAGAGCAACTTGGTGGTGCACCGGCGCAGCCATACCGGGGAGAAACCGTACAAGTGCCAGCTGTGTGACCACGCCTGCTCTCAGGCCAGCAAGCTGAAGCGCCACATGAAGACCCACATGCACAAGGCCGGCTCCATGACGGGCCGCTCAGACGATGGGCTGTCCGCCACGAGCTCCCCGGAACCAGGAACCAGCGACGTGACCGGCGAGGGCATTAAAAACCGCGAGAGAGATTTCCAGGGGGAAGGCAATGAGGAAGAAGAGGAGGAAGAGGAAGAGGAGGAGCTTGAGAACGAGAGTCGACCGGAATCGAACTTCAGCATGGAATCCGAGTTTTACCGGAACCGAGAGAACGGTTCTAAACCTCCTTCAGAAGAGAAGTCGGCTCTTGCCCTTGAGAAGATGGTGGACGGTGGGGCGCTCAACTCCATCCAGCAGTACAATAATTTGATAGTTGACAATCGTAAAAGGATGCCCTTCTCCAAGAGGAGCTTAGACGGCCAGCGGGACACTGGAGATGAGGATTCAGTAGCTGTGGAGATGAACCACCACCAGCAGGAGGAGCGGACAACCATTAACGGCCGGAACTGTGGCTCCGGCGACTCTTTCTCAGGCCTCTTCCCCCGAAAGCCCACCCCCATCACCAGCCCGGCTCTGTCCAACTCCTCAAACAAGAGGATCAAGATTGAGAAGGACTTGGACATTCCCCAGACTCCCCATATCCCTTCTGAGAACGTGTACTCCCAGTGGCTGGTGGGCTATGCGGCCTCCCGCCACTTCATCAAAGACCCTTTCTTAGGCTTCACTGACTCCAGACAATCGCCCTTCGCMACCTCCTCGGAGCACTCCTCGGAAAACGGCAGCCTGCGGTTCTCGACGCCTCCGGGGGACCTGCTGGACGGCGGCCTGTCCGGCCGCAGCGGCACCGCCAGCGGGGGCAGCACGCCTCACCTCGGCGGGGGTCCCGGTCCGGGTCGGCCAAGCTCCAAGGATGGGAGACGGTGCGACACCTGCGAGTACTGCGGCAAGGTGTTCAAAAACTGCAGCAACCTGACGGTGCACCGRCGCAGCCACACGGGAGAACGGCCCTACAAGTGCGAGCTGTGCAACTATGCATGCGCTCAGAGCTCCAAGCTCACCCGCCACATGAAGACACACGGGCAGCTCGGTAAGGAGGTCTACCGCTGTGACATTTGCCAAATGCCCTTTAGTGTGTACAGCACTCTGGAAAAACACATGAAAAAGTGGCACGGGGAACATTTGATGACCAGTGAGGTCAAAATTGAACAAGCAGAGAGAGCCTAAGGTGAATTTACAAGCTCTGCACCGTTCTTAGACTAAAAATAAAATAAATAAACATAAGGGGATATCTGGATACTTTTATATTCATTTTGGGTTAGTTTGTGTTTTTGAATAATAATAATAAAAAGAACAAAAAAACAAAACAAAACAAAACTGCCAACTGAGTACAAAAAGTGAAAACAGAGATTTTACCAACTGAAGCTGTCAAAACTGCCTCATTTGGCATTCATTTTTTAAACAATCAGTCTGTTGAGTTTTGTGGAGCCTTTAACTGTGCAATAATTTCTGTATTTATTGTATTTTGTATTTTGGCATGTGCAGGTACATTTTTATTAGGTACTTTCTTTWTTGTTTACATCGGTTCTGTTTTTGTTTTTTAATCACATGATATCCTGAGAGTACTTTAGATTACAAATATCCATTTCAGGTCTTTCAATTTGGCCAGTGCTTGTGGGAAATTTGTACATTAGGATAACTGTTTAGTGTCTTGAAAAGATGCTGAGTTCAGTCTTCAATTTGAAAGTTAATTGAGAATGCTAGAATTAATTTATTTTCTGTGAAGATGATTTGCGAACAACAATCCTTTGGCGTAGTAGCATGAAATGGCTCTAAAGCGTGTCAATATAATTGGAGATGTAGCACCGAGCGTCACGACTAACAGTAAATGTTTAATGAAAGACGATCCCAAGATTCATAAACCCTGTCTCCTCCTGAGAATGTCCAAACCAGACAGATACATGTTCTACCCGACCGCTGCTGAATGGCACCGAGTGCCAAACTTCAACAACGCTACAACGACCATTTCTTGTTTCTTCTGGTTTTCACACCACATCCTCTTCCATAAATGCACTCTGCATTATGTTTCACATGAAGCCACCTGATCGTTGACTTTTATTATTTATTAGCATGAAGCTAGGACGAGTCTGCACACAGAGATTTTGGACAGAAACACAGTGAGAGCACAGAAACATCTCAGGGTAAATAAAAAAATAACTACTACACTTTTTAAAATTTCTTTTCACCTACTCATTTCTTTTTAAAGAAATTCATTTTCATTATACTGAGATGAGAAATAGCTTCTGAATTATCTACCACCGCCAAGGTTTTATCCTAATTACAGGTTTATATTGTTCTCTTTGAATTTCAACCTTCATGTATGTAAAAAGGATTAAATAAATAGAAATACATGGGGTGGATTTCTTAAACTATTTACAAAACATATAATCAACATTGCTATGCATTTTGAGCTAAATAATGTAATAGTTATTAAAAAAATAATGAATTCTGGCTTGTCTTTTAATGTGAAGTGCAGCAGTTTCATTTTTAGCAGGCAGTTGAGAGATAATCTAAAGTTTTGTCTCTTTTAGCTCAAATAAAATGAATTTAGGACATAAAACATGACGACACAATCTTTTGTTTTTATTAGTAAATTAATATTTTCCTCCTGTCTGTAACAGTGACACGTTTAACGACTTTATGTTGACATCTCCACAAAACAGAGAATAAATATTTAAAAATATATATTTTTTGTTGCTGCTTGACTGCGTGTTTTTCTACGTTAAAAAATATTTTTTCAACTTTCACACAAAAAAAAATCATCGTTTCAGCAAAAAGCTTTTTTTAAATTAATAATTCAAGTTTGTGCTGAAGGTTAGTTTCTGTAATGTTTAACCACCCACAAAGGGGGCAGTCCATCCTCTCAAATACTAATACAGTATATAAGCATAAAGGGGAGAAATTTGTCAGAGTATCATGYCGTAGAAATTTTTGATTTTTTTTTTTGTTAGCTCATTTTTTTCCTTTTTTTTTCCTGTTGATTTGTTTGTGTTAAAACCTTCCCACTTCATGAAGACAGATTTAATTTGAAAGCGGACAGTTCTGAACAAACCAGCACTTTATGGTCTCTGTCTGCAGACGTAAAAACAGAGCTGACACCAGGACAGAAAGGGGTGTGGAGCTTGGGATCTCCTGAGGCTGAAGTGCCAGGACTGTTAGGCTGAGCTTTCCCCAAAGCTGGCACTATAAACAATTATTGACTTAATTATTAAGGAGAATTTAAAAATTAATATTATGGACAGTTTCTGCATTGCCGTTCAAATTGACATGAGTGTGCCTTTAATTATGATCTTCCTCTTTGTCGCAGACAAAAACGTTTTACGAAGCATCAAATTGAAGATTAAAAAAGAAAAATGCAAAAACAAATATGTTCACTTTATTGTGTAATCTGACACCTGAACAGAATTAACGAGAAAACAAGTTTAGGGTTATTCAGCACAATATTAAAGTGTCTGTGTGTGTATATATGTATGCATATGTACATACAAAAGGCACAAACCTTTAAATATAAATATATAGAGATCTATATCAAACTCCACACTCAAAGACGTAGATCAGGCCAGGATCAAACATTTCAAAATGTCAAGAGGAATAAAATATAGCAGAAAAAAAAATCAGATACTAGAAATGTTTTAGTGCACTCTGTCTTAAATAAGTTTACAGTATTAATACAAGTACAAGGGTAAAAAGAATACTTGCGTTACTGTGCTTTTTTTGTGTCCAGGTTTGCTTCAACATTTATTTTGAAAGCCACAGTGGCACTGTGTACATCAGCTTTATTTAATTCATTTTTTTACTTTGCTGGTTTTTTTTTTTTGTGACAGGTTTTAGTATAAATATATAAATAAATATATAAATATATATGACATTTTTTTCTGGTTTACTGTAAAAGTATAACAGTATTTGTAATATTGAAGAATGCCAGGGCATTTTACAAAAATATGAAAAAAAAAAGATGGCTGTTCTTTTTTTAAAGCTTTTATTTTACAGTCCAATTTCAATTGTGGGTCTCTAAAACTGTTTTTTTGTCAATGTAAACTGTAAAAGTCTTAAGTTTTAGTAACTTTTCTCCTGGCTTGGGTGTAACGAATTGAAAAATAAAGGAAGCCTGAGCGGAAACACACGTGGTGGTGGTGGTGGGGGGGGGTGTTGCTGTGCAGGGTGGAGGGTTGGTGCTCCATCAGCAAGTTGAGCTTGCTGGAACGTTGCTTCTGCTTTGCAGGAAAAAAAAAAAAACTCACTGAGAATCCTGACTTGTATCTATTTTTCTTCTTCTGGAATGGATTAATCTTCATGGATGGTTTGAAATACATGTGTAGGCACTTGCTGTCGTTCCTAAAGAGCTTGTCTTTTTTTCTTTTCTTTTTTTTTCTTGTAGGCTGTGTGCATCCTTTTGTGAATGAAACTCTGAGGGAGGGTGACTTTACTCCGATGACCAATCCAACTCACAGGCTGCCACAATCTGTTTGTCCAAACAGAACCTGATCACTTTGTATCGTTCGAATGAATTATGTTGTACAGAATGGGAATTAAACAAAAGCCTTTTAGTGACGAAAACACGTTTTGTTTACCTCTCTGTTGCTTGTACATAGTTTTCTATGACTGTTTTCATTTGGTTTGTTGTTTTTGTTTGTGATTTCTAACTGACACTGGCAGTGACCTCCTTGTGTTTGGAGGGATGGGTGTGGAAAGCTGGGAGGAGGGAGGGGGGGGATTTTGTTTTGTGACCTCCATGTCAGCTTTCAGGCCTCAGCATGAGAACAGAGCACAAATACAAGCTGTTTCAAACGTTCATCCTTTGCTTGTCTGCCTCGTTTTGTTCTTTGAGCCGGTTTCACAGAATAAACAGTCATAGTAAAATAAATAAACCAATATCCATGGGAATAAAAACGCTCAGTCTTATCATAAAATGGGATTATTTCTCAAAATGCTTCAGTTTTCTCAAGATTCCAAGTTTTAAAAAAATAAGATTTGAATTGTACTTTTGGATTTATGATAATTTATTAAAACTTTATTTTTCAACTTGCAATTATTATTATTATTATTATTATTCATTTTTTTATGCTGATAAGCAGCTTTGAAAATATATTTCACTTAACTGAAGCCAGCAGGACTCGGACGACATTAGCTGCCATGTTGGATTTTTGGGCCCAATGTAGGTCTTTAAGCCCCGCCTACTTCCTCTCAAACAATTTTGGTGCTACCCCATTCACTAAACATGAAAAAAAAAAACAGTATTTGCAGGTAAATTTAAGTCTTTGACCATACAGCAGCAAGAGAGGATCTTTGTGAATAAACAAAAATCCTCATCTGAAAAATGATCTGAAGTGTTTTTAATTGGAGGCAAAGTCCTGTTTGTTTGYAAGAAGAGGATAAAACTGGTACTGGACTGACCTCGTCCAGCTTCAWCTTCTAGATTCCTGTCTGGTGTCCAGCTTTAATAACTATCCATGTTTCAGACATCAGAGGTTGTGCAACACCAAGCAAAGGACTTTAAAACGATCATCAGAAATGAAATTRTGAATAAAAATAAATAAATAAAAGCATCCTTCTCCTGAATGAGTTAAACCTTTTGATACATGAATGGCTGGAATAGTACGAAGTGCAGAAAATGTTAGACAGCAAAAAAACATACAAAAAAAATAGTGAGACACTGATTACAACAGAAGTTATAGGAGGATTTACTGTTTTCTAGTTTGCTTTGCTTTCACAGAAACACAAAGGTTTTATACAGAGCAACATTTTGGTTCTTTTTTTTTAACCCAATCAGTTCCTCTGACTGAAGTCCTTCATCAAACAGAGAGAGGGACACACATGTTGGGCCTCACTGGCAGTCATGAGACTCAGTGTTTTCCTAAAAAAAACCAAAACTAAAATATTGTTTGATCTGATCCAACGAAGACGTCATCTGAGTTCATCTGGAAGTTTGCATTTCAATTAAAACACAAGTTGTGCAGTTGTACTGGTCTGAATGACAGCGTTTATCAACCCGAGTCATGACGATAAGTGTGAGAAACCAGGGATGTAATTCTTTAATCACCTGCCTGAACAATTTCTTAATTTTTAAATTTTAATTTATTGATTCATTTCCACAGAAGAGAGAGAGAAAAAAATGAGGGAATGGAGATGGTGGGGGTGGGGGGGATCTAGACCAACAAATTAGCAGAGTGTGGAGTCGGACAGACCCGGGCGAGTTGTGATTTGGCTTGAGTTTCAAGGCAAATGGGTAATTAAGGCTTTTCCCTGGCCGGCCCGCACTTTGAAGTCCCCTACAGGGGGGATTATCTGAGCCAAGAGAAAGACAGTGGAGGAGAAGTAATGAAACCCAGGAAGCGAGGGTGGATGGGGGTGGGG
>NW_013952487.1:1417236-1418514 GCF_001266775.1 Austrofundulus limnaeus | reverse complement strand
GGGTGGGGGGGTGCAGGGAGTGACGCCTCGATGAAGATTAAAAATCAAATCATTTCACTTTGAAACGGCAGATTTGTGTCACAGAAACGAACCAGAAATGTGAACATTTTCACTAAAGTGCTGATGGTGATGTTAGGACTGAAACATGGAATCAATTAGGGGAAAAAAACATATTTAAATGATTTTTACAGATTAAACAGTACGATTTAAAAATGTGGATTGTTTCTGTTTTTGTATTTTTATTTTATKAAGTTTATTAAGTAGGACCAGGCTGCGCAGTGGCGCAGTGGTTAGAGCAAGAAGGTCAGAGGTTCGCCTCCTGGCCTGGGGCCTTTCTGGGTGCAGTTTACATGTTCTCCTGTGCACCGATGGGTTTCCTCTGAATAATTTCCCCCACAGATCAAAATCATGTTYGGTTAATTGGTAACTCTAAATTGTCTCTTTGTGTCCCAGTGATGGACTGGAGACCTGTCCTCCTCTCACAGGGTCTGATATGACCTGAAACAGACAAGTGAGTAAAAAAAATGGATGGTTGGAGAAAAAGGACCATGCACAGGAGCAATTATCATGAAGAAAAATAAGATTTGACCTAATTCGTACGTGTAGTCACAAAAAACAGCATCACAGAAAACATTACAGTTTAGCACACAATAAAAACATATTAAATTTAATAAATAACTTCTGTTAACTTAGCATTTTCAGAATAAATAATTATTGAAAAATACATAACATGACAAAACCACTTCCTTGTCCTTGTAAGAGATGTTTGAATATCAACATTCAAGTGTCACTCGTGAGAAAAAAGGAAAAGGTGAGACAGATAAACCAATTCTTAATACATTTTAATGACAAATTAATGTGTTTGTTAAATACATTATGAAATATTTTAATTTTAATTGGAGCTTTTCATCTTAAAATTGGATCCATTAAACCCACAGTTTTTATTTTTAAACAGTTAAACTACATCTAAACTTAATCCCTTTACAACTGAGCAGTCTGACTTTTTAAATGCTCTTTAGAAAACAAGATAGAAATATTCTTTTTAAAAGTGAATAATCCCAGCAGCAGTACAAATCATCACCCTGGGGTTAACATTAATAACTATTCAGTTGTTTGTTGGGAGAAAAGTCAAACACTGAATTATTGTTTGAGTCAGAGGACAGAACCCAACAGAACCAGACTCACCTTTCTAACTCTTTCAGACCCGAAGCTTTTATAACCAGTCGAAACGTGTGTGTGTGTGTGTGTGTGTGTGTGTGTGTGTGTGTGTGTGTGTGT
>NW_013952487.1:1412745-1417221 GCF_001266775.1 Austrofundulus limnaeus | reverse complement strand
GTTTTTATTTTTTATAATAACAAGCTGGAATGAAAACAAGCAAAAATGAAATAAAAGTAACAACTTTCTATTTCTTGCCATATTTTAATGTAGGGAGTAGAAAGTACAGATAATTGTGTGAAAATCTAAGAAGTAGAAGTAAAAAGTAGGCTGAAAATAAATTACTCGAGTAAAGTACAGGTACCCAAAAATTCTACTTAAGTACAGTAAAGAAGTATTTGTACTTAGTTACTTTACAACTCTGGTTATTTTCAAGGTGGCCAAAATGTTTAAGACGTTTAAGATGATTTAGTTTAGAAGTCTGGAATGAAAGGTGGTGACCAGTGAGGGAGGAGTCTAAATATTAACGCCATCATGCAGCGTCCTCGTCTCTGTAAAATCTGATTGGCACTTGTTTGATGCCTATTTCTAAAAAAAAACAAAAAAAAAAACGGAGCTGCTCGGTTTCTGCTTCACCTCTTCATCAGYTTCCCCATCAATCTGTCCACTTCCTTCTGTAAATAAAAAACAAGCTGCTCCAGAACGTGAAGTGAGTGTACTCAACGCGCCGTCTTTTGTTCCTSTTTGATTCTGTGCATTGTTCTGCCACAAAGCTTGGCATTACTCTTTCCTGCGATGAATACGTCTCGGTGACAAAGCGGAGGCTATACCGATCGATCCCGACTCCTAATCACAGTCACTTTCCACAAACGTGGTTTGTTATTATCTGCGTGAATCAAAGCCTGGAGACGTGAAGCTAAATGTGAGGAGTGTTCCTGCTCGGCGACTAACTCGAGACCGAGGCTGTTTTTTTTTTACGTTTCTTATTCCGGTGTTTTGAATGCAAGTGACAAAGCAGGGTGAGTTCTTTAAAGGAGGCAGAGGAAGGAGGAGATAGAAGAGCCGTTAGTGCTGGAAGTCCTGAAGGCGCCGCATAAGAGGTGCGCGGCGGCTTTTTGATATTCAGATTCGCCTGCCTACACACAGCATTATGACACATTTGGATGATCGCATTGTAGGATTAACGGGCCTGCCTTGTCATTTTCAACAACAATGCCACGATTTAGGGATGCTATTTCTCACAAGGCGCTCCGCATTAACGCCGGCCCAAAGATTTACATAAATCTTTGTCTTAAGATGAAAGCAGAGAGGGGCTTGAGACAATGAAGTTAAGCTTTGGAAATGAGAGAGGAGAGGAAGGAGAGCCGTCACCGGGCGTTGGTGGTGGAGGGATGAAGCGAGGGAGGGAGGGAGGAAAGTTTGAGGATAWATCAACCGGTAGTCATGCTGATTTGAAGAAACCTCCTCCCTTTTTACCCCTCAGCGACCATGTGGTAGGAAGAATTTGAAGTCAAAGGAAAAGAGGAGGGAAATTAGCATTTGTGTAGTTTGGGGAGGTTAGACAAATGGGAGAAAAAAGGTGATGAATACATGCGTGATTTCATGCTGCATGGCTGAATAAAGGACATCTTCTCTCTGGCTTTCTCACCTCCATCTCTTCGTCTCTCTGTCCTCTAATCTCTGGGCCTCCAGCAGTCATCGGGAAAAGTGCCCCAGATTGTTGCGCCTCCTCCTTCGCCTTGATTGGATTCATTCTGACTGATTGAGAATCTGCTTACATTAAAGCCAGAGAAAAGAAATAAGATCAGATAGATCTGACCACTGAAGGCATTTTTTTTTTTTTGGCTTTGAAATACGGAGGAGGTTACTGAGAGAGAAAAAAAACAACAGAGAACATAGAGAGAGAGGTGAAGCCTGAWTGACACTATCAGTACCATTATCACTCGGCTCCAGCCTCGTTTTATAGCCTTTATTTCACACAGCGGCCATGATTACAGAGAGGAAACCTTTAAGTAAAAAACTGTCTGAGTGACAGCTCGGTGAGCTTTATTGTTTCACTCAGACAACAAACATTGTATAAGACACACAAAAATAAATAAAATAAAATAAACACACAMATTCTAAATCCATCCATCCATCCATCCATTAGACTAAAACACAAGTGGGCCACCACACTGGCTGCTTGCTTAATCCTTAAAAATAAAGGACTTTACTTAAAAAGTATTTGTATTTCATGTATTATATTACTGTATTTGGCCCACARCATTTTCATTTTGGCCCTCTCRGGGAAAATGTTTGGGCAGCCCTGCTCTAGTTTGTTGTGAAAGTGAAAGAAAAGCAGGACTCGTGCTGTGCAGCAGTATTTGGAGCTTCAAGAACTACGAAGATATTTTATGTAGCTTTATTTCCTTTGGCACTTTGTTTCACTGTTAAAGATAGATGCACATCAAATGTTTAAAGTGAAGATGTTGCTCAGGGTTTTATAATGATCAGCCTTAAAACTCAGAACTAAACAACAGGTGGTGCTGCTGAACACGTAAAGRTTGGAAATATGAAACCGTCTTTAACAACTGGCTGGAAAGCATCAAACGTTTGGCTACAACAACAGTSCGTCACGGAAAACAAAATTGTAAAATTCTTATAATCTGTTGCACGCTGATGTGGATAAAGTTTTTGTAAAGAGTGATGCCACATACCTCTGAATGTTACACAGGAAAAGGAAACAGGAAGGATGTGACTTATGAGTGGTGACTTTTTTTTAAATAAATCTGATTTATCAGTTATCAGTTTGATGATACTGTCAAAATACATCACAAACTTTAAAGACCCATCTGTACTAAAAAAACACCAAATAAAATTGATTGCATACTCCCAAAAGTTTGGTTATAAGTCATATTTATTTAAAACTTCTCTACACATTTTACCCATTTTAAACAAACAGACATATTCAGAGTCAGAAAAGTTGTACTACAGAACTTACGGTAATCCTGTTCAGCAAGATATCTTTCTCAGAGCTTAGCTAAAATCCATATTGTGACCCAAGCAAAGTCCAACCTTCAGGACATGATAACAACAGTGTTGTATAAAGTATCTCAAAGTGATACTTGAGTAAAAGTACAAGTATCTTATCATAAATATACTTTGGTAAAAGTTAAAGTCTTCTCTAAAAATATTACTTAAGTAAAAGTCTTAAAGTATCTGATATTTTTTGTACTTATCAAAAGTAAATTTCTGACACAAAATCTACTTAAGTATTAAAAGTAAAAGTACTGAGTAAAAKTGAGCAGTTAGATTTTCCAAAATGACATTTATTGGGAGCTGACTTCTCCAAAAAATATATTTTTTCTAAAGGTGTGCAGCTGTGATGGGTTGTGTGGGTTGCTAAGTGTGTCAGAATGGTATATATTTATACTTCTCATCCAACCATAATTAAATTCACTCTATCCAGGAGACACAATTTATCAGTATACTTTTTAAAGTAATAACAACTCAGAATAAAACAGGACTAACGACTTTCTACTTCTTACCTTTTCAAAAAATGCAGTGAGTAGCAAGTACAGATAATTGTGTAAAAATGTAATAAGTAAAAGTAAAAAAAGTATGCTGAAAAATAATTACTCAAGTAAAGTACAGATAACCAAGATTTCTACTTACGTACAGTAACAAAGTATTTGTACTTAGTTGCTTTACAACTCTGGATAACAAGAGGAGAAAACTCACAAATGAAACAATCTGTGGCTGAAGACAGGTAACTGTGTTACATGTTCAGTCTGATCTGTATTTTATTAGAGGAAAAAAAAGCTCATAAATAGACCTTGAAGTAAAAATGTCCAGTCCAAGGTCACATTATCACAATATGAATGATATTTYATCAGTATTTTTAAAGGAACAAATGTCTCTGTGGTGTTTAGATGAAGTTCAGGTGTACAGGAGCAGACAAACACACCGGCTGCCTCGCTCCTTTTGCCTGTTTTCAGGCCCATCTGTCTCCTGTAGATTGCTTCCTTCTATCATTCTGCATCATTTCTTACTCACTCTTCTTCTGTCTGTCCTAATCTCTTTCACCCATCTCCATCCCGGCTGCCACAGTCTCAGCGTAGGCAGCCCCCACGCCTCCCTCTCTCCGGCACGTGGACGCCTCCACACCCCCCACAGGTTCCCAGCATCCCCCCTCTCCAAATCCATCCTTTCTATGGTAATAAAATAAACTAATGGAGCTGGAGTGACGTCCCACCTTGAACCAGCTAGGAGGTTATTTACATCAGGTAGAGGAGAGGGGTGGGGTGGGGTGTTGGTGGCAGCGATTGGCTGCCTCAATCAGTCAGCCATGACAGGCTGAGCGAGACTCATCAGATAACAGAGAGCAAAAGAGGAAGCTGAGGAACAGAGAGGAGATGATGTTTACCCGTCTTTTTTTTAGTCTGCGGTTCAGCTGCATCACTCCTTTTATTCTACATTTCTCTTTTTTTTGTCATCTCTTCTCGGTAACATAGTTTGCAAACCAACAGAGGCAAAAACATTCAGATCATTTTATCTCCATTTAATGTGGCRCAAGACAGACAGCTGAGGAGAATAAACCGAAACTGCATTTTCACAGCTTTATGCACTTTTTCTCAAAATGGATACAAGTTTCAGATTTAAACAACTATTCACATA
>NW_013952487.1:1404557-1411059 GCF_001266775.1 Austrofundulus limnaeus | reverse complement strand
AGATTGTTTTTTCCCGGAAAATGAACCAAAAAAAAAAAAAGGCTGTGAGCCGACATAAAACTACTCATTGACCCAACGAGGGCGCTCTGATTAAATGTCAATGTTTTTAAGACAAATGATCCCGGGCTGCTGCTAAGTTTCCAGAGAAAACAAGAGCTGATGGTATATTTTGCCGCTGCGCTCCGACGTCTCACACGTTCCGCTGATTGGCCTGGCAGGAGGTGTCTGACTTAAAGGTCAAAATTTCAAACCCGAGGCCAGAAACGGTGCAGCACCAGTCCGATCGGGAGACACTCGACTTGGAAGACGTATCCTGTTACTGATTGGCCTGCAGGGTGTCCCCACCATCCAGCATAATGAGACTCTTAAATGTGAGGAGTGTTTTTAAGATATATGGATTTCACAAAGAAATGACACGTAAGTATGAACAATCAACACTTTTTTTTTGTAGCAGACACTTACAGTGGGGTGCAAAAGTTAGGACAGACTTGTTAATTTTCCTGATTTACTTCTATAAATCATTAATTGTTTGGATAAAATAATCAATAAAATATATCATATAGGGGACAAACACAGTGATATTTGAGAAGCGAAATGAAGTTTCGATGATTTACAGAAAGTGTGCAATAATTGGTTAAACAAAATTAGGCAGGTGCATAAATTTGGGCACCGTTGTGATTTTATTGATTTCAAAACCTTTAGAACTAATTATTGGAACTCAAATTTGGTTTGGTAAGTTCAGTGACCCTTAACCTCCGTATACAGGTGACTCCAATTATGAGAAAGGGTTTTTAAGGGGGGCAATATTAAGTTTGTCTCCTCTGCATCTTCCCTGAAGAGTCGCAGCACGGGAGTCTGAAAACAAGTTTCAAATGAGCTGAAAACAAAGATTGTTCACCGGCATGGTTTAGGGGAAGGATACAGAAAGATATCTCTGAGATTTCAGCTTTCAGTCTCCACTGTGAGAAACATTGTGAGAAAATGGAAGACCACAGGCACTGTTCAAGTCAAGGCTGGAAGTGGCAGACCAAGAAAAATCTCCTATAAACAGAAGTGAAGGATGTTGAGAAGAGTCAGAGTCAACCCACAGACCAGCACCAAAGACCTACAACATCATCTTGCTGCTGATGGAGTCACTGTGCATCGTTCAACTATTCAGCACACTTTACACAAGGAGATGCTGTATGGGAGAGTGATGCAGAGGAAGCCTTTTCTCCGCCAACATCACAAACAGAGCTGTTTGAGGTATGCTAAAGCACATTTGGACAAGCCAGCTTCATTTTGGAATAAGGTGCTGTGGACTGATGAAACTAAAATAGAGTTATTTGGGCAGAACAAGGGCCGTTATGCATGGAGGAAAAAGAACACAGCACTCCAAGAAAAACACCTGCTACCTACAGTAACATGTGGGGGTGGTTCCATCATGCTGTGGGGCTGTGTGGCCAGTACAGGGACTGGGAATCTTGCTAAAGTTGAAGGACGCATGGATTCCAACCAATATCAGCAGATTCTGGAGACCAATGTCCAGGAATCAGTGACAAAGCTGAAGCTGTTGAAGTCGGGGCTGCATCTTCCAACAAGACAACCACCCTAAACACTGCTCAGAATCTACTGAGGCATTCATGCAGAGGAACAAGTAGAACGTTCTGGAATGGCCATCTCAGTCGCAAGATCTGAATATTATTGAAAATCTGTAGAGAGCTGTCCATGCTCAGAAACCATCAAACCTGAATGAACTAGAGATGTTTTGTAAAGAAGAATGGTCTAAAATACCTTCAGCCACAATCAAGACTCTCATTAGAAGCTATATGAAGTGTTTAGAGGCTGTTATTTCTGTGAAAGAAGGAGCTACTAAATATTGAATTAAGGTTGGGTTTTTTTTGGTGCCCAAATTTATGCACCTGCCTAATTTTGTTTAATCTATTATTGCACACTTTCTGTAAATCATATCAACTTCATTTCACTTCTCAAATTTCACTGTGTTTGTTCCCTATATGAAATATTTTACTGATTTTTTTTATACAATCAATGATTTGTAAAGGTAAATTAGGAAAATAAAGGCTGCCCAAACTTTCGCACCCCACTGTATATTGCGAGTAAAAGCAGAGAAGTTTTCCACTAATTGCATTTACTTTTTAATTCCCATTTTACACGACGTCCTAACTTTTTCTAGAATTGAGGTTGTGGACACCAGGTGGAAAAAGTCTGAAATTAGATGCTAATGTTAAACTGAACCAAGYGTGGCTCTTTTTTTTCCTCATTGTAATTTGTTGATCTGTTTTTCATCTGCAGTTTTTTTTTTCTGGAAGATGATGAGCACCTTCTAATTAGTTGCTAATTTGCAGCCGAATAGATCTGCATCCAGGAGGTTAATGCTGCCCGATTCCACAGGAAATAACTGGCCCGGCTCCAAATAGGAACGCCGGCCGAGGCGTCACATCTTCCCTCCCCAAGGAAGAGCTGATGGCATTGGTAATTACCTCCTGGACTACAAGGGCAGAAATCTGTCCACCTCAGTATGAAGTCCACAAATTGAGGTCACTCAGAGAGGGAGAAACMCAACAAGGTGCACGCCGTGACTTTTATTGATGAAAATGCAGATGTGCCCAGTAAATGTCCTCAATTAAGAAAAAAAAATGCATTTCACTCTCTGCTTTGTGCTGTTTGGAATCTTGGATTTATTTGTGGCAAAACTGTAGCAATTATGCATTTGGGGCCTGAGGGCTGGAGGTGCATGACAGGATCACTTGTGATGGGAGACGAGCAGAGAGAACATTGGAAATCCAGCGTTATGGCACCTGTGAGTAACACATCATTCATTCCTGACATCCTTCAGAAACAGATGCTGATCCTGAGAACATCCAGCAACACTCAACTCTACAAGTCTCATTAGGAGACTTAAATACTGGGATCAGTGGTTTGAATTTAATGCATGTGGTGAAAGAGTTTCCAGTGTGACACGTTGATTAGAAATGACTTTAAATCTGTACCAGAGACTTGATGAAAACACGAACACATTTAAATCCACTCCGTCTTAATCTTCCCGCACACATGAGGTGACATTTAGGAAATCTGCACTTGTGATCAGTTTTAGTGGGTTACAACGCAAACATATAGATTAAAGGAAGAATGGCATTTTGGTAAATGCTTTGTGGTATTTGTACGAACTCAAAGTGCAGCAGTATCAGATGGATTTTTAAAAACTCTTTTCTTTGTTGGAGTTCTGCCTGCCATCAGGTGTTGCTGCTGCAGCCACATTAGAACCAAACCAGTTTTCACCTTCTAGTACCATTACAACATTTGGAAAATATTTTTCTAAATTAAAACCGAAATATATAATTTGTATAATAAATATATGTATATATACTGTATATTTTTTTCTTTGTTTCTAAGATGGCACCAGGGCAGGCAGCCTGTTACTGCAACTCCACTGTTTTGAGCTGCTGTAATGTTCAAATTTCCCCACTGTGGGATCAATAAAGTTCTATCCTATCCTATATATAAACAAAAACACAAATCAGGATTTTATTCTTTTCAATTATCCATCAATTTTTGAATTTCAGTCTTAAAACGTTTTTCAATTTCTTCTCTAAAACTTAAATAACTTTCTGATGTTTAAAGCATTTTAGATGCTTTTTTCTTTGATGCCACACCTTCAGCTCCTAATTTTCTAAATCAAAAGCCATTAATAAGAACAAAACATGAATTATCTTAAGTTTTATTTGTCTGCAATAAAATAAAATAAAATAAAAGCTTTTAATCCAGATTTTTATCATTTTCTCACCAGATTCTGGTGTGAATCTTTACTAAATGAATTAATTGCATTAACCAAGCTGTGTACATTTTGTGCTGCTCCAAAATGGGCTCCRAGCTATGACGGTGACTTGGCTTAGAATAAAGATGAGCTCCACGCAGAGACAACCAACAACTCTGCATACGGCTGTTATTTTAAATTTCAAAGGATGCTTCAGATCTGTGTTAGAGCAGGAATTATTATTCAAACTCTGTCCAGCTCCCAGTTTGGCCTCATATTCTTCTCTCTGGTGCAGGCAGGGTTAAGATCTGGTGTCTCATATTGAAATCTGAGAAGGTCGTCCTGCTGTGGTCCAGCTTATCTGAGAGCTGCTCTATTCAAAAGAGGCCACAGAGATGAGAGAGGTCAGAGCAACCCAGATATTGGAAAAGAGGTTTACCCGCATYCACCATTAGTCTCTCTAATAAAACGCTTCCCCCCTTCTCTCATTTTTCTATTAATATTCAGCATGACCGGCTGGAGGCTTTTCCCTGACTCAGACCATCCTGCTATGCACTGGGGCCTCTGATCTGTCTCTCATAATTAGACTGATAAATAGGCCTCCTCCTATACTCGGCTTTTTCCCTTTCATTCTGTTCCTGTTCATTTCATTTCTATTATTTTCTTWTGTTGCCAACTCCAAAAGATTCCATCTGATGTACTGTATGTGGCTGCTTCCTAAACCTGCGGGTGTCAGGTGTCGCCCTTTGTTTACAGACTTCATAAAGGCGGTTTGCTTTTTAAAATCTGGTTTCGTAGTACAGCACTGTCATTACTGCCAAGTTAGTTACTTAAAAGAAATCTAGAGACCCCGCCCCTCATACGAAGCGGGGGTCATATTGCTTTCATACATTTTATTGTTTTATTTATTTTATTTAATTAAGACCCCCGCATGTGAAGCGTAAACGGGAGTCATATTGTTTTTGTACTGGTTTTTTTTTTTCAGTGATTTTTGGTCAACCGTAGCTCAAAAACAGCTGCACCGGTCATCATGAAATTTGGCAGGGCTGTAGATGAGTCCGACCTACACTGCGCCAGTTGACGGTTTTACGATAGACCCCATATTTGAGGAGGGGGCTCCTTTCAAAGAGGGGGTGTCAGGACATGCAAAAATGCTTATAACTCAGAAACTGTTCAACATAGAAGCTTCAGATTTCTTTTGTTGTTTAGCTCTGATGAAGCTCTATCCATCAGGCCCACCAATCAGTGCTCCCCACCCCCCCCCCAAACCCCCAATTTATCTGAAAAAAGGGGTTATCTGGACATACAAAAATGATTATTGCTCAAAAACTTTTAAACACAAGAGCTTCAGATTTTCTTTGGTTGTTTAGCTCTGATGAGGGGCTATCCATCAGGTTAATCAATGCCCTCACCTCCAAAAGACCCCCACCCAAGCCACTACAATTTTGAGATGCACCTAGTAGCATGACATTTATTAGGAATAAAGACTTCTGAGTTCTGGTGCATTTGAGCGTGTGGGGGTTATTACRTTACCGCAATGCGGTGTCTAGTTTTATTCAGTGATTTTTGGTAAACCATTTCACGGAAAGTTGTCCCAGTCAACATAAAATTTGGCAGGGATTAGATGTGTCTGACCTACACTGCACCAGCCAACAGTTTTACAGCAGACCCCATTTTTGAGGAGGGGGCTCCATCTAAAACAGGGGTGACTGGACATAGAAAAATGCTTATAACTCAAAAACTATTCAACATAGCTTCAGATTATTTTTTAAATATTGTTTTAGCTCTGATGAAGGGCTATCCATCCATCAGGCCCACCAATGAGCACCCCTCCCCACTCCCTGGACCTCCACCGAAAACAATACATCTGTCCTGGTGAGTTCTAAGTTCTGGTGCATTGGTGCTTTGTGTAAGTGTTGGGGGGGGGGGGGTCATATATGCTGCAAGATAGCAAGATCATTCTTGATGAGTAACCTTTTAATGGTTCCACCTAAGTCTGGATCTGATTGGGTCATTGTAAGACCTTCATTCTCTATTTTTCTTTCAGTCATTCTGTTGCAGATCTCTTGCTGTGTTTGGGATCGTTGTCCTGTTGTTTGATGCAGTTTAACTGGAGATTCACATGTCAGACAGATGACCTCACATACAGACGTGCTGACTCAGTGACTACAGTGTGGCTGGGTCCTGTGGTTGCGAAACAAGTCCAAATCATCGTCCCTCCACTGCCGTGCTTGAAAGTTGCTACGAGATGTTTGTGCTGATAGGCTGTGTTTGGTTTTCTCTAAATGTGTTGCTATGTATTTGAAATAAACGTCTTCACTTTGGTCTTGTCTGTTCAAAAGAAATAGTTTTCTTCAGGTTTTGTGGTTTGCTCAGATGAATCTTGGCAAACGTGAGAAAATTAGGTCATCTACCTTTCAGTAAAGTAAAAACAATCATAAGTGTTTAAAGTAAAATGATGCTGAGTGCATTAAAGTGTTGGGATCTGCTCATTGTGAGAYAAAATATTTAGGTTTAATCAACAATTAGGTACTGGTTTTATTTTATTTTATTTTTTTTTAATTTATGGATGGCCTCCCTTCTCCCCTTATAGCCATCCCCTCCACACCATTATGTTTTTATTTATTTTTTGTGAAGAGAAAATAGAGAGAGAGAAAAACAGAGAGAGAAGCAATTAGAAAGATAGAAAGACTGAAATAGCGATTAGGATTATATTAAATATACACCAACAAAACACAGGACCACACA
>NW_013952487.1:1395506-1404391 GCF_001266775.1 Austrofundulus limnaeus | reverse complement strand
GAGAGCCAGCCCCGCCCCCAGCGACCATCCAAGCCCCAGGCCCACCCACAGCCCAGGACCGCACCCGGCGGTCTGCCCTTCTTCAGGACCCCCTCCCCAAATGGCAGTGTTGGGATCTGCTCATTGTGAGACAAAATATTTAGGTTTAATCAACAATTAGGTACTGGTTTTATTTTATTTTATTCAAAGAAAACAAGCTAGCCCACTTCCCAGTTCCCCTTCAAAAACTTTAGCAAAGGACTTCACACTTTAATTTGTTAATTTGGGACTCTTCACTGACTGAAGGGCCTTTGCTGCAGCTGCTGAAATTGTTTTAGCCCTGGGCGTCTGGGCTCTTCCTCTGTTTTTATAAGATTATCTGATACAATGTGATGGAATATGGTTTCCTTCCAGTGCAAACTGGTTTGATCAGAGCTCCAAATCTCTGATGACATATTGTTTGAGCAAAATGTGTCTAATGAAAGGGAGGGGAGCGGTGAGAGGACCTTTGGTTAAAGCCTCAGTTTTAGACACGCAGTGGAGGAGATGYGGTCGGTGTTTTCTCTGTAAAATCTCCTGCCTGTCCCAAAACAAAGTGTTTTATCAGCAGTGTGTGAACGATGGGCAGCAGGACTGTTTCTCTTCACCGCCGGCTTCAGTAAACCCAGTTTGGGAATCTTCTCTTCCTCTGCTGCAGATCTGATAACTACCACGCCAGATAACATCTAGCTGCACCATCTCTAAGAAGTCCTTCCCCAGGGTACGAGTGCCAGTGCCGATCTCAGCATTAAAATAAAACTTTGATGGTCATTACTGAGATAAGCATTGTATTCATCTGGCAAAAGATTAGCATGATAGCATCAGAACTTCCAACAACTGTCCTTTCAGTGGCGTCTCAGGAAGGACAGCAAAGATGAAAAGACACCCTCACAGCTAAACTCTCAGCCTGGTCACCCTCTTGTTTTGTTCCTTTCTGAGGAACAGTAATAATGTCCCTGYGYCAGTTTGACCYGGCAAATGTTTAAWCATGCAATAGTGTCAGAAACCAAAAGAAATACCCGAAAGCATTTTATCATTTCTGATTATTAACTCCATTTGTGTATTAACTCAATATTTGTGATGCTTTTTTTACTTCTCACAGATAAAAGATCAATGAGGACAATTCACTCACTTTTCATAAAAACTGCACATTGCAAAAGAATAAAAAAATGATTATACAATTTATTTTATGTCATATGTAGATGTGGGTGGGGGGTGCAAATATGTAAATTGAACCATTTTCATTTTATATGTTGATCATACTTGTTAAAAGGGCAATATTATGTGTTTTGCAGACATATATTGAAATACTATACCATAATAAAGTATCTACGTATGTCACTGCTGTTATTAAAATGCTRTTTTTATGTTTAAATAGAAAATAAACTTATCTTCTCATCACTTCCTCTTCTAAACACCTTGAAATTGGCCTCTGTCTCTTTAAGAACAACCTTCCGCTTCTTTCCCATCCCATTTCAGTGGGGGTGCTGCTATGATGCAGTTTACTTGGCATCTGAAAATACATTTCCTCAAAGGTATTTTGAATCTGAAAAGAGCTTCACTGAGTAAGAAGTAGTGTTAAGAGCAGCAGACAGCTTAAGTTTCACTTTCACTTTGCTCTGTAACTGCCGAGAGCCTGCAGGAGTCATGAGCAAGGTGTGTGGGGAGGTGTGCTCCATGACGAGGAAGCTCAGCTTAAAGACACGTCCCAGGGGTGTTTCTGGTACCAAAAGGTCTTTCTGGTCCCCACCTGTCGTTTTGCTCCTCAGCATGGCTTCCTAAAAACACTGCAGGATTTCTCAAACGTGCATGAATGAGTCAAAGCAAGGCTTTGGGCATGTTTTTATGAGAGTATAACATTATAACACGATATAAAACTCTAAAAAGTTGATTTTACATGATATTGCCCCTTTAAAGACAAATAAAAATAAGCTTCCTACAGAAAAAAGATACGTGAAACTATTTAAAAAAATTAACTTTTAAATCGAGTCAATTTGATCTGCAACATAGCAGGAGGGTTAAAGGGTCAGCTGTAACAGAAATGTTCCTTTAKTGGTGAAAAACATCTAAAATAAGGAGGAGACACAATATTTACTTTTTGTTCATATTTCTGTACTATGAAGATGCTCTTAAGATGTGGCTTTATGAAGTCAGAGCAGCAGATCCTCATCAGTGTCAGTTTTCTGACCTACAGTATGACTGCTTGGCTGGGACATGKGCCTTAACTGGCAGTTTACATAAATTTGTCATTGGGAAAATTGTATTTAAGTGTCTCTTCCAAATCTTAAATATTGATGGATTTGGGAATAATGAATGGGATGAAACAAATAAAGGCAGGAAATTAAGTTTTTGGTCACAAATTTACCAAAGTTATCCTTAAATACAAGTCAAATAAAGAAAGAGATGAGAAATAATTCAAAGAAACACTGCTAATGCCTGCGTCACACGGCAGGATAACTGTGCCGAATACTGGCCTGTCTGACAATCTTATAGACGTCCAGATTATCGTGATGGCTCTAAAGATAATCTGAGCAGATATTCCTGCCCTGGTGAGTTAAGAGTGAAGTTTTTGAAAATCATCCGACTGTTTAAACATCTTGCCGTGTGATGCAGGTTTTACCTGAGTGAGTCRTTTAGTAATAGTATTATACAAGTGTCAACATAGTATTGTGCTGATGTTCTGTGATTTATTCTGGAGCAAATGACTATCTGAGGAGCTGAAACTTGTGCGAAGCAAAGCCAGCGCCGTCTCCTTCTCCTCTCCTCATAATTGATTAGTAGCAGCTTTTTTTTCTTCAGATGTGCATTGTGCGGACATGCAGGGATTTAAAAGCCTTGTTCCTAAAGATCCACATTAATGTTGCATGAGTGTGAACTGCATGAAATTTGCTCGCACCATTTGCTCACTCAACCCTATTAACTCCAGTGGTAATTGACAGCCCCATTCCCTATGAATCCACATCTCATCAAATCACTCTTAATACATGTTAACACACCATAAGGGGACTAATAGTCAGAGGCAGCATTATCCAAATCGCTCTCATGAATAATGGAGATACATGTATGGGCCTTTGCTAAAAAGTCATTTTTTATGGCCTGTACAAGCATTTGAAGGAAAACTCAATGCAGATTCCCATTAAAACACAGAACCTTTGCATCCCACTGACAGCAGATGATGATGATACACTGTTATTTCTGTTTAAATTGCATTTATTACATGATTCCAGCATGTTTTTTTTTTCTTTGTGCACACGAAACTCAAGGGATGTAATCCCGGATGAAATAATCTGATCATGTCAGAGTGCACATAATCTGACTGCAATAAAAGTAAAACAAAAGATGCATCACTGACCAATACGCCTGTGACTCTGCAGCTTTTAAAAGCTGTAAATTAGAGTGGTGATTGTGTTTATCGCAGTGGAAACACACGAAGGAACCGTTTTATTTGCATCATCTGTAATTGTTTAAAGTTTAATATTTTAAATGAAACAAAAATAAAGAAAAAAAGTGAAGGTTGTGTACAGTATCTACTTACTGTGTTGTGTATGATGAGAGGGGATGGGGGTCTAATTGGCCTTTTCCTGGTTCTCAGGTTCATTCTAATTAAAGCCCTAAGAACCAGGTCGGGCATCTGGACACCAGCGTTTTGCTGCCTCGGCCGCCGCAGCGCTGGRAGAGACAATGATCACCAATTATCCCTTTTTACGCAGCCAAAAGAGGCTGAGCAGGTCATCATTAAGGCATATGGAGAGGAGGCTGGTGTGAGTGTGGCGGGGGGACGGGGGGGCGGTGTTCCTGTGTTTGGGGGAATGCCAGACAGTGGGGGTGCAGGGGCTGAGGGACACGAAGGTGTTAAAGATGTGTTTCTGTGTTTCTTAAAAAAAACCTGGTGACTCAAGGAGTGTAAAGGTGTTTGTGTTCCTGTGGAACTGTGTGTTTCTTTAATCCAGTGAAGCTCAGGAGACAAAATCCTGATGGTTCCAGGAAAATAAATCAAAAGCTGTGAAATTAAAACTTTTTTTTTTGCATTCATATCAAAACACTAAGTGCCTCTTCTCACAATTTACTGCACCTTAAATGAGAAACATTTACACATTTTCAAAATAGAACTTATTAACCTCACTCTAAAAGAAGAACAGACGTTTTTTTCTTTTTCTTTTAAAGATTTTGTTTCCACTCACTGCAAAAACTGTCCATCTTAACAAGTTTTAAAATCTTATATCCAGCCAAAAAGTCTTTTTGATTTGATTTGAGTCACATTTACTAAACAAGAACTGATTGTGTAAGAATAATTATCTTGTTTTCAGAATGTGTAAGATTATTTGTCTTGTTAGCCTGAAAATTTGACTCAAATTAAGTCAAAATAYCTACCAGTGGAGTAAGAAAATTTTACTTGGTAAGACTCTTGAAATACTTGATTTTTTTTTATTTCAAGAATCTTACCAAGTAAAATTTTCTTACTCCACTAATAGATATTTTGAAGATGATTATTCTTACACAATCAGTTCTTGTTTAGTAAATCAGTCTCAAACCAAGATCAACAAGACTTTTTGGCTGATATAAGGTTTTAAAACTTTGTTAGGTGGACATTTTTTGCAAGGCAACACCACAGCAAAGCTTTCTTTGCATTCATTTTGTCAAGTTTACTAGAAAACTATGCTGTAAATGAATGTGGAAAACAATATTAAATCCCTAACATTCATTTTGTTTCAGATTCCTTGGTTCCACTTCACATGCTTTAGGATTTGTGAATCTTCTTTGCTAAAATACGGTGAGAAAACTCACGGTCCTGGAGCTCAAAGCGTGCACACAAAAGGCCACAGTCGAAGTTCTTCTTCACACACAGGATGCAGCTTATCAGCCCATATCTGCACGTGTTCTGCTGGTAGACTGGATGCATGCACTCGTTTGGTCTCTTCGTTCATCTGAATCAAACTTCCCATGTCGACAAACCACAACTCATGCCAACAGGTTGCCAGAGGAGCACCTGTACTAACAGTTTATTACTGGCACTGACTTTTAACCACTTGTTTAGTTTTTCTGTATTATATATTGCACACTTCCAAAGAAATCTCACAGCTTTTGGCTACGCAATTTTTTTAAGGTTTGTGTCTTGAATGAAAAAAAGGGTTTTTTTTTATTAATTTTTTATTTTTTTCAGTTAAGAAAATGAAGGTCTTGGTTGTTTTCCAGTGTAGAATTTGCGTGTGCATATTCCAATAAAACATGCTGTCGGGTTGTAACKGCACTTTATAATAAAATCACTTGTAGCCACTGTTGCTGATTTGCGACCTGCCTCTGTAAAGTTTCTGTTCTGTGTCAAAATGAAGCCACAACAGACTCACGTTTCGTAGCGTCTACCTGCTGGATGTGCAGTAGCAGGACCGTGCACTGCAAGACGAGTTTGCTCTGATGCACAGACGGGTTTCAGAACTGCCACCTGTGAGAGAAAATGTGTGTTTTGACCAAACCCGCAACAGTATCCTGACTGTTCGACACTGACACCGTTTTAAGAGAAAAGCAGCAACAGACTGAGAGAAATCCTCCTCCATCCTGTTTGACTGCACCCAACATCACCTAAAGCAGCACGGTCGATTTTCAATCGTTACAGTCGTGGTAAAACAGAATGATCTCTCTTTCATACACAACCTAAAATAACATGAATTTATTAGAACCTTTTGTTAAAAGCAGGAGTTTTGTTGGCTTTCAGCTCTGGAGCTTTCAGGCCCATGTTAATGTCAAGTAAATACATCAGCAATGATTTTACAGAAGCAACTGTTGCTGACCATCAAACCGCAGGATTAACGTTCAACAGAAAGACAGAAAACATTCAAAGAGCTGCTAACATCCAAACAAATTTCACCCTCAGGTCAGACAATGTGTTACTCAGACAAAATACAAACACCCAAGAACTTCATCTTAGAGGCTCAAGCTATCAAGTTAAAGGTTCAAATTCAAGACAATTTTGGTTTTAAAAAAATTAATCTGAACAAAGAATCAGCATCCTTCGGACAGATGAGAACAGTGTGAAGATGTTTACCCACCAGAGCTGTAAAGTAACTAAGTACAAATACTTTGTTACTGCACTCAAGTAGATTTTTTGGGTATCTGTACTTTACTTGAGTAATTATTATTCAGTCTACTTTTTACTTCTGCTCCTTACATTTTTTAAAAAGACAAGAAGTAGAAAGTCGTTACTTTTATTGCAGTTTTGCTTGTTTTCATTCCAGCTTGTTATTGTAAAAAATAAATACTATCCATATAAATTGTTCCTCCTAGATAGAGTAAATTTAACTGTGGTTGAATGAGAAGTATAAATATATAAAACTCTGAAAGCGTATTAGTTTGTACACAAACAAATCATGTCACACTCCAGCAGGACAGAATCATTAAAATAAAAGGACTGTACTTAAGAAGTATTTGTATTTCATGAATTATATTATTACATTTGTCCGCAGCCCTCAGAKAKWTTYWYWTTKKRRAAAGRTTTGWSCAGCCTTGATATATCTATATAAACTGAAACAGCTGGACTAGTTCATCCTAAATTTAACAAATTAATTATTTTAATACAACAGTCATTTCTGTATTTTTTTGGGGAGGTCACCTCCTAATAAATGTCTTCATTGAAAATCTAACTGCTCATTTTAAATCAGTACTTTTACTTTTACTACTTAAGTACAAAAAAATATCAAATACTTTCAGTAATATTCCTAAAGGAGACTTTAACTTTTACCAAAGTAATTTTTTGGTAAGATACTTGTACTTTTACTCAAGTATCACTTTGTGGTACACTGTTACCCACAATGCACAGCTCTGGCAAAAGCGCAACATATCAGCAGAAACATCACGCAACGTTCAAGCACGGTGGTGGAGTGGTAATGATTTGAGCTTGTTTAGCAGCTGCAGCAGGTCACTGCAGTGAAGTCGACGCAACAGGATGAAGATCCAGCAGCTAACTTAAAAAGAACAAACAAAAAAATAAAACAAAACAAAGAATCCAGGTGCTGCATTGGTTCATTTGAAGTTCAGAGCTGAACCTTGAAATGGTGGGACCTTCAGAGAGCTGAGSAGGAACCAGTTTCTGAAACCTGCAGAACTTGTTCAGCATATTACCATAAAGTTCCTCCACCATCATGTGAGAAACTGATAAGAGGACAATTATCAAGAGTTCTTCTGCTAAAAACTGCTCAGAAAGCTGTTGCATCTTGAGAAATTAAAAACATAAATATCCAATAACTCACCGTCTGTTTTTCTGTAACGTTCTTCTTTGTGTCGACAGTTTT
This sequence comes from Austrofundulus limnaeus, assembly GCF_001266775.1. Taxonomy (NCBI): domain Eukaryota; kingdom Metazoa; phylum Chordata; class Actinopteri; order Cyprinodontiformes; family Rivulidae; genus Austrofundulus; species Austrofundulus limnaeus. The sequence goes on along the minus strand of NW_013952487.1, from coordinate 1,397,090 downwards.
AGTTCCTCAAACTTTACTCAAGTCTTAACCAGAAAGGGGAGAAAAGCTAAGTGAAAGCTGGGGGATTTGAATGAATATTTCGATAAAGCCTCCATAATCTTCATTCCAATCTGATTCTCAGTGGGATATATCTCTTGTGTCTATACTTAGGTGACCCACGCAGCTTCTTTTGTGCACGTTCGGTTCCACAGGATCAGTGGGAAATTGGAAGGAGATGTAATGTGCTCGTGCCACCACAAATTGGATTGCATGGTTTCTTAAAGGAAAGCAAATAATTTCATGGCTAATGGGCTTAATTTCAGGAAATAATTCCGAATTTCCACACTTCAATATTTTGCATATGATTTTTTTTATTTTTTTGCAGAAGCCTCGCCACTTTTGGGGTTGCTGTTTTTCTGCGTTCGGTGAAAGCACCAAAATTAGAGAGCAGAATGGTGCTCACTTTTAGCACATCCCAAAGTGATCAAATGTGTCACAGTCTGCTTTGACTCGTTTCCTTTGAGGTGGCGGCGGTAGCGTTTAGCAGTGACAGGACCAGCACTGGCATTCTCTCAGCTTTTTATTCACCGAGGACAGAACAGAAGAACAAAGTTCTTACCCAAAAGGGATGAATGAAAGAGGGGAGGAAAAAAAAGATAAACAAAAAGTAAAAAATGTGATTGTCAACAAAGAAATGATTARGCTGCACAAAAAAGTCTTCAGTTGTTAAATAAATAAATTAAGTGCGGTAATTAAATAATGAATGAAGGAAGCAGTCCATAAAGCGTTGATTGATGTCCAGGAAAGGGGGTCTCTCTAATGGAGGCTGGCTGACAGTGATTGCGAAGGCCCATTTACCAGCTGATGTTTTGTTATGATTGGACATGTCAGTCTTCCTCCTCTGATTAAAAAGAGAGAGAGGGAGGGGGGCTGAATGCGCCCTGCATCCTTTCCTTTATGTTTTTTTTCCCTCTTCTCTTTCCATCAGCTGGCTTAAAGCGAGAGTGCGTATTATTTTGTCAATCTGTGGGAACGGGTGACATCCAGGCGACGGTGAGGACGTCGACCTTTACGTCTCACCTTAAAGACGCCGTGAACTCGGTCGTGTGTCAGAGCTCTGTGTTCAGAACAAACAGTACAGATTTGTTTCAGTTTCACAAGATGTGTTCACTTTTAGTAGGTTTATTTTGTTTATTCTATGACTTGTTTTCTGGTTCTTACAGACGAGGTTTTGCTTTTTAACACATACTGTATTTATTCAAGTATAATGCGTAAAATTAAATCCATAAAATCATCCATAAAGTTGGGGGGTAGTACTATACTCGGATAAATATTTTTACTTATGTATTTTAACTGAAATATCGGCTTCATTCACAAAATGCATGATTGATGAGACCACGTCGTAAAAAACAGTTGAAACAAGCTCACCTTTGACACTCCTCTGTGCTTCAGAGCGAGATAATAACAGATCCAGGCAGGTGACATGATGTGAAAAAAAAAGAAAAAAAGTATTCCTTTACCTTAGTAATGATAACGAACTAATGACATTAGTGTGTGACCGAGCCGCTCCTCCAACAACAACAAACACATGTTCGTCTGTAATGG
>NW_013952487.1:1393198-1394428 GCF_001266775.1 Austrofundulus limnaeus | reverse complement strand
CCATCCACACCATAAACAGTGTTGGTGCTGCACTGCTTCCCCCTTTTAGTACATATGTTGTTAAAATAAAATGAACAGTCCAATGATCATTTTACTGATATGTATAAAGACTGCAAAGGCTGAAAAATCTTGAAGTCTGTATGAAATTGGAGGTAGTTTGAGGATTAAATTTTTTATGCTTTTTAAGCTCAAAAAAGAGGGGGGGGGTGTCGTATTATACATGAGATTGTAGTATACACGAACACATATGGTACTTTAGTTTTATTTTAGATAATAAACACATTTTCTGATATTTGCCTGCCTCTGAAGTACTTTACTACATCAGGACTGCTTTCTTTAAATAAGTCTTCATTTTACAACATAAATAATTTTACATTTATTTGATAAAAGGTTCTGAACTATTCCCTTTTTACTGTTTGCTGGTAATTATGAGTAAAAACCTTAACTCATTTATTAGCTCACTTCTATAGGACTTTAGTTATTATCAGGTAGTTTTAGAGCTGATGGGAATTTAAATATTTACCCTTTTTATTGTTATTTTAGTAATTTTATTGCCAGAAAATCTGAATATTTCTTTGGCAGAGTTGTTTTATTTGCAGTTATTTTACTCCAGTGTTGGAGGAAGAACTGTACACATTCTGAGCTTTCTTCCACTTTATTTCCCTGCTCTGACACGTGTAGCGGCTTGCCTCACCTGCTTTCAGGGTCAGAAAACAAATCTGTAAAAAGCTGGTGAGACCCTAAAGCTGCACTGAGGTTAATCTGAAATATTGGACCACATAAAGTTGACGAACAAAAGATCTGAAACTAGTTTTCACAGAGGGTCGTGTAAACTCACCAAAACTTCTTAATGTCTGATTTTACTGAGTTAAATCATCTTATAAAATACGTCATAACAGTAGCAAACTGTTTTATCACCAACTTTTAAGAGTAGAAATGAATACTCTGAAGTGTCTCTAAGCAGGAGAGACAGCTGTACATAAAATCAATTTACACAAAGAGGACGGTCTGCTGTATCAACACCTTCCAGCTTCTCGCTGCAGCACACCTCACACCAACCAGCTCATTTTTACMGGAGCAACCCGTCTCCTCCCGCCATATGGAGCCGTGACGGGTCCGTCTCTGATGTCCCTCACCCTGGCTGCTCCCTGCAGGCTGGCCAGACTCCCAGATCTAACTTTAAGCAACTTTAAGTTCGGTTTTGTTGACTTGTTTTTGTAGGGGGTGGGG
>NW_013952487.1:1386721-1393153 GCF_001266775.1 Austrofundulus limnaeus | reverse complement strand
CTTCGCAGGAGTTCATCAGATGTTGCTGCACCAATGGGAGCAGGTGTAGAGACCAAGCAGCAACAGATGGAGGTCTGTGGAGGGCGACTGCTCCTGGACTTTACCTCAGCGAGGCTCTTTGAAGGTTTCAGCAGAGCAGAAGGCTCAGTCAGCAGACTAAACTATGGCTTGAAGAATAATAAACATAAATAAATCTTTTTGGAGATTTTGTAGAAAAACAAACAGGAGGTGAGACTGGCATACAATGAGCTGCACAATTTAGAGATATTTAAAAAAAGGATGCAAATGRTTTTATGGAAAGTGGGAGTTTGGTGGGATTAAGCTATAAAATAGATTAGAAGCTCTTTCTGTTTGCATCAGGGTTTGTAGTTTGAAGTTTGAAACCATAAAATATCACTGTCAATTTCCCAAACTTGTGGCGACACATACTGTCTTGGTAACCTAATATTTCAAAATAAAGGTATGATTTAATTCAGTTCATTCAAAACAAATGTTTGCAAGGTGCATGAAGGATTATTTTTTTCTTTTGCGTTCCCATGCAATATCTTTGTGWGACCTCACAAACATTTGCATTCCCTCGCAACCAAAAAAGGATGTGTCGCCGCAAGTTCRTGAAACTGACAATGGTATTGTCTGGCTGCACACAATATCATAGATAAAATATTGGCATATTACAAACTTCCATGCATGGCTGTGAGACATATTCCTTCTGAAGCTGAATTAGGCTAACTCGCTAATGGTGAGCATGTTAATTTGTTGAAGCAGCAGGCACAAAAGTAGTTGTGTTTCCATTGACCATGAAAATGCGCAAATTGGAATTTCGAAAATAAATTTGCTCAATGGAAACACATCAACTTCGAAAAAAAATTATGTTTTTCGACAAAACAGTTTTGCACTAGGATGAGATGATTTTTCGGCCGTATCGAAATTGGTGCATTTCGCAAAACTGTAATGGAAACACTTTTTTCGCATCACASGAGTCACGTGATCAACAACCGGCTGTTTCTACTGGTGAAAAGAAGAAGAAGAAGAAGAYAACAGGAAGTGAAAGTAGTAGTAATATCACCGAAGTAGTAAAAGAAAGTAGTAAACTCACCGACTACAACTTCCCAAAAACACAGCATACAGTACGTAGCCCCTCCCAAGTAGGGACTTGTCTCTGGAAAGCCTCGATAAAAGACGCCGACGTCTCCTTTGATGATGAGCGCTAGTGTCGTGATAGCAACATGCTATGTTTTTACATCCATTGCCGCCATGTTTGTAATGACTTATCGCAAGAACAAGCGTATTCACACATGACTTTAATAGCATTTCTTACTTAATGAAAACACTGCAGTTGCGAAACTGTTTTTTGACATTAACAGAATATCGACAAAGTTTTACGCACATTTGCAATGGAAACACAGCTTGTGATAAATGACTTTTGCGAGGAAATGGAAAAAGTATTGTGAGGTAACACAATACTATTGCATGGAAATGCAAAACAAATTCCTCACGTCCCCTCATGGGCTTCATACTCTTGAGATCTGTGGTAGTAAAATATAAAAAAAATTAAATTAAATTAAAAAATAAAGAGCTGAATATTTCCTTTTAGTACATGATACTCCAGCATACAAAGTGTTATGTCCATAAATACCAGACTGCCACCAGTCATTGGTCCTGAATCTGCAGTCCTTTAAAGCTCCACTTCTTACATTATTTACAGTTCTTATTGGCTGTGAAGATATTATATCAGACTTTTATGATTTTTTTTGTTGTTGATAGTTGCAGCAAATAAAAGTCTAACTAATAAACAATGACTTTGTCATTTTTATTGACGTGTCTGAAATGTCATGAGAAACGTTAAGGTGACCACTCCCAGTCTGCCTGAACATTGCAGCTTTGACAGACTGAAGAATGTTATCTTGTGTCAGAAAAGAGCTTTTAGTGTCGAGTGCTATGAAATAAATGTCTGTTCTTGTACATTAGCACAATACACTGATTTTCATTTTGACACTTCAGTTGGTAAATACTCCACCCTGTTCATGCACTCCCATGTGCTCCGTCCTAATGCAAGGTGAGGTCACTCGTGTCCAGCAGCATTACAAATGGCTGTAGCAGCGAACACGTCACGAGCAGCTAAAGAGGAAAGAGCGAATTAATTCAGGCCAGTCGATACTTGTTAGCAAGGCCAGCTAATAAATAACCCTGAGTTTGGACCAGGGTTTGGCCACATCTTTCAGCTGCCCGTGGCATCTTAATGTGCTGTTTTAATCAGGGYCAGCGGCTGTTAAAGGGCTTTACGCTCACTCACTGCCTGCTACATTCCCCTCCATGTTCCAAGGATTTACATGGATCCAGTAAGCCGTCACCAGATCTCCTTCCYCTGCCTTGTTATTCCCATCCTCGCTGTATGAAAACCTCCATGTGGCCTTGAGCGTACTCCCTCAACCCCGTTCCATCTCGCTCTTTTCATGTCTTTCTGGGGGTTTTTTTCTCTTTAAAATGAGACCAATTGCAGGTATTGTGAGACAATAAGGATGGCTTTGATGGGTAATGATGTCAGAACACTGACTTTATCAGCGAGAGAGAAAAAACGTGTTGGTCTGAGGTGTGCAGCTCAAACTGCAGAGGCAGAAGTTGGATGTTAATACAGAGATTGTCCAATGATTACAACAGGTTCACTGAGATTCAGCTGGCAGATTTAAGTCGCTGCCTTTCAGCAGCAGTAACCATGCCAACTGCACTGAGAAACTATTAAAATGGCTCTGCATGGCAAAGTAGAGATACCCCAAAGAAAGGAGACAAATGGCAGTCTATTGGCCCGCAAACCCAGGATAAGCCTCTCATCAGTTTGGGAACAGCAGGCTGCTTATGGTACAAAACACTTTGAACGCTCGGACTCATTTTCATACATATTGTTTCCGTAACTTTTTGAGCAGGATAAGCAGCACGGCTCCTGAAATCAGGATCTCAGCAGCACAATCTGAGTTCTTGTAAAAAAAAACTGCAGCAACACTGTCAACAGGAAGGTTGTTGTGATTATTTTCATGCAAATTCAATTATTAAGCGTAAACAGATTGATCAAGCTCTTATAAAGAATGTGACTTTTTTGTTAATTTATATTAAAAATCTTAAAGTATTTGTACGGAAATAAATCAACTGCAGCTTTAAAATGGATCAACTTGTTGCAGAGAGGTGTTTCAGTGCAGTGAAGAAGAGTTATCCAGACATTTYCTTTCTTTTTGCATCCTAAAAGGTGTGCGTCTCATTAAACAAAGGCATACACTTGACAAAACATTTGAGCTTTTCTTGGTTGTGTGATTCATTGTATCAAGAAGTTTGATGTGTTGCAGTTGTGACAGCGATCTAATCTAATTTATGGTTGGAAAAAATACACGATTTTACCTTTTCTAGTAGCTGCCTGCTGGTTGTTAATGTTTCTGTGAGGTGTTAACTGAGTTTATGTTGCATGTTAAACTGATTTCAGAGAAGAAACACTTTGAGGAGGAGGACATGAAAAAATGGGTCAGCTTGTGAAAAAGTGGCAGAATGTGATTCATTTATTATGAGCTGTAGAAACAAAACTAACAAACATTGTGACAGTTGTTTGAGCAGTTTAGTTTTTCAACATCTTTATTTTCTGAAGCTGCAGTTTTTTTTTTCTTTATCTCCTCTCCTTTCTCTGCAGCTCGGTGTGAGTCTGTGGCTGTAAAGTGGAAAAGTGGTGGGGGATGTCAGGATCTTTGCTCTTATCACAAATCACAGAGCTGTGTTGTTGCTGATGGGAGGCRGCGTGAGGGTGAGGGGTGCTGTTCAGCACAGACCGCCACTCTGTTCTTTTGTTATCCCTGATCAGGAGAAGCAGGCAACAGATGTCAGGCTCTTGAATCGACTCCTGGAATGTGACCTGAGAGGTCAAGGTCCTGCGCTGCTCCTCTGCAGCCGAGGCAGCTGCACAGCGCTGAGGCTGGATTATCTGAGCGCAGGTATCATAGACAGAGACATACTTACTGCAGACAGATAGTGATCGTACTTTACATGAGTTAAATTATTAAAACAATATTGTTATCTTGTGCTTCTTTACTTGCTCCATTTTAGAGCAGTTGGGATTTATTATTTAATATAGTTTAAGATAAAAAAGCTATTTTTACCCCTATTCAAATATATCAAGAGTCAACATTGTTGATTTTGTTTTTTATCCAGTTAAACAAATAAAAACTAGACACTGCATAGTGGTAACATRWATGGCCCCTGCAAAGCATCAATGCACCAGAACAGATTTATTGCTTTGGGTGAGGGTCCAGTAGTGATGGGAGGCTCATTCGTGGGCCCGATGGACAGAGTTAAACATAAAAAAATAAATAAAAATAAAAAAATCATAAAATAAAAATTGAAACTCCTATGTTGAATAGTTTTTGAGTTATAAGCATTTTTTGTGCATCTAGACCCCCTTTTCAGATGGAGCCCCTCCTCAAATGTGGCGTCTATTGTAAAACCGTTGGCTGGCTCAGTGTAGGTCGGACACATCTACAGTCCTGACAAATATCATGTTGGAAATTTCATCAGTGCAGCCATTATTTGGTTGACCAAATTGAGTAAAGTAAAGTAAAGTAAACGGTACAAAAACAATATGACCCTCGCTTTGCATGCGGGGGTCATAATAAAATGCCAAAATACGATCATTTTTGTTTTTGTTTAACATTTAACTTGTTTYATTCTAACCTGTAGATTTGACTTCTGAGGAAATCTGAAGAAATTAAACAAAAACAATCAAGAGTAAAACAAAAAGKGTGCAACATTACATGTATGAACCGTTCAATACACAGCATGTATGGAACAATACACACTTTTTAAATTTATTTGATCAGCTTGTCTTCTGAAGATGCTTTGTGTTGAAGGATCAGTGGATCTGTGTTCGACTACTCCACCTTGTTGAGTGCAGATCCACTGAGAAACATGCTGTTTCAGCAACGTTTCGTTTAAAAACTGGACTTTTGAGGTTAAACAAATGTTCATAATTAATTTCAATGATTGACAACTTAAGAAGGGCATGGACATTTATCTTTTTTATGTTGAAAAACAATTGAACCTTAAAACTAAAGTATCGAACAGAACCGAATTGTGAATTTTCTGTATCCTTGCACCCCAATCAAACAAAGATTGGAGTGAGAAKCCCTGAGATTAACAATAATAACAGAGCAGAAGGGTTGAGGAATAATCCCAGTTTTGTTTACTTATAAATTAATGAACCTTCAGTTGGACCTCTTATCCGGACAGAATGTGGTAAAAAGAAAAAAATAAATAAACCTCTCTGCTCCTCAGTGCCCTTCTACGAACAGAGGTGGCAAGTTCCCCGGAATGAAAAAGTCTTATCTCTGAAACAGGATGTAAGAAAGTCCGGTGAACAAGACAGAGGCCACAGGCTACACATCCTCGAATCTCCAGGAGTGAGAGAGCTCGTCTGGGCTGACCGCGCGCTGAAAACATTTGTCTCAGCTCAGATAAAGGCGGTCTGAGAGGAATCGGTTAGGCGGTTGTTGCTGGATGTGAAACAGGACAGACATAACAATGCTCCCAAAAACACACATCTCAAGCATGAAATATGYACGGTTGCTTTTGCTTAATAGATTACAAGCTGACACCAGTGGAGCTGTCCTGTAAACAGTCCACTGGTGCTTTGTTGTGACAGGAATTCATTTTCCCACCAAGAAAACAAAAAAAAATATAAAGCACCAGCTTTAAAGGTCTGCATGAAACTGTATGAGTTTAGAAAAATGCAGCCCTTGTTTGACTGAGCGTTCTGTTTTTACTTTTCCTTCAGTCTGTTATTGGCAAAGCATCCAGTCATATTCTGTGGGTGCTTTTCAGAGCTATGAAAACATTGTTTGGATAATTCTAAGAGTATATATTTTTAGGCAGCYAGCTTTTACCTGGAAATGACAGATTTTGGTTTCCCTCTGAATTAATCTCCGACTCATTCAACAGAATGTTGAGGTCATCTTCACCAGCATCCAGGATGTGATTTTCTACCATTGTAATCAAACAGGATGCTCTGATAGACGAGAGGAGAGGGCTGCCTGGTTCTGTTTGGAAACTTAAACCAAGAATATCAGAATGATAACCCTGCGCTGTTAGAAACTATAACATCTGTCAGACAAACAAACAAACAAACAAACAAACAAACAAACAAACAAACAAATAAATAAATAAATAAATAAACTCCACTGTTGTCAGCCAAAACAATAATTAGATTCTGTGTGAAGAAACGGAAATATTCCAAAATGTAATAAATAAATAAATAAATAAATAATTTTTTAAAAATATTTGTTCATTGTGTTATTTACTGTTATAACTAAACTAAAACTTTGCCACTGAACTTTGAGAAGAGTGATGAATAATTGTTTAGTAACATTTTGATTTTTTAGTAAAAACAAAGACAAAAAAAAAAAA
>NW_013952487.1:1381341-1386542 GCF_001266775.1 Austrofundulus limnaeus | reverse complement strand
ACACACACACACACACACACACACACACACACACACACACACACACACACACACAACATATTTCTCCGGGGCGACATTGCCATTCTGTCTGAGGCTGCACAAAGATTAGCCCTCTGCTGTGATTTAAAAAAAAAACGAGAGAGAGACCAAGTAAAAGAGAGAAAAGGGTAATCATACTTCCATTCTCGAATCATTTCTGAAAAGAGAATTCCCTCTAATTCTCTGCATAATAATGGGTTTATAGCCTTTATTTGCAAGTGGATGGGTTGGCCTTAATTACAGTCATTGGAGACCCCACATTCTGCTTTTGTAATCTTCAACATATCAGCACATGATGAGATTACTGTTTAATAGGTGGTAATGTTTTCAGTTTTCAAATGTGATTATCCTTTTTTTTCATCTTTTTCAATACAACACAGCCTTTTGTGATTTTTGTCAAAGATGAAATTGAGTCGTAATGAACTCCAATTTTAATATCTGCAATGAAAAACCAATGCACGCGTTTTCTGTTTGCAACTTAAACATTGCCGTTTCTGTTTGCAGGCAGAGATCTGAGGTGGAAGGCATAATGTGGGTGAACAGATGAGGGCGCTGATCATGAAACCTCACGATTGTGACAAAGAATAATGGAAAGATGAATAAGTTTCACCACAGAGGCTTAAAACGAGGTTAACATATTCTGTCTGACTTTGTTTTTTTGTTGCATATATTGGCTTTTAACACATGCTCGACATCCCAGCTCTGAGCTGTGATGAAGAGTTTATTCCACAGAAACAGTTTCATACACTCTTCTTATGTTTCTTTCCCTATTTAATGTGTTTTTTCTTTCTTTCTTGTTCTGCTGCATGTGTTTGCGATGCAGAATTATTCAAATCCCATCATCAGGTTTCTGTTTTATCCACCTTCCAACTATGCTACTCACAGTCCCTACAGGCGTTAGTGACACTGGTGTGTGAGTGTGTGTGTTGGAAGCATCCAAGCATTCTATAGGTCCACCTTGAAGCTGCCCTCACCGTCTCATCCTCCAAGAGCTAACAGGAGGAGGAGGAGGAAGCCTTCATCCTGCCTCCCTCTGAGGTTTCTCCTGTTGGCACAAAGAAGAAAACTGCAGGTTCTCTGGAGCCAAACTGGTCACTTTGCAAAAAATAAAAATAAAAATAAATAAACTGCTCGTGAACTAGGTTTCTGGCAAAGAAAAAGAAAAACACTTTTCTGTGAACTTAGTGAACATTTGTTAATTAAAATACCATCTAATTGGGATTTTTTTAAGATTAGTTGTTGAGAATAAAAATTCAGGTTTAAAATTTAATGTGATGACAAAAAAAAAGTGTAAAACCTGAGAGCTCAGACTGACACACTAAAGTGATAGAAAAAGTTGTGAAAGTAAAAGCTGAATATTCATATCTTCCACAGCAGCACTTTTGCACTAACAGCTGTTCCTTAAAATAAAACAAAATAAATAAAAAAGTAAATCAAGAAAACTGGACAAGGACTTTTGCAGAGGACTGGACTCCATTGCCTTTTACTCAGGGGCGAAGCCACAGTGGTGGCCRGGGTGGTCGGTGCCACTGCTGGCACCTGATTGACCACCCCCCAAATGGTTGACAAGTGGGAAATCATGCTATTTTACAAATACACAGTTAGAGCTAAAGCGGACTAAAGATGTGTCAAGCAGCTGTCTGGTGTAGAGGGAACCTTTCTGTGGGAAGTGTGGGAAGAAAAAAATCTGAAGAGTCTACTGAATTAATGGAAAACAACAAATGYAAGCAATGGTCCTTGGTTTAGGAACCAGTTGATATAAATTGGGCTACGTCTAGAGCAGGGGTCTCCAACTGTTTTTTTCTTTAAGAGCCACTTTCACAAAATGAAACTATCCAAGAACTACCTTTAGCAACATATAATTTTAAACTTAAACCATTGGGATAAGCTTTTTTTTTTTTTTGCAAAAAACACTGGGTCTCATGCAAGAACATGTTCGTATTCATATCCTAAATTCATCTTACTTTTGTTCGTACGAAGGGTTCGTACAAACATGCCACGTCAGATTCAACAAACTCATATCTTCAGGAAAAGTGTGTAAATGAGCAGTGTATACTGATGAATGTGTATCAGGTGCTCGCGCATGAGGAGAGGAGATTTGCATAATTACCACCCCAAAAACACCATATAAGGCTATAGTTCATGCCCCACATATCAGGAAGTGTCCATTCATAAATGACATCGCAAAGTAAAAAGAACTTTACCAGTTCTGAGGTTGAAGATCTGCTCTCAGAGATCCAGAAAAGAAAATCTGTGATTTTTAGCAGCGTCAGCTGTGGAATTAAAGGACCTGCTATAGCCGATGAATGAAATGATGACTGCAGTTATTGTTGTGTTTCCCATGGGTCGTTTACAGTCACAGAAATAAAAATCTAAAATCGTATTCATCTCTCTCTAGTCCTGCTTTCCTTTGGTCAAATGTTTTTAATTTAAGTGTAAACAACTGTGTTACATAATTTTCATTTACTCAGAAGAAGAGCAGTCGTGCACCTGTAATTTTTTTCCCCGCATTGTAGACTCCAGCGGAAGAAAYCCCGTGCATTGACATACTGCAGCAGGAGGGGTTTCCAGGAACTCTGCAGAGTGTGTCTCAAGGGGCTATGAAAGGTGTGTGTGAAAAYGAACGTCAAACAACCACGTAACCGTGCGTCATCTGCCGATCAACCATACTGAGCCCTAAACTTTCATTGACAACAAAGGGGAAGAGACATCAATTTATTAGAATTAAATGAAAGTTTGTTTGGCCAGTGACAAATAAAATTTTGCTTCTCCTAATTTTTCATAAGCCTTAAAAAGCTACTTTAAATGAGCTCAYGAGCTACTGGTTGGAGACCCCTGATCTAGAGGCATAGTCTGTGACAGCAATGGAATGAAACAACTAGTGCTTTGGAAACATTGATGGGCACTGCCACCTCTGCCACTTTAAATTTATGATTTTGACTGTACTAGCGCCCAAATTTCAGCTTAATATGTCAAAAATATATCTGAGTTATAGCCATCTGAAATTAGCAGYGGCGGCCATCTTGAATATTAAAATCCAGAGCAGTTTTCTTTATTTGTATGTGCCCCAAAACCACCTTGGTCATGCCCGTGTGTCTAGCTCCGCCCCTCCTTACTCTGGTCCAACTCATGGCCCAGTTCTGTTCTAAACAGACCTGTCAGAATTAGAGCTTGGTTAATGTCATGACTGGTGTCTGTTGTTATGTTAAACTGAGTTCCGTCAGATTCCCTTCATTATTCATGATGACTGAATTTAAATTCCTGTCAGACAGAATTCTTTCGTCAGGTAGCAGAGAGGGAAGACCAGACTTCATGTACAGATGAAAAGGGCGTAAAACGGGATTAATGAATTATGAAAGGGGTTAAGTGTAATATATAATACAATTCACAAAGTCTTACAAAATAGAGTAGCACAAAATAAATGTATACAACCAGAAGCCATTTGGCACATTTACTGATAGACTGTTAACCCGGCGAGCCTTGGTTTAACCCCCTGCAGCAGAAATCAGCAGTTGTTTTTGCGCTTTCTAATCCAGAACAACCATTTTGCTTTTTTCTTTTCTGCAGCTYGTTGGAAGCTGTCAGCTGCTTGTACTTTGGATCGGACTCTTCCAGTTTGGCCACAGTCACTTCTCTCTGAGGTCAGCATTTACAAGAAAAACAGGATGCATGAAAGAAAGAAACAAATGGATTTTTAATTATTTGTCCACACAAAGAGCACAACCCCCTCTGTGATTATTTCCTTTTTATTCCTCCTTCTGTTTCTGTTCAGAGCCACTTCAGGGAGACCAAGTGCTCCGCAGCCAAGGCCGAGCAGAAACATACTGCAACGCCAATCCCACAATCCACTCTTCTCAATAAGGTTGTTCTCCACCTCTCCTGCCCATGCAGCAGTGGCAAGAAGCTCAAAGCTGCCACTCATTAGACTCAACCGTGCCAAGGGCTGAGCTGCTTGCTGCCAAAGCTTTAGTGTCTCTGTATGATGGGAAATCATTGTGTGTGTGTTTGTGTGTGTGAGCTACTTCCAGGGGTTTTCAGTGTGGAGGGAGGTCCTGGCATGTTTACCAGCTCTGTTGCAGTTTATGGCCTCGTTGAGGTGCGCTGGGTCAGGTTTGTGTTTTCATTTTGCGACAGCTTCAACCTGACCTGCATTAACACACAGCTTCATTCAGAATAATTCRTCTTTGCTGAAAAATCCATTCGTGACACAATCGCTGTGATTCCATCAATGTGTTTTACAGTATATGTGTATTTTGAAGTACCGCATTAGAAAATGTTGATGGAAACRGTAAAATTTAGAAGAAYTTCCTCACTTTCACTAAATAGTTCTTAATAGGTGGTTTTGGGATTTTCAGAAAGAGTTGATGTGCTCAGGAGGAGATCGAAACACATTTGCCGAATAAGTTCTGACGTAGCAAACATTTACCTGAAGATTGATCAGCTTCTCCTGCTGTCGGTGTCTTCCTGGATATTCTCTCTTTGGACAGCAGGGAGTATCACTAATACTAGTGGATTTGACAGAACTATTACAATTAGTCCCGAGATGTGTGGTCCYTGCCAGTTTGCAGCCTCTACTTCCTCTTTACTTCAGCCACGCACAACACCAACGTCTGACGCAACTACACTTTGTGTAGCCTGGATGTTTCACTCCAAACCAGGAAATGGAAACATACCTAACTCCCCTTTTCTTTCCTTTTTTAAAWTTTTTTGGTKACATTTTAATAGTTTGCTCAAAATTCAAATTACAGCTGGATGGAACATTGTCATGTTCAACTACAACAACTTAATTTCTTATATTAATGTGATTTAAAGTCATAAACATTACAGTCTGACTGCAAGTCTTATGATACTCCAATCTTTTTGCTATAATTAAAGCTTAACATTTGTTCTTTTTTTACAACTATCACAATTCTGACCAATGTGACCAAACTGATACATAAAATTTTCTCACATCTGGATGATCGGGAGTACATCTGAATTTATTTTGTAATAATAAATGTTATTTTACTGAAGTGGTTGTAAACCAAAGCAACAACTACAGTAGATACCATATACTGGTAGCATGTACACACAAAGCACCAATGCACCAGAACTCAGAAGTCATTGGAACAAATTTATTGTTTTGAGTGGGGGTCTGGAGGGGGTGGGGGATGCTCATTGGT
>NW_013952487.1:1379486-1381207 GCF_001266775.1 Austrofundulus limnaeus | reverse complement strand
CATTTTTATATGTCCAGACACCGCCTTCTCAAATGGAGCCCCTTTTTCAAATATGCAGTCGACTGTAAAACCGGTGGTTGGTGCAGTGTAGGTTGGACACATCTTTATCCCAACCAAATTTTATGCTGCTAGGTGCATCCCAAAGTTTTATTGTTTTAGGTGGGGGTCTTGGTGGAGGATGATCATTGGTGGGCTTCATTTATAGCTCTTCATCGGAGCTAAATAACAAATCTGAAGCTCCTAAGTTGAGTCGTTCTTGAGTTATAAGCATTTTTGTATGTTCAAACATTCTCTTTTCAGATAGAGCCCCCTCCTCAAATATGAGGTCTATCATAAAACTGTTGGCTGGCTCAGTGTAGGTGAGACACATCTACATTCCCGCCAAATTTCATGTTGATCGGTGCAGCCAATTCTGTGATTGATGGGTCAAAAATCTTGAAAAATAAATAAAATGAATAAACTTAACACTATGAACCTGGCTTCGCATGTGCATGTCATAATAAATAATCTAGACTGGGATAGTGAGGCGATGGCTTCATTTGTTTTAATCTGTCTTTCAGGAATAAATTCCTAAGATTTGCAACAATATACTTTTATAAATACACATTAAAATCCTCTTAAAGCTCATTAGACAGTTCCTCCCTCTCCGCACAGTAAAGAATGTAGCAGTGAGTTGGTTTGTTTACTTCCTATATGAAGTGTACTCATGACTTGTATACAACCCAGATCACAGGTTTATGTGTGTGCTTAACAGAACTGTGTGTCTGTGTGTGGGTGGCGTCGTGTGGCGAGCTGTAAGTGTGTCAGTGGGGTGCACAGCAGATAAAACAGTCCAACTCCATCATTACACACCAGATTCCCTTTTCAGAAGACGCCGAGCCTCCATGAATATTTCATTCTGTGATATCTGGGCCAATTAGGTGCTCAGAGACGCCCACACCTTACACTCATCTGCCATATTTAGGACACACGCAAGCACCCAAACACCTTTCTATATTTCCCTACTCAACATCTGTTTCTGTTCCTTTATCCATGCTGCAACCATTTATATGTTGAAAAAAAGACAAGATTACAACCAAATTCTCCATTCGGTGTGTAGAATGGAAATGTTCCTGAGTATCAGCAGCAACTCAAGGAAGTTAGGTCAAGAGTTCCTTAGAAGTAAAATAATAGTTTTGTTTTTGTTTCACACATAAAAACTTGTTTGAGAGTTTTAATTCAATATTCTGGTTCGACAAATGCTGTGTTTCCTCTGCCTGCTATATGTTCTGGGCCATTTGTTGGGGTTTCACTCCCACTGCATGCTGGGAGATCTGTTAGAACATTATTACAGCAGCTGAGCTGGGCTGCAGAGTTGGGTTGAATTTARCACTGTTGCCTCGCAGCAGGAAAGTACTTGGTGTGGTTTCCAACTGGGTCTTTGTGGGTGAAGTTTGCATGTTCTTCCTCTGTGTGTGTGTGAGTTTTCTCCGAGTTCAGCTTCCTTCCAATGTCCAAAAACATGCATGCAAAAGGTTAATTGGTGATTCTAAATTAAACTCTGGTGTGTGTGAATTTGGTTGACTTGTCTGTGTGGTTTTAGCATACAGGGCTTTACAGTAGATGCTACGTGCAGCTTACCTCCTGACATCTTGGAAGATCCTCAGTTGGGATCATTGGGCCTCATGCAAGAACCGTTCATACGCACAGATTTGTTCTTAAGTTGTGCGTACGAGTGATTC
>NW_013952487.1:1373999-1379286 GCF_001266775.1 Austrofundulus limnaeus | reverse complement strand
ATCTCTGACAGACGGACTTCAATCTCTGAACTCGTAAAGTTCTTCTTTTTAGTTTTCACTAAAACTCGTGACATGTTCGTACGAACCCTTCATACGAACAAAAGTAAGAGAAATTTAGGATAAGAATACGAACATGTTCTTGCATGAGGCCCAATGATTCTAGATTTTGTTGTATTTTACATTCATGCTGAATCATATAACATTCTCTATATGTTTTTCGCAATGAAAACATGTTATATAAAGCATATTGCATGTATTTTGAATGGTAATCCATAATATAATATTGAAAAATCATAATTATTCAGAGGTAAMGAGACAGCAGATAAAAAGGGAGGTGGGAACTATCTCGGGAAAAGTTGAGGATCTTTTAATTAAACGCAAGCATTTTTTAAAAGCAGGCAAAGCTAATTCACTTGATTCTTTAATAGCAGTGATGTGTCCTCTAAAAACACAGTACTTACGACGTGAATTAAATGCAAATCCATGTGTGGTAATGAATAATCAGAGGCGGAATTAGAAGCAGTTAATGTGCTGTTTCTTTGTGAGGGAGCATGTACGTATTAATGTACCATTGAATTTTTCCCTCTGCATTCAAACTATAYAAATTAGTATGAAAAATGCTTCATTGTGCACTTGGACATGTTCTGCATTGTTTTCTACAGTTAGTAAGAAGCTGCTGTTCAGATTGTAATTTCAAAAGCAATTTATACATGTTGATGATCATTTTTAAACAATTATTGTCTGCTGATGCATTTAAAAAGTAAATAATCGCTTGTGTTCTGCTTTTTGGTACATCCTGTCAAAATCAACAGCTGTGAATTTATGACATTTTCTTATTACACTCCTGGTCCTAACCCTAAGACGAGGACTGAGTTTGAAGTCTGRATCAGAACCATAGGTTCTTGTTTCGTATCTTCTGCTGTTTCTTTGTCATTTTTACGCTCTGACAGAATGCAATATCCTGTTTAATCAGCTCCCCATTAAAGGAGCATCCACATAAATCCCACATCCTGTTTTGATTCCTCACAGGTTGTTGTTCAGCGATATCCACCAGTAAAAACAGGTAGTCATCAAAATATGCTGCAAAGCCAAAAAAAAAAAAAAAAAAAAAAACAGCCAGCTTCGCATGCAGATTTCCCAGCAGGCCTTCAACACTCTTTCTAACCAAAATTACACCTTTATCCATCCTCTTCCACCTGCATCCCACTCCACCACTTTTATGTGCTTTCTTCATGTCTCCAAATCTCTTTTTATTGAGCTTTTATCAAGGCTTTTATCACTTTTCATAGAAAAGAGAGAGGGAGTATTTCCCCTCCTTTTTGCAATGTTGCCCATTTACAGCAGAGAATTGGCGCAATTTCCGATCTTTCTCGTATTCTTTCCTGACAGTCACATTAGCATGTCATTACTGGGGCTTTCTCTGCCCTCCCAGTGGATCTGAAGCTCTGAGGACCATCCACTAGAGCAACAAAGGGCACCAGCTGCACCCACTTCTCTTCATCCATCTCTTTTTCTCAGCTCATCTCTGTCTTTTCTCTCCATTCTATGCTTGGCCTGACTTAGAGACATCCTGACATTCTCTGTAGGTTTTACTTGGCTGGCAGCCAAGATTCTGGCAACATCAGATGAGGAAATTTGTGTTTTTTGTATTTTTTTTTCTATTTCAGTCCAAGCTTTTCAGCTTTTTGTTTTCAGTGGGAATTGATATGCCAACAATATATGTGATTGGACTTGTTCTGTTGATAGTACAAGAAGTATTTAATTGCCGAGAATCAAAAAAAAAAGTATTGGCATAGCTTGGTCTGGGAGAAGCAGAACTCCCTGACTCTGCGATCTCTGTTTGTTTGTTAGAGCAGGTTTGGGACCATTAACTGAATCAGCCAGAACATATAGATGTGTTTGAGAATGGCTGAGCCAAGTCGTAATGAATAGAGTCACAGCAAAACTCCCAGAAGACCATGATGACTGTAAAAGCCTTTATTGGTGACTACTGGAACCCTCTAAATGCCAACCAAAGGTTGGCCTCTTCCCCACTTTCCCCCTTGCTGCATTTCTTTCCAGTATTGTAAAAGTGGTTGATAAAACATCCTTTAAAACACTTGAACCTATTCAAAGACCCATCAGGTCTCGGCAAATCAACTTGCAGACATGGAAGCTTTTAAGAAACCTTTGAAAGCCAAATAAAGTTACCATCAAAGACTATCAAAATACTGTGTTTAACTCCCTCTGTCCCCCACTAGCACTACATAACATCATTGACAATCCTGTGTGATGTTTTACAACAATCTCTGCAAGATCCTCAATATGTCCTGGAACAAACTTCTACTCAAGAGACCCTTTCATACATTATATTTACTCTGTTGACTGTTTTAAACCTCCAAAAATCAAAGCAGTTTTTTCATAAATACATATGCATATGCTAAATATAAAAATACAATAATGGGAATAATTTAAGTCTTTTGTGATGCTTGTTATCTTTTAAACAGCTCACATATATCCACAGTATACAAATTCACTATATGTTCCAAAATGTGACTCATTTAAAGTRGACATGATGCTTTTAAATGCTTCTTTTTCATATTTAAATCCTTCAGTTGGGGTCGTTATAAAGAGGAGCTGCATTGATCTGGACTGAATCCCTCCTTATTGTAACTCCACAAGCCCCGCCMCTTTTCTGAGGTGCRTCTCAGATCAAAAAACCTTTGAGGTTGTCTCTTTAAAACTGGTTCATCYTGGTTTGATAGAGGGGTTTATGACTACATAGCTGCACAGAAGCATTTTATTTTCAAATGAATTAAAATATGTAAGGGAAGACTTTTCCAACATTACATGTTGGAGCCCGAGTCTGACCCAAAGCCAAAGGAAAATGAAAACCACCAAATTGTAGTTGGTAAATCTAGACCTTATTTGGCAGTTCTGTTGCAAGTAATTTTACACACTAGTTCAGTAAAACTTCATAGAAAATAGAGAAAACTGAACAGTTTGAAAAATATGACCCGAACAAAATGTAAAGATAACTTTGCAGCAACAAAAGAGACTATATTTAAAATTGCTGCTCTCCTAGAGATCCCAAATACACAACAAAAAGTATTTAATAAATAAAAAAAGTGGATTTTTCATGATACGCCCTCTTTAAGAATCATGGCTCTGGACTGGCTATGGACCAATATGTATGGCTGAACCTCCTCCAAAATACTCCCTGTGAAAAAGACATTTTGAAACATTTAAGCCATTTTCAAAAGTACTTGTCAAAATCTCCAAAACGAGGAGTTGAAGTAAATGACAGCTTTACTTGCCATCACAGAAGGACAACCTGATCACCATTCAAGCCTTTCATAATTCCAACAGTACTAAGCCCCATTGTTGGAACCATCCAGTCCACCGTTGGACCGGCTTAAAGCTCAACAGGGAAAAAAAAATCTGTCTCTTCTTAACCAGTCTGACCAGTCACATCTCCAAGTGTGAATATGTCACACATCAAATCCTGGAACGGGGGACTTTATAATCCATTTTTAATCCTTAATCCTTAATGTGTCCAATCCCATAACCTCACTGACCTACCATGTTAGAGGAGGCTGATGGGATCAGTGTTAAAGTTAGACATGTAGGAACTCACTTTCTTCTGTGTGGTTCTCAAGCTTCTTTTGTTGGCCTCATGTGAATCCTCTGCTACTTTAGGAGACTTTTTAGTAACAAATTACCTATAGAGGTCAAATTTTTCATCCACAATTTAATTTACTGTACGTTGGGTGTAGTATTTGCACTGCACTACACCTGATGAAGTTGCAGCTAATTTTGTATTGTTGCAACTACAGTCAGACAACACACAATTACTATTAAAGTGCCTGTGGTATCAATTTTTTATGATAAATGTGATTGCACTTTTGGAAAGATAACATYGATAACATATTGCAAAAGTAATTTCACACCACTGAGATGAACAGTTGTTGAGATATTTGCATGTGAAGTAACAGGAAGTGATGTCAAAGGGGAATGTCTGCATGTAAACAGAGCATTGCTACAACAGCTAACACCACAGACAGCAGGGAATTTTCTGATGTTTCTTTAGATAATTTTAGTCCCTAAAAGAGAGAGATGAAGAAGAGTCAGAGTTCAAATAACAGTTTTAATAAACAAAGACCAGAGAGTTTTCTTTGTTAGAGTTTCCCTTTGATGTCACTTCCTGTTTCACTTTTGCTGAGCCAAATTCAAAGGGAAATATGCCAGTCACGTGAAAAAATAGGTTAAATCATGTGTTTTATGCCAATTTAATATGAAAATATTTTCTTTGACCTTTTGTATTTGAAGGATAGGCATGTCACAGGCACTTTAAGTCTCAGTTCAACATGCAACAAGAACAAAATACTTTTGCTTCTGTTTAAATTGTGCTCAGCTGTTTATCAAAGAAACAATGTCCAGCAGTCCAGATTTATGACCTCTGATAAAACCAAGCGTGTCATTGTCACGTCTGAGAAATTTCCAAGATTACCATTTGTGCATGATGGGCTGGACTCGACTTTGATGAAAGCAACGCCTCCATCACGGGGACATTAGCTTGTTTATCTCCCCGCTGGTGACGACAGGAAGAGGAAAAGTTTCAAGCTTGGTTGCTCATCGTGAGTCAGTGAGATGGAGCCAGAGACACGGCAAAACAAAAGGCAGCCAGAGAAATTTGCATGGTGCTCAATTATACATTAGCGAACATCACTTGGCAATCTGTTCATATCAATTTAATTGGATTTTAATACTGCCTGTGATCTTGTTTCCTAATTAACAGCAGCGGCTGGCAATAAAGCAGAAGCATGCACCCAGCAACACCTTTGATCCAGGCCATATGGACTTGCTTGGAGCTCATTGGTAGGGGGAGAGAAAAATATCAGTCACCTAAATATGGGCCCATGACAAGTCAGTGTACGTGTGTGTGTGTGTGTGTGTATGTGTGTGTGTGTGTGTAAGAGATGTTGGTCCTTGTCATTGTTTGGTCCTTTGTCTGTCCATACAAGTGTGAATATATGTTTTTTTTCTCATATCATGTTTGCATTTTCCTCTTTCTTTTTGTGTGTGCGTGCACATGTGTATCTATTTGTCGGACATGACTGTGTGTGTGTGTGTGTAAGTGTGAGTGCCTTCCAGGGGGTGGAGGGATCAACATAACCCCCAGATGGCGGATATCGCTCCTGCCTTGCGCCTTCATTGATTAATTTCTTCCCTGATTGGTTGTGATTACTGATAAATAAAACATGATCTGGGGATCAGATGCAAATCAGCTCACGGGAGGCTGCGGGGG
>NW_013952487.1:1367201-1373399 GCF_001266775.1 Austrofundulus limnaeus | reverse complement strand
GTTCAGATTCTTCACACTTTGATTAAGTTCATCCAGAAATGATTCTGAACACAGTCTGATGTACCTTTAGAAAACCTTTATAGTGCAATGAGTCAGCTGGATACAGCAGAAAATGACTGACTTTAATAATAAAACTATTTCTCAGTTTGGTGAATTTTATGTGCTGAACATTTTTAAGCACTTCCAAAACAGTTAAATTTAATGTAAACTGGTTATAGCAATGTAGGTCTTTACAGGCCCAACATCATAGAGTCAGAGTCCATCAGTGTCACGCTCTACCCTGAATCCTTATTGTTCCTTATAGTTTACATTTATCTCGCTTTAGTTTAACACCAAAGCCACCTGAAGGGGTTGAATACCTGAAAAAATTGCATTACTGTAAACATCACTTAAAGCAGGACTATTCAACTGGCGGCCCGTGGGCCACATCCGGCCCGCAAGTGACCAAAGTTCGGCCCGCCAATTGGTTCATTCATCCCTTAAGCCCAAACACCTGGTTTTCTACTTTAATTACGCTAAGTTCTTTCAGTTAAACATAGACATGTTTGGTATCTAGAAACATCAGAATCTTTACTAGAAGCTGGTAAACGTTTCAACACACATTTAAGACAGTTAAAATTACAAGCAGTTGAAAATAAAACTACGAAAGTGAAAAAAAATTGGTTTAAAATTTTGACAAGTCACAGATGTCAAAATATTATTTGTGTTAAATACGTATGAGACATGATGTGTTCTTTTTGATATTGTTTAATTATCACTACTTTTATAGGGTTCTTTATGTTGTATTCATGATTAAATGCAGCAAAATAAATTATCCCAAAGGTAACAGATCTTTGTAATACTTGGTTTATTTACATAATAACTTTAACTGCTGGATGTTGGACCCCGGAGCAGTTGACCTGCCATAACTATAGCCCCTGGAGCGATTTAGTTGAATAGCCCTGCTTAAAGCCTTCATGTCTTAATGTTATCCTCATGCAATAGGTTCTACAGTAAAATATTTGTGTTTATTTTTATGTGATAAAAAAGATCATGCTGTCAATATGATGCATCGACATCTTCCTGGTTTGGATTTTTTCTCATTCTGGACCAAAGAGGTATGACTGGTCTTGAGTCTGACACAAAAACTCATCACAATAAAGCCAGCATCCTCAAAAGCCTTGGTCCTCATTCAGAAATCTGTTTTTGTGTGGAGAATGCTAATTTATAATTAGGCAGATTTACTAAATCTGGGAAAAGAGAGGGAGGTGCGGGGAGATTATTGACTTATTACCAAAATAAACTCTGCAGGTCTGTGGTTAAACCATCTCGGGTAGAAATCAGCTTGTGTGGAATTAGACGAGTGGTGCTGGTTAGACAGCAGACGGTCGGTGAGATCCAGGCTCYGAGGATGATCAGCACATAACAGAGCTGTAGAGAAAAAAAAAAACTGCAAAAATATCACTAAATGATGATGAGCAYGATTACATTTTGCAGATATTGTGTCAAATAAAAGGTATATGACAGATTTCTCTATTGCCCAATCTAGATGGCTCGTTGCAATCATTTCTGTTCTGTTTGATTTATCTGCAGTGTACACTCAATTTCCCTATGCAAAGTTTAGAGGCTCAACTTGACATTATTACCCCAGTTTAGAGAGGCCTCTTTATTCAAAGTCAATTAAATGGCAGAAGCAATGCTGCTTGGATTTATAAAAGGAAAACTGTGTTTGAGAGGGAGAGAGAGGGGCTGGATTTCAAAAGCAAACAAAGCCTTTTACAAGAGCAAAGAATTTCAAAGACAATGCATAAATCTGCATCTAAATCTGAACTCTCTCCCTCAAAATGCCAAACTTCCAAACACCAATCCAAAGCTTCTCATCCGGAGAAAATGGTGCACTTTACATTATAAACAGGATCATTTTACAACAAGTAGAATCTTTCAAAAAGAAACAGAATTTTAAAGAAGCAAGTGGAGCTTCAGTCACATCTGGAGTGGAGATTTCACTCTGGGTTAATTTTCCAGAACAGTTTAAAGATGATAACAACATGAAAATAACAGGAGGTAAAAAGTTGTACAAAGACTGAAAGTTAGAAATATGCATATTCTGTTGAAAAATTACATTGTTTTTATATGGAACCCACAAACTAATGAGATCACAGAACTAATATTGGTTCTTTCTGATCCCCATGGAAACAGCTGGTTAGTTCAGTTTGGTTGAAAGTGAGATTTTGCCCTTTTTCACCATTGCTTTTTTCATGGTTACCAGAAATCTTTGGTTGTGTCAGTTTGGAAATCTGCACAAACTGAAGACTTTTTTTTAGAAATTCTTTGGGTCTCATTTTTGCACCAGAGTGTGGTTCATCAGTCTGTAGTTAGATTTCTGTTTTTAGCCTTTTGACAAATCAGTGCCACAAATGTAAAAATCTCAGGATCATTTTTTTTCTATTAACAAAATTAGTAGATCCTTTGCTGCAAAAATACTAGTTGCTGTTGCTTTAATTGATATAATATGATATAGTCCACAAAAAGACTAAACTAGGTTAAAGTTTAGAGCAAAAAAATCTATTCTGGCTGATGCAATCATGTTACATTTTAAACGTGTCGGCTTCCTGAAAGGGTGGAAACCAAACATCATAAATCAAACAATTACAGAACTATTAATTGTGCTATTTTAACACTGCACAGACTCATTTTTTTTAAGTTTTTGCACTGTAAAAAATGAAATGTTGGATTTGCTTAACCATGTTATGTTACCTGGTTCCACTTAACTGAGTTGAGTAAATTCAAAGCAATATACCAGTTTTTTAGCCAAAGAATATGAGTCTGTTGCTTTGAATTTACTCAGCTCAGTTAAGTGGAACCAGGTAACATAACATGGTTAAGTAAATCCAACATTTCTTTTTTAGAGTGTGGTTGTGTTTGTTGAGTACAAACACTGATATTTGATCTTTAACGCTTTTTGTTGTTTGATTTTTCTATTCTTTATTTGAAAAGCTGTTTGCATGTGCCTCGGATGACATTGGTTTTGATAAAGCCAGATCGGACAACTTCTTCGCTGTTTATTTTTTATTTTTTTTAATCATCACTGCAATTTATTTGGGTTTTCAGATGTAAATGAATAAAATAGAAATTGTTTTTTAGAAGAGGTGGGTTTTACTGAAGTGGACTTGAATGTAAGCAGCTGAAGTGCAGGGTTTTTTTTATTAGAAGCTGTCACTCATTATGTATTTTCTGGAAAAAAAGTTCACTTATGTGCAAGATAATTTCAGTATTTGATTTAAGTTAAAATCTTCTGAGTTAAAACTTTTGATTAAAAKAATTTTAATGACTTGAATGAAACCTGTTCTTTACTTCAGGCTATATATTGTATGTTGTATTTATATTCAGCAAAAGAAGAGAAAAAWATAGATCTTAATATTGGCAGATTTAGTAAAAACAATGGGGAAAAGCTCATTAAAATAGAAGCTAAAAAACAACATAGTAAGGATGCAATATAGACAAAGATCTCACAAAAAAGTTCAAGAACAACAGAGTGAGGGTTGTGTGYGAGTCTCATTGGATTAAAGGCCTATTGTTCAGAGGTAAGAGCCCTGGGGGGCTTTCATTTGGGGACGACTTAGGGTCTTTTCTTTGCAAATTAAATTATTCCTCTCTACTGGAATGTGAGATTTTCATAAGCACACTGTTTTCTCTCTATCAACCACGCACAGCTCCATCGTTCTGTTTGCCGTGTATAAGCAGTATAATCATAGGTATGTCTGTGGCTCTGCACTTTGGAACCTCTCCATACAAGCATGCATCTTCCAAGTGGGAATGAAAAACCTCGCTGCTTTTTATCAACATGTAGATTAGAATATAGTGAGTGTCTCAGCCCACAGCTGAATGCAGCTCTTAAAGAATCACTCATGGAGCGAAGCTATAAAAACAGTGTTAAGAACCGATGGCTGATATGAAGCCGATGCAGCAAATGTTGGTCACACGCAGCCGCTTGTCCTTCTGCACTAAAACTGATACAAAATTATACGAACAACCACTCAACACCACTTTTTTTTCTGATAATATTATATATATTTCACTTTCTGGTTGATTACTACTGGCACAGTTCCAACACAAGAGATTCTATAATTTTCAATGGTTTATTTACTTATACAAAATCACAGATGAATGACCAGATCTCTAGCCACACARTGCTTGTTGAACTACAATAATAATAAAACATTTGATTGTGTATATATGGTACTTTGCAGCCTGTGCCCTCTGAAACAGAACTTGGCTGAGCTGCCGTTCGGTTAGCGAGATATTCAAAATTCTTTGTCAATGCGTTGCTTCATTGTTTTGATGTACAGCAGATGGAGGAAATATGGCTTGGCTAATGTTGTCGGTAAACAAGGCAGTAAATCAGACAGCCAGCAGAAGCAGCAGAGACTGAGACTCAACAGGATTGAGTCTGAGACCAGAGGCAGCTGGACTCGAGTCTTGATGTGAGCGCAGCACTCTGAGCTCCAGGACTGATAAGGACGACCGGCTCTGCAGCTGGTTTCTCCTGCTGACAGACAGCTGCAGATAGGAGGTTATATAGGCTGCACGGTGCTGGGCTTCAGCTGATGGGATTCGGGTCTGGAGGTACGTGCACATTGGTGTGTGTTTGCTGGCTTTTGGGAGTGAAGACTGGCCTCTTCTTTTTGACAGGGCCTGTCCACTGACAAGGGATCCTTTTCTCATTAAGCCCTCAGTTCCTAATCCTCCCTCTCGTTTAAAACCCAGTTCACACCTCTCCTCCATCAGGGGGAAAAAAAAGAAAAGCTATTTGTCAGAAGATGCTCCGTCTCTTTTTGCTTTTACTCACTTGCTTCCCTCTCTCTTCTTTGTACCTTTCCCCCTCCCTCTTTCCTTTCTCTTTATCAATGAATATACCACTCTTGACACTAAAGACTTAACATCAAATGAGCTTGGAAATCCATTTTCACACTTTTGGCTGCCCATTCCAAAGCTTTGTATTTTTTTCCCCRTTCAGAGGAGGCATGCGAAGTGTGGCTCACAGATGCTGAGTTGCCTTTGTTCGCCTGCCCTCTGGCCCTCAGTGCCCGGGCTGCTGGTACCACCGGGAGACGGCTACAGGAGATCAAACGGTTCTGCAGCGTGGTGTGCCGGTACCTGGCCCCAGAAGATGCCCCCTGGCTTTCACAATTAATTCAACCAGTGCAMGCAAAAAATATATATCCTGGTACCGTCAATCAAAATAATTTACCCAGGCACGGTTGCTTTCTTAAAGGCGCACCGCTGCTTTCCTGACGGGGCCTGTCCACTTAATTTCAAAGCTCTTTATTCAAATCAGGGCTGAGGAGGAAGTGCCGGCAAGCACCACAACCAGTATTCTTATCCTCTAGCCCACAGTTGTCTTCAAAAATAATGTGAAGGGAGGGGAGGGGGGGGGAGGACGAAGGGAAAGAGATAGGAGAAAGAAATAGAGGCGCCCGGTGAGGCAGCGTGTCATTTGAATAATACGCTGGACACTTTCAATCTCCCGGAACATAAGAGGGAGGTTTTAATGCACAGGGTGCAGGAAGCTCACACGGTGCCCTGGCTGCCTCGGTGGAGAGCAGTTAAAAACACGTGTGCTGAAGTCAGATGGAGGTTAAACTCAAAAGTTGTGCTGACCAAAAAAAAAAAAAAAGTGGGCTGCATTTCAAAACAGCAAAACTGCCCCTCCTCCGTGTCTGATGTGAGGAATATGAACGTTTAGTCTGAGAGTACCCAAAAAATGTACTTCAACATATTTTTACTCAAGTAAAAATAAAAAGTAGCCGTGCAAGAAATGACACAAGTAAGAGTAAAAATGTGTTTGTTAAAAATRCTACTCAAGTACTGAGTAACTGATCCAGACATCAATCATTTAATATAAGGCTCATAAAGGTATATTGCCTTTAAACATTCAATTGAATTTTGTTAAGCGAGAAAGTTGTTATAATCTGAAAGGGGTGGAGATGTTTGTGAAACCTGGATTTCGAACTAGTTTGAGGTAGTGATGTACTTCGGTACAAAGAATAAGACTATGGAACAATCTGGAGAGTGAGGTCAAAAATGCTTGAACAAAAATGGTGAAGGTCACCTTGTTAAAGAAATATGAAACAATATAATGTGTGTTCTTATGAAATGATACTAAATAAGGATTTGAGGTTGTTTTTTTTGTTTTTGTTTTTAGTTTTTGTTTAAAGA
>NW_013952487.1:1363517-1366996 GCF_001266775.1 Austrofundulus limnaeus | reverse complement strand
CAATTATAAAATAAAAACTGAGGCAAAATATTTTTCCCCCAAATCAGTTTCTTTAAATATAAAGTTTATGAAACTAACCTGCAGGTGTGTCTCCAGTGAATTTTGGTGAAAACAAGTTTGTTCTTCATTCAGTGAAGTGACTTCACAATACTCAAGTAAGAGTAGCGATGAGTTCAGCACAGTAAAAATACTCCTAAAGAACATTTTTCCCCAAAAAATTACTCAAGTAAATGTAACTAATTACTACCCAACTCTGTGTTTAGTCCATATGGCACAAGTAGCTCACATGTCAACTAAACTAAAGAAAAATCATTGTTTTCCTCCTGATAAACGTTTTTTTCCCACACAGCACACCGTTTTAGAGAAATTAAATATAATCAACACATCATCACAAACGTCTGTAGTTTTTCTTCCTTGTTTGTTCAATAACAATRGTTTCCTCTGTCCTTTTTATAATTTCCACAGCTTTGGGTTTGTTTCTTTACAGAAAGAAATCAGAACTGAAGTGGTGTTTATGAGTTTAGCACAAATAAGTTCTGCTTACTAAATGATCTGTCTGTTACTCCACATTGTTTCATCAAAGTGCATCTTTTCAGTAAAAAGACTGAAACTGACCTGTATATCTCAACCACATTCTTTAATATGTAACTGTAACTAAGTTCATATCCATGTGTGAAACAGCGACACCAAAAAACAACAAGTTAAGGCAAAATTATTTTAAAATACATTCATGGTTTGGACAAAACTCATTCAACATCTAAAACCTGCAAAACTCTTTMATGTCACATGAACTCCAGTGACACCACTGTGGTCTTGTTTGTATTTATTAAGTATGCATACACAAACAAAAAACTAATGTTTGAGTGTATGCACTACGAAACTGAATATGTTTTTTTTGTTACATTTTGTTCTCGTGTTCAAAAAACCATTTTAAGTATTTGAAAGTGAACTCAGGTCAGAATTATATGTCACTTTAGTTTTTCCTTTACATTTTTTCTTTGCTTGTGTGTTTTGTGGCCCTTAATCAAGGCTGTTTTGGATTACAAGTAATGACCAACAAACACCTTGCGCAGGTATTGTATCCAGGAAATCAATTTTGGCTTCTCTCCATTCATAATACCTGCAATAAATGACAGCATCTTGCCATTCTGGGGCTCTCCTGCAGTCCTCTTTGTTCCAGCAAAAAGACTCAGGCCATTGTTCTATTATACCCTGTCCTCATGGCATAAATCATAAAACGACATCCACCTATACAGATACTTTCTCCAAGAATCGTAGACACAGCAGGGTGTATCTTTAAGGCTTTTGTGTTGGCCTGACAGACAGCATGGTATTGTTACCTGATTTAGACAAAGGGTTTTTTCATGTTTTCTGTGTAGTGTGTGTTTTTCTCTGTTTCCTTGACTGTTGAAACTGAATGAATGAGTTGAGAGTTAGAGTGTAAGCATTTTTTCTTTATTCTGAGATGCTTTCTAAGACAAAATTAGCAAGCCGTGTCATCACTTTCTTTTGCATATCTAAATCTTTATAGCTGCTTCGAACATCCCTGAGTTTCCTCCCAACCCAAGAATTTTTTGGGGAAAGAAAAATAGTCTGTTTAAATACTAAGAGAGTAAAAGTCAAAAATGATGAGTAAAATATTTTGACAAGTTAAGTAATGTTCAAACACATCAGTGAATGAACTGCAGAGGGTATAAGGTAGAATAATCAGATTATTCTGAGTTCTTTCTTTTTTGTTTCTTCTTTTTTCCTCTTGAGGAAATTGCAGCACACTCAAGCCTGCATTTCTCTTCTCCCTGAGTAACTATCAAAAAAGAGAGATTCATCACTGACACAGAAAACAATGAAATCTGCGGCTCTGAGACTATTTTTTATCTAAATTTACACTTAAATACATTTAACTGACCAAGAGGGGAGTATGCAGTGGCTTCCAATAAACCAAGATAAAGCGCTGCTGTGGTACTTTGATTTGAGTGTCTTGGAACTGAAAACAAAATGGACTCTTCTATAAATCATGATAATACTGTGACTGCAGGGAAAAAAAAGAAGGGGGCGGCTATGCAATAAGAGATAAAAAGTAGGACGTTAAAAAAAGTGAACTCCATTGTCATGGTACGGCTATGAGGACTCTTAGGGTGGAAGTGGATTGTGTACATTGGTAGGAGATCAGTATGTCTTTGGAAAAATACCAACAGCTTGTCAAATCTGAATTATGAACTTCAGAGGTGGAACTCATAAAACCAGGTTGAGGCCTTGGCGGGTACCCTGGGGCACCCCTCACCTCAGACACGAGAACTGCTGGACAGGGTAGGGAGACGGCAAATCTRTCTGTGGTCAAATAAAACCATCATCTGCCTCTGCTGGTGTAGAAGGGTGTAATTCACTGTGCAACCCATAATTACAGATATGAAGACATTTATACAAGATGTGGACARCTCTGGAAACATTCCATCACTGGCTTCAAAGCCTAATAGTAAACAAAAAACACACTTTGCATTTTCAGGTTTACRTAACTTTGGATCAATTAAAAGTAAGATAGAAGTCCTTTGTGAAACCAAATAAAGGTAACAGAACCTTTTTTATTTCCTGAGACACTGAAAGTTCAATTCTTTCATACAATATGAAGGAAGGAAGGCTGCTAGTGTCAGTATTAATCATGTGGGGTAAAAGGTTTAGATAAAACTTTTATGAAATTGGTTTGTTAATGGAAAACAAAGAGTCTGATTGGAAACTCTTCAGAATCTTGAAATAGTAATAATTATAAACCCAATCCTGGCCTACAAAGTTTAAACTGAAATCAAACGTATCCCTTTGCTTAAACATTTGTATCGTATTTGTACCAGTATGTACCAGACAAGTATTAGGTAGGAAAACATGTAAACACCTAGTAGTACCAGGTACATACCCATAGGAATGGTATAGATACAGGTATGTAATGATTGGGTAGTTGGTATGTATATAATGTGTACTGGTATTTTTTAGCTCAGTGGCTCAGTTGGTAGAGCTGATGCCTCTGAGCAAAAAGGTTGTCGGTTCAAATCCTGGCCTGGGACCTTTCTGGGTAGAGTTTGCATGTTCTCTCCGTGCATGCGTGGGTTCTCTCCGGGTACTCTGGCTTCTTCCCACAAACCAAAAACATGACTGGTTAGGTTAATTGATAACTCTAAATTGTCCCTATGTGTGAGTGAGAGAGCGACTGATTGTTTGTCTCGTTTGTCTCTATGTGTCTATATGATGGACTTGTGACCTATCCAGGACGTACCCTGCCCCTTGCACTGTGACTGCTGGATATTGGCACCAGTGACCCCTGTGACCCTGAAAGGAAGAATGGATAAAGTATACAAGTATAGATAATGGGTGGATATTTTTTATACATTTACAATATATTTTTAACCCCTTAACAGTTTTTCTTCCACTGGTGCACAAAAACAGTGTGGCATCTTCCTTCAAATGTTTTCAGATGCTCCCAAGGGCTTGAT
>NW_013952487.1:1351495-1363381 GCF_001266775.1 Austrofundulus limnaeus | reverse complement strand
GAATAAATAAAAATTATTAATTTAATGATACACCAATTATACCAATTTACACCAGTAAGTGGCAGAGTTATTTTTTGTGGATGTTTAGTTAAATTTTACTGAACTCATTTGAATAATACTCAAAACTAAATGACGAGCTCATCTGTCTGTTCAAAACARGCTTTGAAAGGTCCACAGGATCAGTGACGTTTGCGTGTTTGTGTGCAGGGGTGGGGATGCMGGGTCATGATTGGGGACAGTTAGATTTCATCCTTCCAAAACGAAGCCTGGATGCATTAGAAAAGGGCAGAGTCACTGAAGCATGTTACTAATTAACATGGAGCCAAAAGACTTTGCGGCTGTTAACACAAAAAGAAATTAAGTCTTTTTTTATTGTTTTTCTTTTATACATTCCTTCATACCAGGGTTCAATCAAACACATTAAAACACCTTGCTGAGGCAGTCACACACTGGTCTATTACAGCAGTGCAGATCAATAACACTAAGAACATTTGGGGTTTAATCATGCATACACATATGTTTTCGTCTCCCATCAGTCGGCGGGATGGAATCGCAGAAGCTAATGTATTCACACTGAGAACAACTGCCGTTTGACACAAAGGGAGGGGGRAGAAGCTGGACTTGGTTGAGTAACCGTAATAATTGGAAAATGATTTTGATAGCCTGAAACAATCTAATATATTACAGAATTTTATTAAAATAATATCAAATCAAATTAACTGCTATTCCATAATGAATTAGGTAACAAGTTAGGCAGATATGAATCGCTATTCCCTCCCCTTAGGCCTGAGCAGACCGGGAGAGAGGATGAGGAGGTGTAAGGAGGGATGATGGAAAGACTGGCTGAAAGATAGAAGGGAGGACAGGTGTGGAGTTATTAACTTGCTCTTGTGGCTTGYTGAAACTTAGTAAGAAGCTAAAGTGTAAACTTCTAGGAAGAGGCCTGAACAATTTTGTTGAGCTTTTTGTATTGGTCATTATTTTGGGACGTCCTCTGTCCCACCTACTWCTAATACTCAACTTCTCATTGGCTCGTTGAAATGAGCCTCCTTTAATAAAGTTGCAAATTAAACTTGCAAATCATGACAGTGCAGTACGGAGCCCGCAAGGGGACATGGGAGATTTTGTTTCTTTTGCGTTACCTCGCAATACCTTTTGCGTTCCCTCAAAAAAGTAGTTTATAACTGTTATGCCTGCCGGTTTATTAACAAATTCACATGTTTACCATAAAAGAGTTAGCCTCCTGCTTTAATTCAGCTTCAGAATGAATATATCACACAGCCACGCATGGAAGTACAGTACAGTATGTCATATGCCGATATTTTAACACAGTGCAGCCACGCAACATCAATGTTAATTTCACTAACTTGTGGCGACACATCCTGTTTTGGTAACCGGATATTTCAAAATAAAAGTCTGATTTAATTCAGTTCATATACAAAACAATTTTGCGAGGTAACGCAAAAGTATTGCAAGGTAACGCAAAACTATTGCGTGGGAACGCAAAAGAAAAAAAATCTCCCCATGTCCCCTCGCGGGCTCCATAATCCATGACTGTTACTTGCTACAGTTATACTTACTAGCATTTATGCAGATGCCTACAGGGGCCTTACGGGCCCTTCATCTGGGGCACAGTTTTTAATCCAGTTCGTGTCTGCTTCTTTTGAAATCACGATCAGATGCCTGGCAAGCAGCACTGTTGCAGATRTTTAATGCATCCGGCCTGAGTCGGCTCTCCCATCAGCGCAGGGAGTCTCCCATTAATTCCATCATGCCAATCAATTACGCCTATAGAATCTGGATCATCTTGGGAAAAAAATACCCGTTGCAACATTCTGTGCACGAGCCTCTTGTGCAGAGTTTTACCAGACAGCCACAAAACTTTGTGAAGGAAATTACCTTGAGACTTATAGGGAGAGAGCTGATGAACTGTTTGCCCCTTTTGCATTGCTGTGTCTGCAGGGATTAAGAGATGATAAGTGAAAGGACGGCAGAGCTGAAGACGTTCTCAGCAGTGGCACGAGGCTGACAAACCTTTATCCAAAGCTACTGTAGCACTAATAGATGAGGCTTAACCTATTCCAGAAGATCCAAGGGTTTTGTCAATTTAGGATCACTTTACCAGGATTTCAGCGGTGTGGCAGCATGGATTATTATTTGCGGCCTGCAGCACGATGGGGGTATCTGCCCCAGAACCCATGATAATAGGGTCTGCTTTCCCAAAGAAGATAAGACTAGCTACTTATCAAAGACATTGCAGGTGTTCGCAAAGTCAGTTGCGGGTGAAAGGCGAACAACTAGTGRGGGTTTTAGTGTTGTGTGTGAGATATTCTCGCATTGAACCATCTTCCCAAAGAGGCTTCAGATACAGGAGGAGGAAGACTGCAACACTGACGAGATTAAAAAGCCCGCAGAGAGGACTTGCAGTATTACACGTCACAGAAATCAAAATTTCAGCATATCATCAAACTTCCCAAGGAGAGGAAAGCCCAGCAAGTTTCCTCCTGAGAGAYGGGAGGAGGTGTGAAGTGAAAGTGTTTGTTTAACCTGATATGTCCATAAAGAAATCCATCCTTTAGCCACACTTGGAAAAATGATCTGAGTAGGTGTGAAAGGCGCATCCGTCCCCTCACACCTTCAGATGCAGCCTTCTCTCCCTGCTTCAGCGAGGGTGCCAGAGAAATACAAAACAACCCAGTTTTTTATTTTTAATTACTAATTATTTCAGAGAGGCTTTAATGGCTTTATTTGAGCTGTCACAGTCATCAGAGGGAGAGACAGAGTGGTGGAAATAGAGGAAGCGAGGGAGGCAGGATTAGGCTTCTCCTGGGGAAAGCAGGGAGGAGGGAGGACAGCTCGTTCCTGATCCAGGGGGTTTTCAGGCCAGGGGGGCGACAGCTGCACTGTCTTTAGCCTGGATTTGAATTTGAATTCTATCTAACGATGCAGCGCCGGCGAGGACTTGGCAGGGCAGTCTGCTAATCTCCCAGACACAAATGCCTGGGCTTTTCTTGTGTGCCCTCGCYGAGATTTGAGTAATTAAAGTTAAATTGAAGGGAATAAAAAATATCCTTCTTGTACCCGGGCTGTCTTGCTAATGCCAAGTGTGAATAGTCAGGTTTGTCCTCAGAACTATAATCCCCAATGCTATTTCTCTCCTCTGTCTCTCTCGTTTAAAAAGCTGAGGTGCTGCCAAGTTTTCACAAGCTCTAAAGACAGTGATAAGGCGAGGGCCACAGCCTTTCATCTCACAGGCATCTTTAAGAAAAGGTGAAAGAACAGCCGCGATGAGGGTTATGTGTGACTGTAAAGTGGAAATGGCCAACAGTTTGATGGCATCCGTTTTTTTTTTAGCTGGAGAAGTCTGGACTTGTTAAACAAACTTAACAAGATCATGTGAAGCTGGTTAACCCTTCATCTCCTGCTGCAGTGCTTCTCTGGGCGTGGGCTTTAAAAAGCAGCAATGCTTTWATTTAGCTTTATTCCAGGTTTTTAGGAGTAATCCTGCAGACTATTAAACTGTTAGATGCTAAATCAGCTGCTATGGCATCTTCCAAATTGGRCTAAATTTAATTATGTGTTTCACCACCCAATGTTTGTTTGTGTTTAAGTGCAAATATTCCTTAGCTAACTGCGCTGTCGCAGAGTAGGTTTTTTTTAGTGTATGCTTGTGTGTTTTCTGTATAAAACACAGGATCAAAGCTCTTTTTTTAACTCATCCTTCCTATGTGTGTGTATTCTAAACTGCAAAGGTAGCGCACTACRCTGTGAAAGACCATGGACATTCGTTCCCCATTGTTTGTCATATATGTGTTTCTCCAGACTGATGTTCTAAACTGCAAATTCCTAGTCTGTGTTTATCATTGACAATGGCAATAAAGCTGATTCTGACACTGACACTGAAACTTCAGGACTACGTTGACAAGGATTTTGAGGACAACCTGYGTAAACCTGCCAACTTAATCTGCCTGATGTTGGTGGGTGGGGAGGATGTTAAAACACTGAGCAGTCATTTGTGCTCAGAATACATCTAGATTAATGTGACAGTCTGTGAGTGTCAGTCCATTTTTAGATTGATAGTTTTATTCCTGAACAACCTGTTTGTCATGAAGAATAACGAGAYCAACAGCCTTATGTCTGGCTTGTGATCAGTTTCACTCATTTACGTTAAACAGTGATAATCAGTAAGTCTCTACTTAATATGTGCCTCGCTCCAGCAGGCCTATTCAGTATTTGGTACTGAATCGAAAACATATCTGATGTTTTTCAAAGCGACTGCAGTTTTAATGTCACATTCCATCTGACTTTTTCATCAGGTGCAGATAAAGGGTCRATAAGACACTAACCCAGAGTCACACTGTTTAAATCTGTAGCTCCATGTGTTTACAGCTCCATAACAGAAGTCCAGTTGCTTTGTCTTTTGCTAGTGTACTTTGCTTTATTTTCCATGTCCTGGATAGTATGACAGTAATGTCCAGTCTGGGTTGCGGAGCGTAYCKATCCTAAAGTTATTCGGTCAATACTTTACTTCCAGCTCGTTGCTTTGTTCCAAAAACAAAATGCTTCACCGGAGCATCCTCATCAGAGGCRGGTTCAGATATAAACACCGAACTAAACAAGCAGGTCAGATAATTATTTCATCGGCTCTGATTGAACAACTTCAGATTCAACATGCTAAAAGTAGCATCTATGCTAACAATCAGCCAGCTGAATGACATCACGTCTTTTACAGCGCTCGTGGGTCACATCAGTACTGTGGAGACTTTACATGGCATCTGATACAGGTTTAAAATGTAACGTGAACGTTCACACCAAAAAAATTTGATTTTGTCAAAAAATCAGAATTGAGCATTAAGACCTGCAATATGAACAATTTAACTGATTGTGTATTATTCAGGCAACAAATCTGAATATTTTCTTGCAAACCTTTGATTTGCTGTCATCTTTGAGAGATTTTAAATGGGCAGCMCTGCAAGTCCAAGTTCCAGTTCAACAGTTAGTGGTTTTGCACCTAGAAAGTTGGACCAACTGAAGCCATAAAGAAACCAACTTGACTGGAAAGAGAAAATCTGGATGCAGACAGTTTTCTATTCTATAAAGTTCCTATTAGGAGCGGCATGATTGTGCAAAGCTTCTCACTGAGAGTTCTAAATATCAGTTGCATTGTTGWTATTTCCCTTTAACAGGTTTTGCATCAATTTTAGAGTCTAGTTTAAGATCCTGGTTTTGAGTTTTAGAGAGCTACATGGTCAATCACAAGAAAACATTTTAGAGTTTTGCCTCATGTCCCCAGCAGTTCCTCGAGTGAASCAGCCTGTTGGCGAAACATCTCAGAAGATGCTTTTGCAGATGTGACAATCAGACACTGGAACTCTCAYKTTTCGCTTCAGATCTGTGGACTGAGCAGCTAAAGACTTACTACCTTTGTTTTTAATGAACTTTGTTCCCCAAGCTCATTTTGTTTGTCGTYAGCATTTTTATTTTGTTGTGAAGCCCTGGTGAACTGATAAAGTTTCAAACAAAACAAGTCTGGGAACAAAGAGACTGAACTTACCTTTTTTTAAGTCAAATCGAGTCCTCTGAGGAGATTAAATAYAAAATGATAAGAAAGCTGAACATTTGAACTCATTAACGACAGCAGTGGGAGGAAAACRTACAGAATATATATGTAGCTACGTCTTTTTTAGCTGTACATCTTTTCTTTCTGTCTCCGTCTCATTTATGTGAAGCTCACTTATTCTGAGCCACCAGCAGGTTTGTTGATGGMTCAGTCATTACAGCAGGGACCGAAGATGCAAACTCAGTCAACAGAGGAAGAATTAAGTTCTCTCACGGCCATCTGTGTAATGATAAAGAGGCGGTGCTTCTATATTAACCTGGGACTGTGTGTGCCACTGCAGCATGTGTGTTTGTTTGTAGATCGGTGTGCGCTGCACAGGTCGTGTCAGTTCTGCGTGGATGTGCAGGTCAGCTGACAATGTTTTCCTGCCTCTTGGTTTCCTCTGCTGATTCACAGAACAAGCTGCCTGAAGCCAGTTTCCCCGGAATATCCCTCTTCATCCATCTCTCTCCTYCTCTTTTTTCTTTCCCCTTCTGGTAATTGGAGAAAGTGGAACAAAACTCAAGTGTAAACCGATTCYTCCATTTGCCATCCTCTCCTCTCCTCCAACTTCCATTTAGATCTTATTCTCTCTCTCCAAACACCTTTTTCTCTCTCATTCTTCTCTGTTTTCATCCTTTCTAAACATCCTTCTTCTATTTTAACCCTTTTAACCTGGCAAGAAATTCCTTTCTCACCTTTTTTATTTGCCCAGTAGATTTGGTTTTGCCCACATTGTGAAAAAAAYATATATTTAAAAAGTCAGTTTGGTGGAGAAAAACAAAGACATGCAATGCTGAAGTCTCTTTAATTGTGGCTCAGAAAGTTTTCACAAAAAACTGATCATAAAATAAATATCAAGAATGTTGACTGGGAGATTTCTGCTCATCCTACTTTAAGATTATCCAAACAATATTTTTGTTTTTTATTGTACTTTCTGATTATAGCTGACCTTTATTTGTTAGAATTACTGTACAATGTATTATTTTTGGGTGCTTGCACCAATGCGGATATGCTTCCATTAGATAAAACTATTAGGCGTCATGGGATAAATTCTGTTGCTGATTTTAATGACAACTCCTACGCTGGTAAAACCTGAGCTGATCTGAAGTAAATCAAATGTAAAAGCACAAAAACAGAACAACATGATGCAGGTTTTAGGTCMGCATACATGATGTTGAAGCTACTTTGTTGTGTTGTTACTGCAGGCATTCTTTGCATTAAACAAAAATGAAAAGCTCCTTTTAAAAATATTTTTTTCCTGTTAGAAGACAAGAATGCTTAAAACCAAAAATATCAACTTTTTACAGTAAACTGCTCAGAAATCAACACTGCCGTTAAAGAAAAGGGACTCCTGTAAACACAGAGGAGCTCAAATAAACCAGTTACACAGCTGCAAACAGTCAGTCTGACTCTACCTGATTACATGTGGATGCGTTTACAGAAGTGATTTTTTTTTTGTTTGGTCCAATAAAACTTTAAAAACTCTGAGAGTTTGCGGGGGGCTGGAAGTGCAGACACACAGAGGTAAAACTGAAAAAAAAAAGYGAGGAGAGGAAGAAGAAAAGGAGACAAGGAGCGAGATGAAAGCAGATATTTTTCTTCCAAGTTTGACTGCAGGCARTACAGCAGACTATAATTAATTACCACAGACAGGTACGTACGAAAAACAATATTCCGTTTCACTGAGGGCTGGGAGGTCTTTGTGCCAATAAAAGCAGGTATTCATCAGATGAAGCACTGTCCAAGTATCGCTTCATGAAAGGGGACGCTGCCTTGTGTGCTTAATTTATATCAGAATCTCTGCGTAAACTGCAAGGTTGTAAAATGTCCCAATTAGCCATCTGTGATTGTCAGGAGGAGGTTTGATGTATGGGCCTATCAATACAGCACAACTGCAGGCTGGGTTGTAATATCAAACTGTAATTCAGGGTGCACATGGCAGAAAAGCAGCCACTGACTCCGTGTGTGATTTTACAGACCGTTAGAGAGAGCTGTTCTCTGAAGGCACAGCCACAGAACCAGTGAAAACTAAAGGSAGCAAGTGTGCTGCAACGTTTGGCATCAAGGCTTGAAGCTTTTATAGGACTGTCAAATGATTCACAGTTAATATGCTGCATTCAAACCTGGACACCTGAGAAAAACTCTACAGCTGGATTACATTAAATTGATTAGATCTTTTTATTTATTATAATTTTAAATGAGCACAAAGCAATATCTTGACCCGTGTAACCCAATTAATTTTCCTTWATCTCCAGTTTGTGAATTGGATTATGTTTCATTGATTGGTGGTAAATTGATGCAGCATGCTTTTGCTTTCACTAAAAACCACTCAACAACCAAAAGCAGTAAATTAATTGAAGAGCATAATTAATATGAAACACAAACAATAAAATAATAAGATATAGACAAACTAGTGATTTACACTCGCCGGCCACTTTATTAGGTACACCTGTCCAACTGCTCGTTAACACTTAATTTCTAATCAGCCAATCACATGGCAGCAACTCAGTGCATTTAGGCATGTAGACATGGTCAAGACAATCTCCTGCAGTTCAAACCGAGCATCAGTATGGGGAAGAAAGGTGATTTGAGTGCCTTTGAACGTGGCATGGTTGTTGGTGCCAGAAGGGCTGGTCTGAGTATTTCAGAAACTGCCGATCTACTGGGATTTTCACGCACAACCATCTCTAGGGTTTACAGAGAATGGTCCGAAAAAGAAAAAACATCCAGTGAGCGGCAGTCCTGTGGGCGGAAATGCCTTGTTGATGCCAGAGGTCAGAGGAGAATGGGCAGACTGGTTCGAGCTGATAGAAAGGCAACAGTGACTCAAATAACCACCCGTTACAACCRAGGTAGGCAGAAGAGCATCTCTGAACACACAACATGTCGAACTTTGAGGCAGATGGGCTTCAGCAGCAGAAGACCACACCGGGTGCCACTCCTTTCAGCTAAGAACAGGAAACTGAGGCTACAATTTGCACAAGCTCATCGAAATTGGACAAGAGAAGATTGGAAAAACGTTGCCTGGTCYGATGAGTCTCGATTTCTGCTGCGACATTCGGATGGCAGGGTCAGAATTTGGCGTCAACAACATGAAAGCATGGATCCATCCTGCCTTGTATCAACGGTTCAGGCTGSTGGTGGTGGTGTCATGGTGTGGGGAATCTTTTCTTGGCACTCTTTGGGCCCCTTGGTACCAATTGAGCATCATTGCAATGCCACAGCCTACCTGAGTATTGTTGCTGACCATGTCCATCCCTTTATGACCACAATGTACCCAACATCTGATGGCTACTTTCACCAGGATAATGCACCATGTCATAAAGCTGGAATCATCTCAGACTGGTTTCTTKAACATGACAATGAGTTCACTGTACTCAAATGGCCTCCACAGTCACCAGAACTCAATCCAGTAGAGCATCTTTGGGATGTGGTGGAACGGGAGATTCGCATCATGGATGTGCAGCCGACAAATCTGCGGCAACTGTGTGATGCAATCATGTCAATATGGACCAAAATCTCTGAGGAATGCTTCCAGCACCTTGTTGAATCTATGCCACGAAGAATTGAGGCAGTTCTGAAGGCAAAAGGGGGTCCAACCCGTTACTRGCGTGGTGTACCTAATAAAGTGGCCGGTGAGTGTATATTGTTATGCATGCAGGTTTTTAACAATAATTTTGTCAGATTTGATCAGATGTGTATTATTTATGCAGCAGCTGTTACAGAAGTAAAAACTAGGATTGTTTGTTCTATAAAAATGACCTTCAGTGTTAATTATAGTACTGAAAATGATAGGAGTTGTATTTAAGTGTGTATTCACACCAGCTCTGTTTAGTCTGCTTTAATTGAACTCTAGTTCATTTGGCCAGAAAGTCAGGTTTGTTTGTGGAGGTGAGAATGTGTCATTGAACTCTGATTCGAACCAAAGAGAACTCTGGTCCGCCTGAAAACACAGGTCTCGGTTCGGTTGACGTTGCATGTGTGAACGCCAAGCGGACTGGAGCTTGCTCCAAAAGCAGGAACCAGACAATAACACAAGGCTTTCTGAGTAATACCAGTAATAAAGCTACTCATATCTTGCAAATACCTTACCCAATGTCTGCATGAGGTGGACATTACAGCTGTGAAGCTGGACGCGCTCCTACTTGSTGAACACCACCTCATATGGAGCTGTCTCAACCACCTTGTGTGGAAAACAACAATCTCCACGGTTCYGCCTCRTCKTCCTCTCATGCTGATTTGCCAAAAACAAAAAAAATAAATCCTACAACCACTAAAATCTGACGTCACTCCATGTTTGTTTACATTTTGTGAAGAAGGAAGTTCAGCTCTTCTTCTGAGGTTTTCGTGTCATTTCCTTCAGTGAGTCTTGGTGCAGCGCCCGCACAGGTGAGGAAGGGGAACTGGTTGTGCAGTGTGAATATGAACCAACTGAAAATGTAAAAAAAAGAAACCTTGCAATTTTGGTCCCCAATCGAACTGAGTCTACCGGACTGTCAGGTGTGAATACGACCCAACAGGTTGTGGATGAAGCCAGGTGGCTCAGCTGGTAGAGCTGTTTTACATGGCTGTTTTACATTTTTCCCAGCAAGAAGGTTGTCGAATCAAATATATAGAGTTTGCATGTTCTCTCTGTGCATGCATGAGACCAAAAACATGACTGTTAGGCTAGTTGGTCACTCTAAATTGTCCCTACGTGAAAGTGAATGGTTGTATGACCCTGTGATGGATTTGCAACCTGTTCAGGTTTCTTTTTTCTACTGGAGTAAAAAGAAGATGCAGTGATGCTTATAGTCCTGGGTGGAGTTATGTAGTGTAAAGATTTAGTCAAGCCAGATTAAAACTTTTAATCTAAGCTCAAATTCCGACAGTAGACCCCATACTTCTTTAAGCAATCTTGTTTTCCAGCATTAGGAAAATACAGACTTAAATAAAAAGAACCAAACAKGTATTTTGTCTTGTCTTTTTTTAATTCAATT
Organism: Austrofundulus limnaeus; assembly: GCF_001266775.1. NCBI lineage: Eukaryota > Metazoa > Chordata > Actinopteri > Cyprinodontiformes > Rivulidae > Austrofundulus > Austrofundulus limnaeus. The sequence continues at coordinate 1,352,800 of NW_013952487.1, read as the reverse complement.
TTAGCTGGAGTTAAGCTGACACCCTGTCAGTTTGAATTGGTCCAATGTGGGTCAAAGCCTGATGGAATGGGTAGAGTTGGGAAGTCCCTGCCAACGTTTTATTGATGATCCCGAAACAACTTAAATCTTAATGAGATCTTTTGATGTGTTTCTCAAACTCTAACAAGATTAGCCGTCATGCTGTTAACACGATAACTTGTCCCTCAACGTGCACTAGATGTGTTGTTTGTGAGCCATTATTGAAATAAAAATATATTAATCTTACCCCGACTTGCATTATTATGAGCAGAATAATTGAAAATATTCATATGTACCAGTCTAATTTTCATCTGCATAATCGTCTGTGTTGATTACTGTGATCCCAGCCCTATGCAAGGATAAGGCTACTTTTAACTGTAAAAGGATTTATCATGTTGGATTAGCGCTAAGGCAAGGATCTATGGCAAATTACGAAACATCTTCTAATATTTCTTCATTTGAGCTAAACGGAACTGCAGGGATCTCTTCTCACTAATGCAACAAGCAAGCAATGAAAAGTTTTGGGTGCTAGCCGGTCAAGACACCAACAAATATGTGTGCGATTGGTTTAATCCCTGGTTTTAATACAGCATTCATTTTTTTTAAATTAGCTTCTTGAAGGAGGGTAAAGGAGATTCATTACAAATCTATTTTAAATTAATTTCAGCTACATGTTTGAACAAAGCTGGAAGTAAACGCCTCGTATTTTTGTTTGCATTCACAAATGAATGGCACAATTAAAGAGAAGCATTTAACAGACTTTAGAGAAAAACTGCAGCAACGTCTTTCTTCGAAAGAAGAGCAACTATCAAATATCTTTTCTTCAAATTAAGTAAACTTAGTCTACCAAGGTCCATAAATCCTGTGCAGAGACCTGGAGCAGAGTGCCTTTTCTTCCTTTCTCTTCCCCTCTGGTCAGTGGATTTACCACGGGAGTAATAACTGTCAGGCCAAATGCCTGGTAAAGTGGCGGACAGGAGCGAGTGGAGGGGGAGTATTTATCACGATATTGACTTTGTGACTGCTGTGTCGTGAACTCTTTTGTCATAAACTGGAGCAGTGCTGCGGATCGATCTGAGGAAAACTGCTGTCAGCTCGACTCCCAGCGAGCATTGCTTTTCCTACAGCCACTTAGAGGGCTGATAAATGCCCCTATTCCTGCTGCCCCCCGCCTGCTGCTGCAGCCACAGCATGGCCGGGGACTTTTACACACACAGAGCCAGAGTCCATCCCTCTGCATCTGCACACACGCCACAAACACACATGCCACAAAAACACCACGAGAGG
>NW_013952487.1:1346413-1351147 GCF_001266775.1 Austrofundulus limnaeus | reverse complement strand
ATATATATAAACTCCATAACACTTTTACACTGCTGAGAAAATGTAAAAAAAAAAGGAAATAACAGTGAAACCTGAAATCTGTTTGAGGAAAACAGTTAAAGATCATTAAAGCTGCATTCTGAAGAAGCAAAAAAAGTCTCTGTAAGGGAAACTTTTTTTTACTTTAAACATGTTTCAGTAGCTGTGGGATTTGGACCATTTTAATGTGATGATCTTTGGAAACATTAGTTTCTTTTCAACGATGATTGAGAATGAAAACTAGTGAAAAATGATGAATAAAGGAACGTTCGTTGGGACCGAGGATGAGTTTGGGTTGCCCCGTTATTTTGAAAAGGTCGAGGAGCACAAACAGCCATGCTTACCGTTTTGTACTCATGCAATCAAAGAAACGTTTAGATTCAACTGCTTTAATGAATATTTAAGTCAAACAAAACTAAATGTAGCCAAATGTTTCCCAAAGACAGGTACTGCATCAACCTGCAACAAGGTGACGATCACTGCTTCAGATACACAAATACAGCGTAAAATAAATAAACCATTAAGAGATTTATTGGTGTCTTTTACCTCAGTCAGATGTGCAATTTTTCCCAAAGTTAGTGACTGCAAATATAGTTTACTAAATAAAGTGAAATTCTAAAAAATAATATAAAGTCCATAAGAAATAAAACAACTAAACACATTCTGATACTTCAACTGAAATATGCTTTTTATTTTTAACAGCCTTAGGATTACATTACATCCATGTGTCATATGATATGTTGAATAATGTGCATTGTCCTTATTTATTAAAATTAAACAAAAAATAAATAAAAGTGTGTAAAAACAAATATTGATGGAGCCATAAAATCAAACTGTTCCGACTCAGGTCTACATTTTATTCGCACCCAGAACCATGAATCCATCGGTGGTTTCCTGTTTTTCTTCCTTTCTGTCCTTTTTGTGTTGTCTGGCTCTTCCTTTCCCCACATGCTCRTCAGTTTCCTCTCCTGTTGGTCTTTGCTTGAGATGAATGAGAAATCAATATTGTCTGCGCTGACATCCACAAGCTGACCGAGTGTGAAACACACGCTGGTGATGGATGACAGCACTGCTGCGTGTGCATCTGTGTGTGTTCTTTCATGRCGTTCGTTGAGCAAACACTCAGTTCTGACCGTGACCGCGCTCTGACCCATCCTGGTCGGAGGAGGTCAGAGGTGAGCCAAAATGGCTCCCCTGGGTGTCTGGGAAGGATTGCATGGCAAATACGACCTTCGACCCGTGATCTCTGGTGGGTCAGAGGGGTGGAGGAACGTGGGAGCAGCCAAGAGAGCAAAAAGATGATGACAGGGATTCACCTGTCTGTTACTTTGTGACTTTAAGGTGATATCTCACTGAGCWGCGAGTGTTAGATTAGTTGGTCGCTCAAAATTGTGGGAAAGTAAAAAAAAAGAAGTGATTTTTTTCCCCTAACCTGTTAACTTGTGCAGGCTGTCGGGCCTAAAATTCCTTAAAATAGCCTTWCCCAAATTAAATTTAGTCCTGCTCGTTAACCCTTTGAAGTAAATTCACAAGCCTAGTCTCTATGTAAAGCTATCAATCTGAATTTTTAAACTTCAGCAGCCAATTTTTTGTAACTGTAACTAGTATGTAGTTGTTGAAGTTAAAATACAATAAAATCACAAGACTTGTTCTCCATTAAGTTTTTTAAATGTTCTAAAACATGAAGGGAAGGAGGTGTTAAGGAAAAAAATGTTGGGCTAAAATACAGATTCCCAGCTATTATCTGTTCACATTTGGTAACAATAGCATTGAAAATGATTATTTGAGACATGATATAATCCAGCATGTCCATCATACTTGGACAGGTCTCCAGCAAATGTCCGAACTGGACAAATATTTCTAAATACCTATTTTCCAAATTTCCAAATTCCAAAACGCTTCAACACAAATACTTCACTGAGAGCTCAAAAGAAAGCTAACCCACCGTGAACCATGTTCTACCATCCATATTTACTCACAGCATGATTAAAATACAAATATACAGTATATATTTGTAATCAACAATATTAATCACAGCTGGGAGACGTGCAGAAATCTCCACCAACAAAGAGCCAATACATGACAAAAAACAATACGAAATAAATCCTTACTTTTTTCAAYTGATCACATCCACACAGCKTATAAAACCACCAGCAGCAAACAAATWAATGTTTATCACTTACTTTTGATGGAGAACTTGTCCTCTTTTTCTGACCAAAACCGATCCAAAACGGTGTCCGGATTCAAGGTATAATCCTGTCTTTTATGACATTTCATGACCACAAAAATCACCCTTCTTTGTTTGTTTGTTCTTTGTTTTGAGTGCTTCAAAACACTTCACAACAAATATATTCCTCTTTAAAAGCAAGTTTAGTCAGCTAACTGTCCAAAAAAACACCATAAAAACAGGTTTTCTGTGTCTGCTGTTGTCACGACTCGGGGCAAAATGGCTGCCACTTCAGAAATTTCTCTAAGTTTCTTTTTGTATTTCAATTCAAGGTCCTTAACCCAACTGCATATTGAATAAAAGGTAACTTGATTGGCTGCACAACTGTGGTGTTAGAGTGAAGCTCAGAGCTGATTGGTTGGTTCTACAGTGATTCATTCATATGGAGAGCTTGTTGGTCAAATGAAGAGTCAATCAATAGAAGACAACCAATTAAATAGTTTGAGCAACCTACTATGCAAAGTAAAATTCCTCATTATTGCAGTTCTGCAACTAAACTGTAGTTCAATGCAGTACAGAACACCAAAACTTATAACAGTAATAATATGCCAAACATTAAGACTCCAGAGGATATTTTTTTTTCTATAAAGCAACATTCTTCCTGGAATYGTTTCAGGGCTATTTTAAATAATAAAATACTAGACTTTAATATTCATTAGAGAAAAACTCCAACAGAATCTTGCTGATTATACTCGTTGACAYGATTTATGTCAAAATTCATGAAGTTTAATAAGAAAAGTCAAAAATCTGAGATGAAAAACATTTAGTTGAAACCAGGGAAGAAGTGAGGTGTTCGATCTGACTCTCTGGTGATGTCGTAAACTTTTCTCCAATGAGCTTCATGTCAACAGACACTAAAAAAGTCATGAATCAGGTCTTCGGAGCCCGTCTGATTTATTCAATAAGCAGTGTTCCAGCATGATTTAACAGAAGACAGAGTGTACATCTTTAGTCCAGTCTCCTACAGAGACTTACAGAGATATCACCACTCCTGGCATGAAAGATGACAACTCTGACTTTCCACACTTAATCAATGGAGCTGACCTTTGCAGACGGCCCCTCGCTGAGTGATTAAAGCCAAGTCTCCACACGGATTGTAGAGATCATGGAAATAAAGCTGTCCAGATGGGGAGGGAGGGGAGGCGGCCTCCTGCAGCTTGGGATTCATACCTCCATCCTTTTCTTCCCCCCTTCAAGCCTGCACCCAGGTAACTCTTCATCATCTGATGWTGAAGAAGAAAAAAATACATTTTGTAGGCTGTTTATTATTTATGCTTTTGATTTATTGGATGTATTCAGTTTAAATGAGGTGGGAATYAATGATGCTTTGATGACTCGGTTGTTAAAAAACTCTTTCAGGTTTCACTGATGATGTTTTCATCTTTTCACACGTAAAACTTCAGTAGAAGTTGAAAACGCAGACAGGTCTGATGACGAGGAGGACCGGAGCAGAGGTTTGCAGAGGCCAGAAACCTGGAGCAAAAGCTGCAAGACTGTAATTCACACTTCATTCCTGATAAAGCTCTTGATAATCCCGGAGTGCATTTCCTTGGCCTCGGTCCAAAGCACTTTGTAACAAACAGACAAAATAAAAAATGGTGGATGAATACCAGCAGAGGAGTGTCACTGGGGTGAAAGATTTACGACGTGAATGGTGCAAACCTCCTCGTAAATCAGTGCAAAAGGCTTTCAGGTGGGGGATCTGGCATTTATGCAGGAGAGAAAGGGAAAGAGAGAAAAGATTAAAATAAGGAGGTATGCAGGTGCATATCTGTGTATCTACAACTGAGCTGTGGATACACAGACACCTTTATGATCGAACACAGACTCGCATACACACACACACACACACACACACACACACACACACACACACACACACACACAAAGAGAAGGAAAAAAAAGAATTTGTCTGTCACTGAAGCCCAGAATCATGATGAGGAAAGCGCCTCTCTGACTGACTGATTATACATACTGGGACAAATAAATTAAACAGATGCTTTAAACATCAGCTTTCAAAACATGCAAAACATCTACAGAAGATTGATTGGCTGAGGTCATTCTATCATGTTAACAAGAACAATGTAAAGCTGTCGCAAACGTTTCAGTCGGATATATTTGTCATTGTTTCATTTTGATACATAATTAATAAAAACTAAAGTCCTGAACTGAAACTAAAGGAATGAACTGAGCAGTTGAACCGACACTGACATTTAGAGGTTTTAAGCTAAAAGAAAACATGGTTCTGTTTGATAAGAAATATTGTCCATTCATATATCCAAAATGTAGTGGTGTCACATTCCATGAATACAAATTATGAACATACAGTACCTCTGACATGTTTTAGTGCATCCTTATAAAATGTCCCAAAATACATCAGGTGGAATTTCATCACTTGTTGTTGCTCTCATTTAGACCAGACAATCTAGTTGAATTATTTATATATACAGGTGCTGGTCATAAAATTAGAATATCATGAAAAAGTAGAT
>NW_013952487.1:1338715-1346402 GCF_001266775.1 Austrofundulus limnaeus | reverse complement strand
GACTGAACACAGTAAAACTGCTATGAAGTTCAGAACAAAAGACTGAACATATAATAAACAGAAATGTCTTATTCATATTATTATATAGTTAACAGTTTTAACCTAGATGTTTATTTAAAATTTTCAACCACAAAATGCTTAGTGATACRTATTTTTTAAACCAAAAAGATTTTCAAACCAATGAGCCAAGAGAGCTTTCTGTTTTCATGATTTGCAAAGAGAAGAATCAGTCATCAGGGATCAGCAGCAGGCACTGTGTGCCCAGTCAAGTACAACACACGTAACTGAGTTTTATTAATATAAGCCTAAAGGATAACAGGTAAAAACAGACTTAAAAATATAATTCTGACTCAAGATGTATTTAACTACTAATATTCATAAATTAAATGATGTTTTAGGCCATTTCAGTCATCGTTTCTGCTTCATGCAGGCACAGTGCCAGCGTGTGATGTTTGCAGGAAGGAAGCTTTCTGAGCCTTCCAAGAGATTTGCTCCACACTTCACTCAGCCTTCTTACTGATGGGGGGTGGGGGGGGGGGGGGGTCCAAAATTTTTCTCAAAGTTTTGATTTTTTTCCAGCGTGAAGCGTTTTTAAATGGTTTCCAGTTTTTTTTTTCTGATCACATGAAGTTGTTGCTGAACCTCCTCAGCATCCAGCCTTCTTCTCACATCTGATTTTTCAGAGACCTCAGACGTTTAGCTTTTTGTCCTCTTTTCATGTGTCAGCAAAGACGGAGTAAAACTGCACACTTGAGTTGGGCGCCGTTTTCAAAATGTTTTTTTTTTTTCATCAGCGTGTTTTCCTGAAAGTTAAAGTAACCATAACCACCTGGSGCCTACCCTTAGAATCTCTGAAAAACCCAGACATTAAAGGAGTGTAGATCCAGTTTTCTGTGATTACCTCTCCCTCGCTGCTCATTTTTTCCACATTGCATTAATTTAAACCTTTGCTTTAAGGTCACACACAAAGAGCTTTCTCTGCTGTTGCCGGCCAGCTGTAAATACTTGAATAAACACGCAGACTTTGTTGTGGTCGCCTCTGATGCTGGCTGGCAGTGCCTCTTTCTAACGTACTCTCATTAAATTGGAGTGTGCTCCCTGAAAGCTGCTCTTTGGACCCGCTAAACGATGCAGGTGGCTGACTTTAATATGCTGAAAAATGTATTCCTCTCTCCTGTAAATCCTTATTAGCACCTGCTAAATATTTAAGTGCTTTTATGTGCCCGTTTTTGGCTTTGAAGTGTTTGAAGAAGCCCGGYGTTGGTGAAGTGTTTCTTTGGGTGGTTCGGAGTCCTTTTATGCAGAAACGCTGCCTTCAGGTTGTTGCTGGAGAAGAGATGCTCTGTGGTAAAACACCTGTAATAAATACCTGCACACCCTCTGTACACGCTGTCCACTGCTCGTTTARTTAGGTAATTAACTGAAAGTTCACACTGGAGTAAACTTTACTTTATTTTGTTGTACTAATACATCACTTTACCTTGGTTTAAAAGGTTCGGGATGACTTGTTTTTAAAGAAAACAGACTCTGGTCTTCCTGAAACTCTGCTGTAGTCTTGATGTGGGCTTTGCTGGTCCTCCTCTTTCTTTGTCTTTTACTTGTTTTTTTTTTTTCTTCTTTTTCTCACAGACCTGTAGCCTGGTAAAAACCAGCCCCTTGTTCTTAGCTTTGCTTCATACGGAGGGATGGACTCTCGGCTATTAAGAAGCAATTTCTAGCTGGAGGAGAAGACTCTGCTGAAGTTTGAAACAATTGGATCTGATTTACYCAATCGCTAACGTTTGGTCGTGACGTATGTAGTGCCCAGCTCGACCGTGAAGGAAGCTAAGCTAAGACGTCAACCGGAAATTACGTGTGCTGTAAACAACCCTCCCCTACTGGGGAGAGAGAAGAACCGAGCTGAACGAGAYGTTTGTAAATGAGAGCTGCAGGCTTTGAGAGATGAAGCCTTGTCAACATGGACTCATTCACGTACYCCGCTGCCATTTATAAACTACAGAAAATCAACGTTGTCGTTCACAACTCCTCCTCCTGTTTGCTGATTGGCCCYGTTGAAATTTTACCAGAGAAATCCTTGTCTATGGGAGAAATCCCAGACAGAGCAGAGAAGGGCAACTAGAATTGAGCAAAACTTTGTAGGAAAGCAAGGGCCAGGTTAACCGACTTTGTGTCTTTAATTAAAAGTTGCTTCTAATTGAKTTTACAAGCAGAAACCCATTCTGATAATTTAATTTTTAGTTTAAGATAAGCTGGAAATTTAAGCCCTTTCACGTTTTGGTAACTTTTTACAAATCCTCCGATCGCTATAAACGCATTTCAGTGACATTAAATCATTTTACACTGAAGGACAATGTCCACTTTGACTGTCAAACATTTGGACTTTGTCTTTGATGTGAAGGCCAAAGGGCTGTATAAGAACTCTCCTAGTTTGAAATCCAATCAGCTGTAATGAAAAACAAAAATTAAAATAGGCACCAAAGTGGTCAACAAAACTTTCACCATTACCTCATTAAAAAAAACTATCAAGATAGGCAGTGGTGGGCACARTTCCACTAAAGCACTAATAGGGGAACTATTTCCTGATTAGTGCTTTAGGGTTTTTGCTAATTTTAAAATGTATTAGTAGATTAGCACTTGCTAAATTTATGGGCTAAATTTAGAAGCACTAACTGAGGTGTATAAATGTTATTGATCAACGTTAATGTTAACAGCTGAGGATGGAAGCTGTCAATCATTTTGTTCATATATGTGTCACTTATAGGTGAAAATATATTGACAACATATGAACCCAAATCCAGCTGTGGAATGTCAATGATAAGTCTTAATAGATCAACATGACAATATTGTTGTCTGTTGAAGAATGTTCATGGGTTGACTGGGATTTTTTAGTGCTTTAGAATTAGCTTTTGCAAAAAAATTCAATGTGTTAGTTCTTTAGAATTGGGGACCTAAATATTTGAGTTAGTGTTTTAGGGTCAGTGGAACTAATTTTTAGATTAGTGCTGCCCACCACTGAAGAAAGGGTAAAAAAGTTAAAAATTACTGCATCAACAGTTTGAGGAAGGGCACAACTAGTAGTTTGTGTTTATTACACTTTGTTTACACGCAAGGCAAAAGGCATTAGCATTTCTTCAAGAAATACTTGCTGTAATTTTTGCTAAATTTCATGGTAATTTAAAAAAGAAAGAAACACAGAGAAGGATGAACRGCCTGACAGTTTCTATGAAAGTAACATCTGAAACTGGCTGATTTGTACATTTTATAATCAGCTGGATGACAAGACCTGTTTGTTCCATTTTATATTGAACTACCTACTTTATTTCACTACTTGCACATAACTTTAGAACCATTTTTAATTTTTTTCTTTACAAAAACATTATTAAAATCAACACCCTGTCCGTATAAGCATTCCAAGAAGAGTTTATTTATCGTTGTGATCCGATCTAAATCAAAGCCCAGCATCATTTTCTGTGTGTGTGATTCTCTGCATGACAGTGTTGATCAGGGCCCACTGAGCACAAACACTCTGACCACACCAACAAAGTCGTTAGCAGGAAAATGCTGCTCTTGAACCGCTGCCAGAGGAAGCCAAGAGGGATGTCTGTGGAAGGAGGGTGAAGCGGAGGATAGATATCTCTTCAGCAGAGAGGGAAAGAGCAGCGAGAGGCTAACGCTAATCCACTTATTAAGGCAACAACTGMAAGCCTGGAACCCGCGCCAGATATTAATACCTAATCATGAGTTAATTAAAGGAGGGTTAGTTGGCACCTAATCCGCTGCGATGGGGGTTGATAGTGGCAGGGAGCGGCAGAGTGTCCTGAGGGGGGTGATGATCAGGTGGGAGGGGGGGTTGTGGTGTTAATGCTGCTCACTAACACCACAGTTACTGGCTGAGTTAAATCCAAGGTGGCAAAACTGCATCCAGTGTTTTTAGACTATTTGAAACAGAATAAATTAGCACAGTGGGATTTTTCAGGTGCGAAAGTTGAAGATGCAACTGTTGAAGTGAAACAGATTTGAGTTAAGAACCTCAAAAAACAGACTAAAATATCCAGCCTCAGAGCGACTTTTATTTGCGTTATTATATRAAATCGTGGTTCTCCAACTTTTTACTGAGTACCACCTCAAAAAWTACTGTATACACTCTCTAAGTAACATCATAGTGACAGATGTTAAAATACAGAAATATAAGCTCCTGACATGAAGAGAAAAAAATGGCCAAACCAGATTAAAGGCAGTGATTTTAGATGATTCCACATAATATTTGAGGTAAATATGTATATTATATTATTGACTTCTTCTTCCCACAACAGATGAATAAAGACTTTCAATAACTTGAATAAAATGYCAGTTCTACACTTTTTAAATTAATTAATAAATTAATTAATTTACAGCGGGTAAAATAAGTATTGAACACRTCAMCATTTTTCTCAGTAAATATATTACTAGAGGTGCTAATGACATGAAATTTTCWCCAGATGTCGGTAACAACCCAAGTGATTCATACATACAAGGAAATCAAACCATAAATGTCCARAAATGAAGTTATTTGTAATAATGTGGAATGGCACAGGGAAAAAGTATTGAACACATGAAGAAAGGGAGGTGTAAAAAGGCATGGAAAGCCAAGACACCAGCTGAACTCTCTCAGTAATTAGAAAGCAAGCCTGCCCCTTGTCAGTGCAAGTTAATATCAGCTGGTTCAGTCCCAAATGATGGCCAGGTATCACACAAGAACCATCTGATGATGGGTAAAAGTAAAGAGCTCTCTCAAGACCTTCACAACCTTATTGTTGCAAAGCATAATGATGGCATCGGTTACAGAAGTTGGTTTCAGAGAAAGAAACTAAAGCTGCTGGAATGGCCCAGCCAATCACCTGACCTGAATCCAACAGAAAATCTACGGAAAGAACTAAAGATCAGAGTTCATAGAAGAGGTCCACGAAACCTTCAAGATTTGAAGACTGTTTGTGTGGAAGAATGGGCCAAAATCACACCTGAGCAATGCATGCCACTAGTTTCTCCATACAGGAGGCGTCTTGAAGCTGTCATTGACAACAAAGGCTTTTGTACGAAGTATTATATAAATTTCAGTAAGTGTGTTCAATACTTTTTCCCTGTGCCATTCCACATTATTACAAATAACTTCATTTCTGGACATTTATGGTTGATTTCTTTGTATGTATGGATCACTTGGGTTGTTACCAACATCTGGTGAAAATTTCATGTCATTAGCACCTCTAGTAATATATTTACTGAGAAAAATGGTGACATGTTCAATACTTATTTTACCCGCTGTATTTTGCTAACAGGCCTTTTTGTTGCTAAGAACCATTCAGTGGAATCGCTAAGACTGTTTTTTTTTTTTGACGTAATTGGGAATTTGCCATCATGGGTTTGAGATGCTGCATTCCAGTTGCAGCAGAACTCAAAATTGTGCAGTTGGACTGATGTCAGTTCTGAGTTGAATGCATTCCAGTTTCCAGCTGGTCAGAACGTCAAAATTCAACAATAATATTTAAAACATATCTCCTAAAAATGTCTTCAAATTACTGCAAGTACGACTGACTTAGTGTAAAGTAAACAACAGAACTGATAAAAAACATAAAAATAAGTGTTTCACTCACTGCTGATGTGAGGAGCAGCTTTGTTGAAATAATGATGTCACCTGTGGTTGGGTATGGTTGTGTTGCACCGACGTTAGGGGGAGTTCCAGTTGGTATTTATGACCCTGAGGTCAAAAATTCTGACCTAAGACAACTAGAACGCAGTGTTTGTTTGGTATTACAAAAAAAAGATTGTAAAACAGCACCTAATAACCAAAACTGACTAAACTATCAAATTTTCCTTCAGATTATAGCATACACATTTGCAAAATATCTCAGTTTTAGCAGAATGGACCTACAGGTTAATTTAGAGCATCTGATGTCTAAAACAGGGTTTAGTTATTGGTCGACCAAATTCAATGAAAAGTCCTAAAGATGTGTTTATTGGAGGTTTRGTTTCTAAATTCTCCACAGTTTGCTCACATAAACAAGTTGTGATCAACACATTTGATATCACTTTTCAYGTTTTCTAACCAGCATTAATGGATTTTTAAAAACGTATCACTTTAATTATTTCTGTCTGGACTATTTTCTCTTCTTTTGCCCCCTCTTCATCTGTTTACAKGTTTCTCTTCCTTTCTTCTTGTGCACAGTTTGCTTTGCTGTTAAATCTGTTTCAGTCATTTCAGCACAGCTCAACTCCCTCTTGTGGCGCTGTTSTCAATCATTGTCACAAACACACACAAAGGTAGACTTTCCCTGTGTAAATCTAAAGAAATTCACCTCCATTGTTACGAGGATGTTGAGCAATAAAAGAGGAGTCGCCACTTGTGATGGCAGGAGTGCAAGCATTTGCATGTGAAAGGAGCTGAATTAGCCATCGTGCCACAATCTGCAGTAAATGACTCTGAACGTCGGGAGAACGTGGTTTTTAATCGGAGGCTGGATTTGCAGCTGAGGAAGAGGAGGAAGCGGCTCGAGTGCCCGACAATATTCAAATCAAGGCGAGCAGCGATGTTCCCGGGTTTTCATATCACAACAACTCCCAGCGGACCTCGGAGCAGTGTTGTGTTTGATTTAAAACGTGTTCTCTTCGTTGTGAAACCTGAATGAAGGCGGAAGATGTAAATACTGAAGAGAAGCAAAAATGAAGGAGTGGRGGCATCAAAAATGAGAAGGGAGAGGGGGTCAGTGAACCTCAGCCGTTCAGAAACGACASAAAGGTCATGGAGGGAAGAGGGTAAACAGATGGAAATTCAGTGATGGCAGTCGTCCAAAGGCCTTTTTTTCTCCTCGCTGTCCCTAAAGGTTGAGATTAATTTGGCTGTTATCTCTCTCTCTCTCTCTCTCCCTCTCTCTGTGTTGTGAATGGTATTAATTACACATGTCCTCCTGCAGGATGGCTTGTGCCATGTCACGTGCACGGCGTAAACGCACAAACAGGCTCAGAGTGGAAATGAACAGAGGGGTCACAACATTAAACAGATCTGAATAAATTGYGTTCATGTCTTCATGTTGTTTTGTTTGTGTCACATCAGAAAACAGAGGGATGACTCAATGAAACGACACTAAAACTAAGTATCCAACATTTAATCATGTGGCATTTTAACCTTRACTGAAATTATAATGTCATTTTATGTTTTAATTAGTTTTAATTGTTTCATTTATTGCTTGCATATAGTTGTTTTTCACTGTGATGATTTTTGATGATTCAAAGGTCAATATTTCCTAATCAGCTGTAATGGGTGCATCAGAACATAATCATTTTTTACCAGAATGTAATACTGTATGTTTGGCTTAGGACTGACAAAAAATAAAATAAAATAAATAAATAAAAATAAATAAATACAATAAAATCTTATTTCTATGACAGTTAGTGTTAAATGTATGGGGTGCAATGAATGTCAGAGATCATGACTCAAAGTTTATAAACAACCAAATATAATAAACACATGAAATGATGGAACTATGAGGTTGCACCACTTTAGAACACATAAAGTCCTGTTTACCACTGTGAAGTAAATATCTAAGAAATTAATTCTTATTTGTTGGAATTTTTTGTCTGTATGGGAGCAGACATTCTAACACCTTATATATTTTATATAGAGATGTTTAAGCTGGACCTCAGTCTGTTGACTCTT
>NW_013952487.1:1332717-1336109 GCF_001266775.1 Austrofundulus limnaeus | reverse complement strand
CACCCCCATAGCATCAGAGAGGCTGGCTTTAGAACTGTGCTGATAACATATGGTCCCTCTTGTCTTTAATATAACGACATGACATTTTGTTGTTTGTTTGTTTGTTTTTCTTTTCAAATAAATGTTCCGATTTGGATCCGTCTGATCATGACTGTTAATTTTAAAWGAGCTTTTTTGCATGATAGAGCTTTAACCAGCATTTGTGTCCAGTACAGTGAACTGTGTTTACAGACAGTGATTTGTGGAAGTGTTCCTGAGTCCATGCTGTGATGTCCAGAACAGAAACAGACCCAAAGATCATCCAGTATTAACTTTCAGCCTTAGAGTTCAGACATTTCTACAGGTTCTTAAAACCTTTTGATWTCATGAGCTGTAGATGATGGGATATTTAAAGTCTTTTTTGTTGGARCATTATTCTGAAAATATTCAGCCTGTTTTAAACTGTTTTCTGCAGACTTGTGAACTTTACTTCGGGCACATTCAGCCTCTCTGAAATGCTCTTTTTTACATCCCGGCCTCTAACTAATCTGCTGCCAATGAACCTAAATCAGTGCAAATAGCCCTTCCAGCTGTGTATTATTTGTACCACTTATTTTTACAGCCTTTTGTTGCCCCTGTTTTATTTTTAATGAGATGTGTTGCAGCCATCACATTCAAAATTGCCTGTTTTGTTCCAAAAAAAATGGTGCAAGTTTTTTGTTACAACGTTGAATATGTTTCTCATGTTTCATTTTGAATAAAATATAGCTTTATGATATTATTTCATTTTATTTTTGTTTTCATTTTACACGTCTCAACTGTTTCAGGATTCTGGTTCTGTACTTTAACAACACGAACCCATAAAGACTCTGATGCATATTGAAATATTTGGTGTTTTCTGTTTTTTTTCTTTTTGGACATTTGTCCATTTCTGGATCACAGAGGAGGATTGAAGCTYAGAGCCGATGAAAACGAAGAACGAGGAGGAGGAGAAGGAGGTGTGATTTCTGGTCATTAGCCATGGTCCAGGATCAGCCTGAGCGGAGTGGCTAGCGCTGCTCGGATGAGGCTAATTAGATCCATCTATCTGAACACATCCATCTTCTGCTCATCCCTCCTTCCTCACTTCCCCCTCTCCAAATAAATTGCTCTTTATTACTCTATCATTCAGGTTATTGCCTATGAAATAATGAGACACTCCTGGTCAGGGCCAGCATAATTGATTTTTTTTCTCCCTTTTTTATTTTGCTTTGTGTGTAAGTAGCTGAGATTACTGAGAAGATTAGCTCGTGGGAACCATTGAAGGAAAAAAAGACACACAAACAGTTTTATTTGGAGGTTTATGGTAAAAAACAACTTTTCTGGTTCTCATGGATGCTCATGTCGAGGAATGAAAGGTGAAACTGGAATATAAACTTCTCAAATATCAATATTCCTCCACTGATCCTTTATCCCTCCTTCTGCAATCAGAGTGAGGGGAGGGGGAGGGAGGGGGGTCTCTGTATAAATGTTTCATTCCTCTTGAATGGCAGGTTAAGTGAGGATACGATAATACCGCCGACAGTAATGGCAACTTTAATTTCCTTTTCCTATTGTGGAGATTTATGTGGAGAAATTAAATTCCAGCAGCTCGCAGGCCTCACGAATCATTATACAGAGGCAGAGGGGGGAAGAAAAGAGAAACTGTTTTCATGGTCACAATATATAAAAGAAGCAGGTTAAGCACCGGGGGAAAGAGAAGGTAATCTGTGAGGGCTTAATAAACACAAAAGACATTAGACAGATGTTTGGAATAAGTCTGCGAGCAGTGAGTGATCCTGAGGGCGATCAGGAGCTGAAATCAGAGCGGCTGCTTGTTACTGAAACCAGGATGCTCCGTCCTCAGTCTGCCACACAGCAACACAAACCAAAACAGTTCACTGAAGATGAAAAACATCCAGAACACCACTTTTTATACAAGTGATGGAGTTTAAAAAATCTTAATAAGTTAGGTAACGCTTTCTTTTACAGTACCCTTATTACCAATTACAAGGTAATTATAAAATGGTAATTCAATTGTAATTATTACCTTATTACCATGTAATTACATGGTAATAAGGGTACCATAAAAGAAAGTGTTACCATAAGTTAAAGGTCTTGCATTTCTTAATAGACTTTCCACCACTTCCTATAACAGACTTTTTAAGTAAAAATATTTTATTTTGAGAGAAGAGTTACAGCCAGTTTGGTCAAACCTTGTACATAAAATTACAAACATCTGTTACATTGTGAGATCTGTGTGCTAGAAAGCTAACACACTAAATTCAGCTCAAACCTGTCAAACTGACTGTGATGTACTGTAGTTATTTTAGTCAATTAATTGATTGCCTTCATTTCAGTCCATTCAGTTGTTCACAAGATATTTTGCTAACAGACAAAAAGAGCTAACTCCAATACTTAATGACACAATTTACTCAATGTGTACTGCTTCAAGTATAATTATTTTACCTTTGAACTTTATGGTTAAATTAAGTTGCATCTATTTAATAAAACTGACTTTAAATGTGTTCTTTAGCTTGTCCCTCCTGTTAAAGCTACAGAGGGTTGAGAAGAATAAACTTGAGGTTTACACTTTAAAATAGGGATTTCTGAAAAGTAAAAATTATTTTCTCTAGTAAAAGTGTAAATATTGTGTTGCTGTGTTTCAGCTTGTAGGTGAGAAAGTTCCTTTTTCAGGAATCTTYATGGATTTTTTCCCACCTTTGACATTTGGTCTGTTGTTCATCCTTTGGCCACCAGCAGCTGCCGCTGCAGCCATGAAGCCTGGAGCGTTTGTGACTGATGAGAAGTGTGTGCATCGAGCCGTTTCTGACCATCAGCAGTGTGTGTGTGTTTAGGGTCAGTAATCTTTACAGAATAAAGCATCAGATATGGGGTAAATATTTAGTCTGACTGCCTTTATGAGACCTCTGCTGTAAAACAAGTGAAAACATACAGATTGTCTGCATTCTGAGAACATCTGTGTTTATTTTGCAGATGGTGTTTAAATCTAAATAAAACTTTAACTCAACATGGATACCATCCGAAGCTTCCTTGTACCCCCAGGTGTTAGGTTTGGATTGACAAACCTGAGATGAGTTTTGGAGATTTTTCTAATCAGAAACTAGATACTGCATAGCGGTAGCATGACCGCTGCACATATGCAAAGCACCAGTGCACCAGAACTCAGAACTCACCAGAACAGATTTATTGTTTTGGGTGGGGGTCCGGAGGGGGTGTGGGGGTGCTCATTGGTAGGCCTGATGGATAGCCTTTCATCAGAGCTAAACAACAAAAGTGTTGACTACCATATTTTTTCATGTATAAAACGATCTCATGTATAATACGATCTCATGTATAATACGATCTCATGTATAATACGGTCTCATGTACAC
>NW_013952487.1:1326419-1332350 GCF_001266775.1 Austrofundulus limnaeus | reverse complement strand
TTTTCATGTCCAGAAACCCTACTTTTCAGATGGAGCCCCCTCCTCAAATATGGGGTCCATCTTAAAACYGTTGGCTGGTGCAGTGTAGGTCGGACACACCTGCATTCCTCCCAGATTTCATRTTGATCAGTGCAGCTACACGATAAAAAAAAATCGAAACAGAAAGAAAAAACATGACCCCCGCTTCACCTTAATCTTGCCACTTTACCCCCCAGTAACTGTTTTTACACACTACTGTCATCACTTCCTGTGTGTTTATCTCATGTTGGTGGAATGACAGAAGTTTGACTCAAACTGATGAAAAACACAGAGCAGGTGTAAGAAAAGAGTTCAGAATACAAAAAAGAGCTTTTTATAGCAGAAAAATCATGGGTTTGTAGAGCGAGCTCCAGCAGGAGCCCAGACGGTGTCGACCTCCCTCCAYAAGGACGCAGCAGAAAGTTTTTGTCTCATCTGACTCCAGGAGAGATATTGATGTTTTGTCAGTGATTGGTGACTCATGCATCTCTTTGCATGTGTGTGGTCTGCCATCATAAATCTGTCCCAAACTGTGATGAAGAGTTGAGACTTTTCCTCCCTGCAGCTAGCTCTATTAAAAGCATCTGTTGACCGCTTTTCGCTGACTGCTCAGATTTAGGAGTCAGAAGACAAAAAAATATTGCAGTGAAAGTGTATTCAAGGGATGATTTCTGAAAGAAAATGTGGGATTTGACTGAGGTCAGCAGCCTGGGYGGGTGTGCTAACTGTGTGAAACATTTGGGTTTGCTGAGGAGACTGCAGGCACTCTGTTAACCGAATAGGAATTGATCTGGTCGATCTACTGTAAAAGTGAATGCATTAAATTTTTTCAAAAGGTCGTGATTAAAAATTGATTTTTGACGTGCTGGTGGTACTTTAAAAATGATTTAATAAAATAAACAGATTATTAGTCTTTATTGCCTCGCCCATGCTCAGAACAATAACGAAGATGTTGACCTTCAGATCAACAATGAAAACTTTTACTAACTTTACAGCAAAGTTAAAACTAAACTTAGGTATTATTTTTCTTTTTATAAAACCCATAAAGTACTAAATATAAAGAAATCTATAACTGAACAAAGTTAAACTTGAAAATCCTAATTGTCTTGATCATTCATGCACAGTTCATGAGGTCTATCAATGTTAGCATCTATTAACCCTGGACTATCATATTTTTTTCTTTTGTTTGTCTCAGGAGATGTGCGGATGTATGCAGATTTATCCAGGAGATGGTCAAACCAAGGCTGCTTCACTCTCCACTTCTCTTCATGCTGTCCCTCTCAACCTTCTCAGAAAGAAACCTTGACTGAAAGGAGTGAACGAGGAAACGCTCTTTGATAAACTATTTTTCTCTCTAAACACCAGCAAACAGCATAAGTGACCGTGAGGTCGGATGTTCTCCCGCCGAAAGGATCCAAAAAAAAAAAAAAAAAAGAAATGATATACGATATAAATGGGAGGACTTGGGAAGCTTTGGAACCAACAGGTCATTCATGCTCAAGGGCACGGCCATTCAATCACAGCATTCTGACACTTTGAACAAGCAACAAAAAGCCAGCGACAGAAAATCTTCACACACACAGCAGGTGTGAATGGCTTCTGAGTGCAGCTCATGTGAAAGGCATTCAGCACCACTCTGGACAGAAATCGGCTTCATAATTCTCAAGAACTTTTATGCTACAAGCTACTCATCTTTCTGAAAAAAAAAAAGAAGCTTAAACTACACAGTGTTCCTKCCAAACAACCAGAATGATCAAATCCTCTTTTGATGCTAAACTTAAAGAGTAAGCTGAATCAATTGTTTAGATTTTCCCACCAGAAACCCCTGATTTACACCAACTGAACTCATAAACACCAGCTCTCCCTACAGGGGATGGCATCATAGAAAAAAAAAAGATAAACAATAGTAAGCATTAAAAATGAAAGCTCTTTATGTCACATGGAAACTCMAAGGTAGCATTTATTTTAGGTTTAAGGTCAGATTCACTTACATCATTACCAGCAAATCTACATGACTTCCAGTAAATATGATTTTTTTTTATTTCCATCACAAGTAAAATAAATTTGGTTTGTTGGCCAGTTTCAGTTTCAGAACTAAGTCCCACGTTTAGTTGTATGGCCCCCTCAAAACGGGTCTGATCATGTTCACACGCACACACACCAACTTGTTTTTATATCCTTGTGGGGCCCATACATTGACTTCCATTCATTTTTTCGTAAGTTCATATCCTAACCCTGACTATTTACCCTAAAATTAACCTCACAGGTACCAACCTGACCCTAAAACTAACCTAAACTCAATTCACACCTTGGTCCTAAACCCAACCCCCCCATCGAAAATCAGCCTCCGAAGTCATGGGAACTGGGCTTTGGTCCYCACAATACTGCATTTTCCTTAAAAATCGTCCCCACCAAGTAGCAAAAACAAGGGCACACTCACACACACACATCCTGTGCTATCAGGCCATGACCTTAAAGCGGTCACAGACTAATGAGGCTCTACAAACTGCTCCACAGTAACATCTGTGGTGTGAGCCACTTCAGAGCCTGACACCTTGTTTTTGCTTTTTGCCGCTCATTTAACTGACTCACTCTTTCACTCTGGTTTTAATCCTAACCCATGTTTCGGTAACGTCGTCACAGGCTAACTTTTGCCACAGTCGTCAGACTGGCTTTCACACCTTGGGGCCAACAACTCAAGTAGCCACCCACTCAGCGATGTAAAATCTAATCAGCACCTAACATCGCCCAGGAGTTTGGAAAAGGCTCACACACACACAGAGACACGGAAACGTGCACATGCAGAGAAAGTAAGACTCATTTTCTCACCTGCTAATACCACAAAGAGGGCGTTGGCCAACAGTAATACTGATAGTTATCATGTAAACCACACACAGAATACACACTCTTTAACTCATCGTGTCTCCTTCCCTCATATGTGATGCAGTTGAGAGCCCAGATAACTACACTTTGGATCAAAATACATCAATTATCCCAAATAAATTAGCAGTGATATAAAGACAGAAAATAAGTCAGTAGCTGCGTTTCCATTGACCATGAAAATGCACCAATTAGAATTTTGAAAATAAATTTGCTCAATGGAAACACGTCAATTTTGTAAAAAAAATTTACGTTTTTCGACAAAATGTTTTTGCGCTAGGATGAGGTGGTTTTCAGCCGTATCGAAATTGGTGTTTTTTTCAAAACTGCAATAGAAACACTTTTTCGCATCACGGGAGACACGTGATCAACAACCGTCTGTTTCTACTGGCGAAAAAGACGATGATGAAATAGATAACAGGAAGTAGAACTAGTAGTAATATCACAGAAGTAGTATAAAATAGTAAACTCACCGACTACAATTTCCCAAAAACACAGCATGCGTAGCCGCTCCCAAGTAGGGACTTGTCWCTGGAAAGCCTCGATAAAAGACGCCGACGTCTCCTCTGATGATGAGCGCTAGTGTCGTGGTAGCAACATGCTATGTGTTTACATCCACCGCCACCATGTTTGTAATGACTTATCATGAGAACAAACATATTCATGCGTGACTTTAATAGCGTTTCTTACTTAATGGAAACACCGCAGTTGTGAAACTTGTTTTTTYGACATTAACAGAATATCAACAAAGTTTTGCGCACATTTGCAATGGAAACRCAGCTAGTATTGAACGAACTCGAATAAAAAAGGAAACCCAAGCAAACTCTGTGAGATCTGGTTTTAAGTGCAGCCCCTTAAAAATGTATTTGTAGCTTCAGGAAACATTTACCCGGGTCCACTCTAAAGTGACACCAGTGGGAGAGTCTTTTGCGGACACTGGGAGGCTACAGCCTGCAGGGGACCTTTGGATAAAAAGCCTCATAACCCAGGGGCTGTCATTTCACATCTCCTTGTCATGACATCCTTGTCTTTTTTAATGCTCTCGGCTTCTAAATGATCACAACTTCTTACAGAACTCGTGCAGCTGTCCTCTTTCAGGTGGCTGATGTGCYGCCCTCATGATTCCACCTGTCGAGCCATGGAGCTGCAGCTCTTCTCTGTGTCGACGAGTTGCATCGGAGCGGCGCTAAGAGGACAAAGTCCACGACCCCTGCACAGTTCATCAGCACGCTCATCTGCTTTGCTGCTTCATGTATATAAAATGTGATGCCCATTGAAATATTTACAGGATGGTCAGCTTCTGCTCTAATTGGCAAACCTGTGAGTTTGCACACACACACACATCCAGTTTATTTTGGGTTCAGTTTCTCAGTGCTATTGTCTGGAGGCCTCCACATGCATGAATGTTTGATTGATACAATTTTTTTCAAAGGAAAACTCTTTCCCTCCATTATTCAGTGGCTGGCCTGAGGATGTGAGCAGGGCTAAGTGGAGGAAGAGAACAACATCCATTTGCAAATCTCTATCATTTAAGACTCCTTGTGCTCAAATGCCAAGTCTTGTCTTTCAGACTTTTTTTCTCAGTGTGTGTGTGAGAGTATTTCTGCTCAGATACCCACTGAACATGATGCGAAGCTAAATGTGTGGACTGTGAAAAGCTGGTACACAGCAGAATTTGTTAAATCTCCTGCTCCKGCTTCCTGGTCTGCGCTGTTGTCCTGTGAGCTGGAAGCACAGCTGAGACTTGCTGAACATGAGAGTCGTTTCCCTCCTCTCTTGTCTGGCTTTGTGCTGAAGAAAGATAATTGAAGAACCTGTTACTTTCAGGTAGAATATTATGGATGTGATGCACTGTGAATGACAAGTTTCTAAAAAAAAAAATAAAACAGCTGCATAGAATCTATTAACAAGCTATGCTTCAGATTAGACAGAGTTATGTAATCATATTTTAAAGTGAATCACAAATTACAGTTGTGCCCTGCTCTGCTGAGGAACATTTGGTCCTGCCATTCATGCAGATGTTGACCCAAAGCACCTACTGTATTTATCTGTATATAATATGATCTCATGCATAATACACCCCCTATTTTTAACTTAAAAAGCATAAAAAAATTAATTCTCATGCTACCTCTAACTTCATAAGGACTTCAGAAATTTTCAGCCTTTGCATACATATCATTAAAATGATCATTTGACTGTTGTATCAGTTTTTTTTATTTTTTATTTTAACAACATATGTGTACTGAAAGGTACACAAAAACAAATGCATAACTAACTACAACAAAACCTATCAATGTGAAATTTAGCATTGCTCATTTGTTAATTGGTGTGATATGACAAACATAGCTATGTGGCTCTAATAAGTGTGGATGGAGCTGAATCAAAATATTTCAAAATCAGGCTCACCACCATCCGTATCATTAAAMGTTTTTGGTATTCCTCCTCTCTAATAAAGGCATTAGAGTCCCACTCAACAGCAATCTCATCCTCTGTGTCTCACCAGCGCCCCCTCTGGTGGGGAAACTTTTTCAGGTAGACCAACTTTTACAGAACACCTCTAGACGGCAGCCATTACAGCCAACCGTCTGTTTGTTGTTGTTCTAGGAGCCGCCCAGTCCCACACTAATATTAGTTCGTTATCATTACAAAGCTGCAGGACTGCCTTTTTTTCTGTTTTTTTTTTTTTTCCACATCATTTCGCCTGCTTGGATCTGTTACTATCTCGCTCGGAGGCATGCAGGAGTGTCAGACGTAAGGTCGTTTCAACTGCTTTTTTCTTCGTGGTCTCATTTCCGGACTCAGGCATTTTGTGAATGAAGTCGATATTTCAGTTAAAAAACATCAGCAAAAATATTGATCCGAGTATAGTACTACCCCCAAACTTTATCGATGATTTTATGGATTTAATTTTTCATAATTTACTAGAATAAATACGGTACTTAAACATTGTTTCTGATCGTCTCTCACCTTTTTACTGTCTTCTGTCAGCAGAAACTATTGCATTAAAGAGGAAGGAAGGGGTGGGGGTGGGGG
>NW_013952487.1:1324089-1325431 GCF_001266775.1 Austrofundulus limnaeus | reverse complement strand
ACACACACACACACACACACACACACACACACACACACACACACACACACACACACACACACACACACACACACCTCAAGCCAACTGCGATCCGAATCAGTTTAATTAAGTAACAAATTCTGTTGGCATAGTAACAGCCCAGCTAATTTATCATGGGAAATAGTGTGTGAGACACACAGGTTGCGTGGCAACAGCCAATGGCAGCGCACGTTGTGTCAGTGACAAATTGCACGGGATGCAGATGTGTGTGTGTGTGTGTGTGTGTGTGTGATGGCATATTACTGCGTGTTGGAGGAGTGTTTGTTCAGCAATCAGACATATACCTAAACATTTCATTTTTATCAGCATTTACCGGTAAATTGACATAAGTAATTATCACACAACAGAAAAAACAACAACAACTAATTCTTCTTCTTTTGCCAGCAGATATCAGACGTGAGTGATGTCCCCTCCTGTGGGGACACACAGCCACTGCAGGAGAGCTGTGGGTGAAACAGGAGGAAATATGGCGTCAAACTAAATTGAATGAATATGATTAATGTAGTGACGATGTTGTGCTGACCTTTATTAACTAAAACTAGAATCACTTACTGTCCGCCGCCTCTCATATTATGGTTTATGACTGATCAAAGTTTGATTCTGYTGGTGGAGAAGGTGGAGGCAAAACTTTAATCATGAAAACCATCCTCTCCTCTCCTGGTTGATTCAGTGCGAGTGTTCAGCTCTGACTCCCTGTTAAAGACTCTCAAGGAAACTAACTTGTAATTACACGAAGAAGCTGAACGTAACAAGTGTTAGCTTAGCATCACATAACAGCAGCACTTGACGTTTGTCATAAAGACCTCAGAATCTCTTCACGCAAACAAGAAAAGCACCTGAGCTGCCAGAAGAGCCTCATTTGCTCCTCTTCATCGTAAATTTACTGGTTCACTTTTATTCAGACCTCTTTTTTCTCTCTCTGTCTCTGTCTCTCTGTCTCTCTCTCTGTCTCTCTCTCTGTCTCTGTCTCTGTCTCTGTCTCTGTCTCTGTCTCTGTCTCTGTCTCTGTCTCTCTCTCAAACGTTGCTCTCTTCATGAACTCAGTGAAGCAGTCCACTTCAGTGCATTAACACAACTCTTAAAGCAGCAGCCTGCAGGGTTCATCAGGAGAAATAGAGTTTTTACACAAAACTGTTTTTTTTTTTGTTAATCAGGCTCAATTAAAATGATCTTTTGTTCTATTTGTATATGACTAAATAAATAAAATATGCTTTTATTTATCATAATTTAAGGGGGTTCTTTATTTTTGAAGTACATAAAGTAAGAACAAATATCAAATACAGATGTGTTTTAGTATTGGGTG
>NW_013952487.1:1312441-1317585 GCF_001266775.1 Austrofundulus limnaeus | reverse complement strand
GCTAAAGCAGATTATAAAAGTATTATAATAATGTTGTCTTCTTCCAGTCTATTAATTGAAAAATAAAAAAAGAAAAGAAAGAGTAAACATAAAAGCCATCACTGTTTCCTGTTCTTGCTGTGACTTTCTTTATTTTCATCAGGAAAGACCCCGGCAGACCCCAACTGTTTACAGCAGCACATGTAAAAGCTTTTATAAACTGGCTATAGGTTGACTCCCCGCAGCGTTCCAGCAATCTGCTGCAGAACGCCAGAAACACTGACATTTATTCATAAGAAAATGTCACCATTTAGAGCACTAAAAGTTCTYGCAAATGTGGCTCTTGAGCCTCAGTGATAACAACTGACAGAACGTATCTCCATGAAGACGTGGAGTCTTAAGTGAAGCGTTCAAAAACATCAGGGAGRAATTTGTTTAAACCACATTTATCTACTTTTTTAAGGAGGCTGCAACATGTCGAACTGGTGCTCTGAAATTACAGCTATTCAAAAAGATTCAGTGAAATGTGCATTAGTTAAGGTCTGCAACCTTTACAGGCAAAAGAGGCATTTTTGCCCTTCTCCCACCAACAGAACCCTTCACCTCAGAAATAAAAAGATAACACCTTATAGCTTTGTTAAAAGGACAAACTATAAACTGTTGACATTTATTGGCTTTACAGCAAAGGACAAATTCAAAACTTACACAAAAAGGAAGAATGACATCCTGTGTGATCTATCTTTTTTATATAACACAAAACTTAAACTAGACCAGCTGCCACTCAAATACTTTTTCAGAATTCAGAAGATTCAGAGTCTTTACTGTCATTCACACACAGCATCAAGATGCAGTGCAGAACAAAATTTGCAGTTTAGAACATCCGTCCAGAGAAACACACACACATGACAAACATGGGGGAATGAATAGGTCTCAGATCTTTTGCAACTTAGTGCGCTACCTTTGCAGTTTAGAATACACACACATAGGAAGGGTGAGTTAAAAAAAGAGCTTTGATCCTGTGTTTTATACAGAAAACACACAAACATTCGCTCAAAAAAACTACTCTGCGACAGTGCAGTTAGCTAAGGAGGGGAGGGGGGGTCAAAACACATGGCATAGGACAGGGTTCAGCAGAGCCATCCAGGATAGTACTCTGTGTTGGAACTGATCAGAAGACCTCAWGAGTCCAAACCAGTTGTTAGCAGTCAAAGCACAAGTCACTGGAGTTCAGTTCTCTGTCTCCACCCAACGCAGCCTTCAGACCAGTCTGAGCATGGATGGAATGGGTGGGGATGGGGGGGGAGTCAAGGCTTTCTTSTCACGTGTCATTCCAGGGAGGTTTTATCAGCTTGCATCCAAGGTCACAGCTGCAGGGATCCAATGATAAACATAATTGTTATTTAGGGCCAAGCAGGCTGATTGTCATACATGTAAAGCATCTTTAGCTTAGATAAGTTTTTAACTCCAAACACAAACTAAAAGATTGGAATATTTCATCATTCTGTGTAGGAAGTGACCCTGTGAGGGACTTGTAACCAGTCCAAGGTGTGCCCCACCCCTCACACAGTGACTGCTGGACATAGGCACCAGTGACCATGAAAGTGGGTAAAAGATGATGGATGATGGATGTGTAGGACCTGCAGTCCGACTTGCCTCAGCACATAATCTACAGTCGAGCTGTTTGCAGCTACTGACGGGGTCAGGAGTCTTTTTTCCTGTGGTCAACTATCTTCAATTTATGTACTTGAATTAAAATTGTGACTAAGAAAATCTGTAAAACCAAACACGCAGCCCTGATGTGACAGAAAACTGACAGAATTAGCTTTAAACTTGTAAAAAAAACAATTTGTCAGCTTCCAGATTTGTTCTATGAAGAGCAAAATCCTCTTTTCACTGAGTTTGACGTGTTTGTATGTGTGTGTTGGGCATAACGACATTCTGACATTAGAGTTTCCTGAAGCCCACAGTGATCACATTTCCACCGTCACAGCTCAGGTAAAGAGCCTGGATATCGTTCCCATCTACCATAAGACACAAATTCCAAAGAGAAAATTAGAGGTGTGACAGGAACAGCTCCCGTTTCTCATGACAATCGTCGCCCAGAGTGTGTGGGACCATTTCCACCTGCGACTGAGATGTTTTGCTRTGATGCAAATCCTTGATGTGTTGTCTCTCTCCGGCGCACAGTCCTGTCATAAAGCACAGCTGCCCTAACGAATAACGCGCCCACCGGACTAAGTGGTTACATGATGAAAGTTATTCATCACATTTGAATTATTCTAATCAATTTGCTGTCAGGCTAACTGCCGTGGCCGTTACAGTGACACCACCGTCAAGCACCGTTTGGCTGCAGCTCGGCGCTGCCCATGAAATTTATTCTTTCCATAAGTACTCATAAAACCTTCACGGCATGACTGAGCGGGGGAGGTCTCCCCCACCCTGTCAGCATCTCCGCCCAGACGTTTCAGTCAAGACGGCAGCTGCAGACAACAAAGTCCCTCGCAGACAAATACACAAGATTACTGTACGCACGGAGCGCTGCGATAGCAGAAAAACAGCTTGCAAACACAATAAAGAGCAGTTGGCATCGTTTCTTCTTTTCCAATACTCAAATAAAGACATTTGTGAACAAGCAGGTCTGAGATCTGCATCAGTGATTGAGCCTGTTTCTCATCCAGGTCTCGCTCACAGCAGCACAGCATCTTTTAGTTCCTGCCTACATTTAACACAGCAGAAAAGCTGCTTTAAGCTAAACCAACAAGCCAGACGATCCCCCCCCTAACTGCTGAAATCAAAACTAGAAAACGGCAGAGTTCAACGGGCCACAGACTCAGGGATTAACACCCGCTATTTTTACTGTTTTATTCTGACTTCAGTTTTTATCATCGGATCATTCTGTCAGCGACGGGTCAGACATGGACCAAAAAAGTTTATCATTTCAGAATTCAAGTCTTTCTTTTACCCCACAGGTCAAAATGAAGGTCCCCACCCCCCATTTATTATTTTATAAAAATATTTTACATCAATAATAAACTTTAAAATTAGGATTTAATGTAGCAAACTTAATTTAAAAG
This sequence comes from Austrofundulus limnaeus, assembly GCF_001266775.1. Classification (NCBI taxonomy): domain Eukaryota; kingdom Metazoa; phylum Chordata; class Actinopteri; order Cyprinodontiformes; family Rivulidae; genus Austrofundulus; species Austrofundulus limnaeus. The sequence goes on along the minus strand of NW_013952487.1, from coordinate 1,314,532 downwards.
GGGAAGTATAATACTTGTCTGGCCCCTGTGCAATTTTGTTAAATATCCTCGTATTAATGTCTCAAAATAAGCTGCTTATAAGCCAGCATTGACAAAAAACTACATCTCCCATAATGCATGTTGGTTATACATGGGAATCCCTGTTGGAAAGTGGGACACTTAACACAACTCAACAGTGAGTAAAACTCTCTTATTTTTACTTTTAATCGCATTTCTGTATTAATTAATTGACATTTAGTCAGTCGTACATACTTTTCAGAGTTTATAAGAAAAYGTGTTAAAAGGCTGTTTCTATGCAGGAAATACCAGGTAGAGCTCAGTTACGGATTGAGATGAGGAATGTGACATTTCCTATTTAAAATTAAACACAAAACTTTAAAGTTTATTACAACTGGTCCTTTGACGAGGTCAACACACCTGCAGTGACTTTGTGACTATAGGATCAAATTTGTTGCATTTATTTATTTATTTATTTATTTATTTATTTAAAATCTTATATGACAAAAGTGTGAGCCTCTGAGATTCAAGAAAAATGAATAAATGGTTTCATAACTATCACGTTCTTTTCACCCACTAAACACCAACTGTCTCAGCCTGCAGAGTTCAGTAAACTCCATGAGGTTAGTTCTGAGGACCGCCCTGTGGCCCTCCTGGATGCTCCATGAAATCGGCAGGTTTTAAYTTAATCTTGGTTTATAGTCTGAGCTTGCTCTGGTCTGGTCATATGCTGGGACATGTGTCCTGTGTGCTGTTTGAGCAAAAGAAAAAAAAAATCAGTGGTGGAAATAAATTCTGTAACCTTCAGGTTGTACAGTTTAAAAAAGTGGATGTTTTATACTTCAGCGTTCTTTTACTGACTTTTATAGAAAATCTAAACTATTTCTGGAAATTTGCAGAACATAATTTTCCGAATAAACAAAAAGCATTTCTTTGTTTTTTGTAGCTCAACTCCTTTCTAAGTTAATGTGAATGCAAACCCCGTCCTGTCAAAGGAAGTCATGTTTGAAATGTTCCTCCATGTTGGAACAAGGACGGYTCCAGGTCCATCCACGGTGTCGGATGTAACCTCCCACCTTCCAACAGCACCCCCCCCCCACAAAGTTGAAATAAGACTGTCACTTTGATGTGTCTGCTCAGTCCTGATGAGCTTGAGAATAAATATGCAAAAAAGGGGGCTTTGCAGTGGAGAAAGAAAGACAAGAGCGGGGAAAAAAAGGCAATCAAGGATAGCCGCGATCCCCGGCTGGACTATAAATCTCTGTCTGTTTCAATCGCCGCTGTGGCCGAAACGGTGTAAAATTCGAGTGGGGATGTCATCAATTTCTGTTAGCGGCTCTGTCCCTTTCTGTGCCGGTCGGCAGGCAGTGGTGATGGATTGATTTTGTCACTTGTGCTCAGTTCACAGTGTGTTAACATGGAAGGGCAGAGTTGGGTTATGGAGAGGGGGTTATTAGTGGCTTGGCTCTGACTGGACTTTTCTCCCTTTCTTCCTTCCTTGCTYCTTGTGAAGGTCTCTCATTCTGTCTTCCAGCCCTGTCACTCTGCCTCAATATACTCACTCCCTCATTCATCACACCTTATTCCATTCCACATCTGCATCTACTTTATCTCTGCGTACCTCCACCTATTCCCTCTTATCTCTGCTGAGCCCGGCCTCATTTCAGCCAGCTGTCAGCCTGTTTCTCTCCTTTCACCTGCATGTGTCAGCCCATCCATACAGTATCTATCTGTTAGCTACACATGTATTCACTTACACTGCAAAAACTGTCCATCTTGCCAAATTTTAAAATCTTATATCAGGCAAAAAGTCTTTTTGATCTTGTTTTGAGACACATTTACTAAACAAGAACTGATTGTGTGAGAATAATAATCTTGTTTTCAGAATGTGTGAGATTATTTGTCTTGTTAGTGTTATGAATTGTCAAAAATGAACCCAGGGTGCAGGCAGCTTCCCAAAGGAAAAAATAAAGATTTATTAAACAAAAAATGCTGACAGGGCAGCTCAAAAACTCACTTGGTGTAGCTAGGCTAGGCAAGGCAAGGCAACAAACATACAGGTTGTGAACAGCACAATGGGCCTCATGCAAGAAC
>NW_013952487.1:1305814-1311248 GCF_001266775.1 Austrofundulus limnaeus | reverse complement strand
GAGCAAAGGCAAACAGGAGGAAGAAAACAGATAACAAGACAGAAACTAAAATAAAACATTAACACAGACAACAATCAACAGTTAGTCTGAAAATTTGACTCAAATTAAGTCAAAACTTTCTGCCAATTGTGTAAGAAAATTTCACTTAGTAAGATTTTTGAAATAAGAAAAAATGAGTCAATTCAAGTATTTCAAGAATCTTACCAAGTAAAATGTTCTTACTCCATTGGCAGAAATTTTTTAACTTATTTGAGTCAAATTTTCAGACTAACAAGACAAATAATCTTACACGTTCTGAAAACAAGATTATTATTCTTACACAATCAGTTCTTGTTTAGTAAATCAGTCTCAAAACAAGATCAAAAAAACTTTTTGGCTGGATATAAGGTTTTAAAACTTGGTTAGGTGGACATGTTTTGCAGTGTACACCATCCGCTCCTTCGCTTTCTGACAAAGATGATACTAAAGCTAAGAAATCATCTCTCTTTTTGATGAGCTGGCTGTAATTTCTGCCTGTATTGACTCTCGTTTGTTCAAACAATTGCAAGACTAAGATGGACAGAAACTTACAAACACTCATTATAATTTGTATTTTTCTGTTGTGGAACAGAATGTACAGTTGAATAGATAATTGTCTGAGTTAAAAAAAAAAGTTTTGTTTAAACTGTTTTTTTAGGAGATTTTCTTGGATGCAGGAGATTATTTACTGAAAAGTTGTCATACTACGCTGTTGAAGTTTTTATAAAACTTAAAATTATTAAGAACAGGATATCAAGTTCTCTGTTAAGCTCTCTTGCCAGCTGTTAAACACATGTTCCAACAATGTTTCTCTGCTTTAACAACCTAGAAGTGTTATTTTATCCATCTGCTGACTGCAGGAGAGGGAATCTGGCATTTGCACACAGGAATATGAATGTATCAAAAAATAAAAAAATAAAAAACGTGTTTTAATTAAATTGGTCAGACATGACTCGTAATCTGGAGAATCTCCCTGCTGGTGGGATTTTTGTCAGAATGAACATGACACTATGCAGTAATATTCAACATACTGTCACTTTCCTCCCAGCAGCAAACTGCATTGTGTCGATGGTAAATGTCAGTGTTAGGGCAGGGGTGTTGTAAGTCACGGCAGATGCCGAAGCAGCGGCAGCGCTGGTATATTTCACCGATGCTGATCTCATGCTCTCTGACAGTAATGGTACTTATGGTAATGTCCTCTGTGAACCAGACGTGGCCCCGTGCTTCGGCAGACACATCAGACTGCTCGCCGACACCACTCTGATTTAACTCCACACCAGCAGAATGCCTGCACTGCCACATATTAAGAGTTTTAATTTCAAATGTTGCACATCTGTCAGTATTWTCTGTCTGAAATGGTTCAGAATATTCTGACATCACTGACGAGTAAAAATACAATGTGATTAGATGAATATCAGGGACTTGGTTCRGTTCGATACTTTAGTCTCGCAGTTTGATATTTTTTTCAACACAAAGAAGAAACATTTTCATGCCCTGCTTAACTTGTAATTTCTTGAAATTAATTACGAACATTTGTTTAACCTCAAAAGTACAGTTTTTAATTAAATGTTGCTGAAACAGCAAGTTTCTCAGTGGATCTAGGTGGAGTAGTCGAGCACAGATCCACTGATCCTTCAACACAGAGCATCTTCTGACAACAAGTTGATCAAATAAATTCAAAAAATCTGTATTGTTCCATTGGTGTGTACTGTATTGAAATATTTTATACAGATGCATGTATTGTTGCACCCCTAGTAAAGCTGCATGAGGAGATGCAATGCTATTAATAATTTACATGTGTAATGCAAATCAAACTTTCATAAAAAATCTCTATGTTCTACAAAATCTAAGACTGGGTAAAGTYTAATTTACAATCAATAAGGTCTGCTGAAACAGTAAGTTTTCAGTTCWTGTTTAAAATTCCCTGATGTTGTTTTTGTGCTTTGGAAAAAGCAAATTGTTGAACATTTTTAGATGATTACTGGAGAGGAGCAGTGGCAACTTTTTCCAGTAGAGGAATGGAAGGCTGGACACAGGTCGGTCATTGGCTAAGACAAGTTCATGACATAAGCTTACAAGACAAAAACTCACAAAAAAAACACACTCTGTACTGATGCTGCTGTGACACCTAAATTTCYYCTTGGTGGGAGAATAAAGGSWATTTCTATTCTATTCTATTCTAAAACATGAGTTCATATTGTTAATGGAAAAAAGACARAAGCTCACATAAATATACGGTATATTAGCCATACATTGCATCAAAGACATTATCCATAAGATATTGCAAAGTAATATTCACACATCACATTACAACACATCCCCATCACTTGCAATGTCCCACTGGATGGATGGAGTCCTCCAAAGATTTACATCCAACTAGTCCTGACCCAGGTTTCTGAGGCACTTCTTAGGCTCCTGACAGCATTGTTTGTGCTTTTCACTGTCTGTCCTTTGGTAGATGATGAACTACAGGGGACAATATCTGCAAAATCCACTTGTTTTTTTATGTTGTGGACTTGGAGCCTCTATGAGTGCAGAAAAGTTGAATTTAGTCTCTCCTGGTGCTGCAAAGATATCTTCATGGGTCAGATGTTTTAGCCTGTTCATTTTTTTTCTATTTACTCTGTTTTCTAACTGTCACATGAAATAATCTGCAATAAAATAACCATATTAGGTCTGGACTTAAAATTGCCTCATCTTAATTCTCCTCTGGTTCTGAGTCAGACTCTGGTTCTGGGTCAGACTCTGGTTCTGGGTCAGACTCTGGTTCTGGATCAGACTCTGGTTCTGGGTCAGACTCTGGTTCTGGGTCAGACTCTGGCTCCAACATGTAAGGCTGGATGGACAAGTCTTTTGTTGTTGATATCTTTCAATTTAATTGTAAATAAAATGTCTCTAYGCTGCTAGAAATGTAACCYTCCCTMAAACCGGAGTGGACCGGTCTAGAAGCAGGAGGGGGCRGGGCTTGAAKTGTCTTAAAGGAACAGTAACAAAACCCAGCTAATTTAARASACACACCAGAAAATTGGTGAAAGTGGGGCTGGTAAAGWTAAAATAAGGAGGAATTCAGACCAAAGCATTGTAGTTCCACTTTATAAMGACCCCAAAATGAAYWATTTAAATCAGAAAAAGAAKGATTTAAAAGCATCATATGTCTACTTTAAGTGAAAAGTGTTGATCACAGCTGAGCAACTTTGGTGTTAAAAAATAGAAACAATTGTGAGCTTTTGTCTCTTTTTTTCATTAAGCCTGTGAGTTTTTGTCCAGTGAGCCTTTGTCYGTACACCGTCTAAGACATCTGGGTGACAAGAGGGTTTTTTTAAGAACTATGACTTGCTGTACAGCAGGTGGAACAGAGGAGTTGATGTTTCTTAAAACATTTTTTTCTCAGCAGCAACCATGTTTCATGAATGTTCAGAAGGTAGGATGATGAACAAAAACATAATAAACAGCATTGTGTTCCTTCTCTTTGTTACACTTCCYCCTCCTTCCATCTTGTGGTGAGGCAACATTTTAAAGTGACAGGGAGATAAAACAGAAGTGCCTCCCTAATTCTACTTTCATCCAGATCCCTTCCCGAGTCTCCTACTTCACAACATCCATTCCTCCTCATCAACCAAACACAGGAGTCTTCCCTCYTTTTCTCCTCTCTGTCTTTTAATACATGTTTTCTGTTTATTATTAGCTGACGCGGTGCTTCATCATCCTGTGAAAATTCATATCTGCTGAACATAAGGAGCAGAAACAGTGAGGAATCAATCTTTTTTTGTGTGCTCAGGCAGATAAACACAGGACCCAATCAGAGGGAGCAGAGGGCCTCGTGGCCTCATCCCAGCCGTGATGGATCGCACAAGTAAAAGTGTTGGGGCGGTGGTATGTAAATGAAGGAGGCGCTCTTGCTTGGCCTTGATGATTATGTGAAGATATGAATGATGTTTGTGATTCCCGGGCATCACGCTGAGGCTGTGTTATTGCTCTTTCTTCCAAACGCCTCTGGAGTGAATTCAATCTGACCCCCTGGACTTCTKCATCCTCCTGCCAACACTATATTTTATATGTATAAGGAGAAAAAGCTCCCAACAAGACACCTGTTTCATTTACTAAACAGATTATCTGTCAGGGATTGCACCCCCGGTGTATAAAACAGGAGGTGGTCAGGGATGGACACAGAGCAAAGAAAACAAACAAACTGAGGAGTCCGAGTCCTGATCTCCTTCCTCCTCTTCCTCTTCATCTGTTGGCTACAGCCTCCCTAAGGTGGAGGAACAAGTGACAAAGCTGCAGAGTGATAAAATGTGACACCTTTATATCACCGAGTGCGTGTTTCTTCTTTCTGTCAGACATTTAAATTCTGCTGCTCTGCCTCAACTGGCAAAATGTATGTTTTTCTCTGTTTGCTCTCATGCAAAACTCTTTATTGGACAAAGCAATCATGTTCATATWGGTTGACATTTTGTTCAGGACAATGCTGCATTCACACCTGCTTCACCTTCCTAGTGTTACTGGCAGGGCGGGAAGCTGAGCTGCTGTTTGCAGGTGAGCAGCAGGTTTGCTGACGTCAGCACTGCTCGCCGAGCAACGTTCAACCAAATCAGACGGATTCGTTTTGAGCCGAGGAATTCAGCCTCAGCGTGGTGGAATCTCAATGAGCTCCAATAGTTGAGAAACTTGTTGGTTGAAAATGTGACTTTTTGTTTGCAGTCTCACTGAGCTTGTGCGTTTGAGACTAAGTGACCAGTGATGTACACACGGCAATGGTGATGGCTCTGAAGATTATCTTTGGAAAGATTTCTGTCGTGTGTGGTGTTTTAACCAATTTACACTGGATGTGGTTCCACTCCACTCCACTCCGGTGCACAGTTCACAGCCGTTCATTTGAACCCTAATTTCTACAGCGTCCGCTCCGCTCCAGTGCGAAGCACAGAGACAGTTAAAAGCGAGAAGTGTGTGCAGGAAACGCAAGATTGTGCGATAAATCCACCAATAAATGTGAAAGTCAGAGCAAAATAATTCATTCTGAAGAAGACGGACTCCAAACACAGCTGAAACTGCTTCACTGTTGTCTTTTGGAAACTTCTGATTTTTCAAAATAAAATCCATGTGTATTACATTTATCTGCATTTGCTGCATGTTGCTTCTGCTTCTCAAACAGAACGATACATTTTGACAGCATTTGTGTGTAAATATATCCAAATATGTATCAATATAGCCGGGATTTCCACAAAAAAAGTCTGCCTTTGGTGAATTATTTTTGAAAATACAGATTTTGTGCTGCAGTCTGTTGAATGTGACGTGTGGCCAATCAGAAAGCGAGGTACCATCAATTTTGGAGAGTCCTGATGCATCTCAGTAATCCAGGTAAAAAATCAAAAAGAAAAAAATTGTATAGGTCTTCTGGACGGGTTCTCCTCTAATG
>NW_013952487.1:1303380-1304928 GCF_001266775.1 Austrofundulus limnaeus | reverse complement strand
TCTGGACATCAGACATCTTTTTATGTTGTTTTTCTCAGTTAAATCCACAAACTATAGTCATTGCTCGTCTCCAGAGTTTATTTACTCTGAGCTTACGTATGAGCTCAAGAAGTCTCGTGATATTTCCCATCTGACATCTGTACCTAAACCTGTCATATCGATAAGTTTTTATCCTCGTCTCTCAGTCTTTGAAAAGCATCCGATAATTTTAAACTCCTGCCTTAAAGGGGCAATATCATGTAAAATCAACTTTTTTGAGTTTTATATCATGTTATAATGTTATCCTCTCATAAAAAAGCATGCCCAAAGCCTTGCTTTGACTCTTTCATGCAGGTTTGAGAAATCCTGCAGCGTTTTTAGGAAGCCATGCTGAGGAGCACAAAACTGCATTCTTGCCGAAGATGAAGGGCAGAAACTACAAGACAGTCGTGAGCTCTGTTTATTTCAGGACAAAAAGAACAAACATCACAACACAGACAGACACGAAGCTTTCTATGAGCTTCAAGCTGCAGCAGTATGTAAATCAGAAYGCAGACATGAATCTGTCGGCGGCGTTTCGTCCTCTGGCCTCATGTGCTACATGTTCCTAATGGATGCTTTATGAATCATCTGGGGAGGGGTAAACTGGAGGGCTATTTGCATTTTTTTGGCAGTCTATCTCAGTCCTCAAAGTTTCCTTTACGATAACGAAAAACCATTAGCTGCTGTCAAACAGCCACAAAGAGAGATTATTTTTTTATTGAAATAAGATTAAAATGATAAGTTTGACTGAGGGTTCCACCTGATAAAATATTTCAGCTCATAAGCGCAGTGTGGGCACGGGGATTAGACGAGGGGATGGTAAAGGGGGGTGGGGGCGGAGGAGGGAGTAAAACACAGGGAGAGGCTGAGGGAGAGAGAGAAAAATTCATAATGTATAATAAAACAAAAGGTGTCATGGGAAATAACAGTGATATTAAAATTAGAGTAAGGTGGGATCTATATGAAAAATGCAGATTTGAGAATGTAAATGATGACGAGAGAAATGAGAAGAGATGCAGAGCTGTGATAGTGTGTGGAGGGAGAGAAACTTCTCCGTGGCCTCGGAGACACACTTTCTGACGGGRTGAAACAGATCAACAAAAACAGTGATTAGGACCAACAAAGAAACGTGTAACAACGGTAAAAACATGATCAGAGTTCAGGATTTTAAACGCCTAAAGGTACAACGTTGTGAGCAGCCGGTGAACAGTCTTTGTAAGAAAGTCTCCAGAATGTTTGAGGGAGTTCCTAATCTCCTGGTTTGTTTTGAACATGTTAGAAGAATTTTAGATGATTAATTTTCTCTCTAAATCATCACAAATATGTCCTGGCTGCCTTTTATCTGTTGAAAATCCTTCTCAACTTATGGTTCAAAAGGACATTGTTTTATTTCTTTGTGGCTCATATTACAGTTCTACTCAACTTGTTTCATTGTGTAATTTTATTTACTGTTAACATCAACTTTCTCTTCATTTCACTTCTTTCTTTGTCTTAGTGTTAGAACCTTTGTTGTGTTGTTTCAGTTTT
>NW_013952487.1:1301295-1302854 GCF_001266775.1 Austrofundulus limnaeus | reverse complement strand
ATTTAAATGTGAAAACATATATTTAAATAGAAAATCCTAAATCTAAATGTTTAATTGTAAATGTAAAATTTAAACCTTAAATGTTGTTCACATTTAGGTATTTTGGAATGGAACGCAGCCTTTGCTGTTGGTGTTCATCTCATGTTATGATGTTATCATCCTGAGACGATAGCACACCACTAGCGCTCCAGTGCAGCTAAAGCTTCTCCATAAGACATCAAACTTGCAGTTACTGGTGGTGTCTTAGCTGCACTTCAAACTGCTGGACCGCAGTGACCACCCATATTTTTCTTATGAACACATTTTTAATTTATATTTTAAATATTATCTTCAGCAGCATTAGCAGCAGCATTAGCAGCAGTTTTAGCAGCGGCTAGCAGTGGCGAACAGTGGCCATTTTTGATGTCTGTTACAGGATGATGACATCATCCTGGTTATCTGACGTTAATTTCTGCTAACGCTTCTAACACTGCTAAAGATAATATTTAAAATCTAAATTCAAAATGTGTTCATAAAAACAATATTGGTGGTAGATTTAAGGTTTATCTTTTACATTTAGATTTAAACATTTAGATTTAGGATTTAGGATTTAAATATACTTTTTACATTTAAATTAAACATTTAGTAAAAACGAGTTAAATTTAAGGCTAGTGAGCTAAATAATTAAAAAAATAAGCTAGTGAAATAATTTAACATTTCATGTTGCACTTGGCACCCCGTATGTATGCTGTGTGAAATGTTGGGTTTACTTGCAGGATGACTGATGGCTTCACGTCWGCAGGTTACTGGTTCTGTGACTCATCAGGGGTTTCTGACCTTCAGTATTGATCAACATGCTGCAGCTCTTTATGAATATGTTATCATTTACACAGCTGTAGACCACAGTGACCATCACAGGTGACCCCTTCTTCCTTCACCCCCTCATCAGGAGGAGAGCAGAGTTCCCCTTTTCACTGGAGGAGGGGGAGGAGGAGGGGGAGGGCAGGAGTAAAAAGAGCCCCTCTTAGATATGAGCCTCCCCGAGGGGCTCTCCTGCTACTAAAGAACGTTAGAAGTTCAAGTTCCAGCCACTAGCCCCTGAAAGCTGACCTGGTCTGCCACATGTCCTCTGTTAGCAGCCAGCCAAGGACAAAGGCAGGCAGGGAAGCACCAAGTAGCCATGAAGGAGAGGAGACACATGAAAGAAGCAGCTGACAGGGAAAGTCACATTCAGGATGAGAAATCTGTTTTCTGCAGATCTTCAGAGGACCAACATGCATATTTATGCATATATGTATATTTTTAAAGGGGAAATATCATGTAAAATCAACTTTTTTGAGTTTTATATTATGTTATAATGTTATCCTCTCATAAAAACATGTCCAAAGCCTTGCTTTGACTCATTCATGCATGTTTGAGAAATCCTGCAGCGTTTTTAGGAAGCCATGCTGAGGAGCAAAACGACAGGTGGGGACCAGAAACACCCCTGGGGACCAGAAAAGCCTCTGGGGTGTGTCTTTAAGCTGAACTTCCTCATGGCAGAGCGCATCCCCCCACCCCACACACACACACACACACCC
>NW_013952487.1:1299118-1301119 GCF_001266775.1 Austrofundulus limnaeus | reverse complement strand
AGGTGACATAGATACTTTATTATGGTACAGTATTTAAATATATGCCTGAGAAACACATAATATTGGCCCTTTAATTAAAGAGTAGTCAAACAATGTCTCTTTTCTAATCATTTGCTTTACAATAAGTTTAGAACATGTCCATTTTCTGATTTCTTTATGTCTTTTTTGATAAAGACAACTTCAGGTAAGCAATATCACATTATATGTTGTTTGTTTCGATCCATCAAAAACATATTAAATCCACACAGAAACACCGTCGACACACCTGGACTGTGCAAACCTTCAGGACAATTCTCAAAAGTTTCTGAGTCATCAGGACAAAAGCAACATTTTTCTCTTCATCTGTTAAAGGCCTGACACAATCTTTCTTCTYTTTAAAAGTGTAGCAACGTCATAAAAAAGGCTGGTAATTATCACTCCGCAGCTCTGTTACTGCACTTCAGATGCCTAATGAACCTTTTTMACCTCAGTTTAGCATAAGAAGTGGTCCAAACGGACAGTCACGCAGATATGTGATTCCASTTAGTTGCCAGTAATGTTTCAGCCATTAGCTGCGAGCAATCTGGACTCTTTACTCGACTCAAGAGCTCTTAACTGCTCTACTTCTGCCAGACAAAAAACGGAATATATTTTTTACCCATTAGCTCTGCCACTAAAAGCTATTATTTGCCTTAACTGTGATAAGCATCCACTTCTACATCACCCGTCATTATTGTTAATATTCTGAATCAAACCTAGAAGCCACAGGGAGGTTTTACAGATGCTGCAGCCACCGTTTGTTTGCAYGATGAGGAATGGAGATGGAAAAGAAGGGAAGTGTAGCTGTTTAGCCTTGAAATAATGAAAATGGGAAAAAATCATCACAACAGACAGAATCTATTGAAGAATCTTGCTCTTAAACACGTTTTTCCTTCTCTCTTTAGTGTGCACATCAGCGGTGTTCTTCAATGAACTGCAGCCTTACTGTGAAGTCGCTAGAAAAGGATTATTGAGTTTGATATGTAGTTTCATTTGACCAAGCCACAGACAATGTCAAAGCAGGGTGTGGTAGACCGGCGATAGATGCCCTAATGATCCCTAAAGCCCCAGAGGACTTCAAAAACACTTGAAAGAATAAATGACCCGTCTCATTTTACCACATCCCCAATATGTGCAGATATTGCTGAGTGGGCAGGGAGGGATGGTGAGGAGCGGCTAGGATGGCACAGGGGCCGGCCTCACCTGTAATGGCATATCTCAGCCTCTGCGTATCGATCAGCTCTGCCCCTGAACACTCGTCTGGGCTCCGGGCCGTGGGCTGCCGGGGGGCGCTGGCCGTGGATCTCATTGCCACGGTGCCCTTGGTGAAGGCCGGTGTCCAGTGACAAAGAGCTCAGAGCAGCGAGTTAAAGAGTGGAGCCAGCTGCACGCATAAAAAAGTACTTTCCACTCTGGCAACAGCACATTATAATGTTCGGAAATGTTATCCTGGAAGGGAACAAGACCGATGTGCCCCTGGAACAAAGATTTTTTAGTCTTTTTTTTAAAGAAACGGCATGTTTAAACGGAATTTTGTTCATTTTTATCCTTTTTTTTAGACTGAAAAGTAGAAAATACTGGAAATTTAAATATCAACCCAAAAATTGGAATAATTTCCTTTTTAAAAACCCCACTTCTAATGAAGTTGTGATGTGTAAAAAAACATAAAATTAGAATACAATGAAAAAGAGTGAATATTTGCAAAAATCCAATAAAAATTATCAGTTTGAACATTAAATATTTTATCTTTGCAGTTCTTTCAGTTAGTTAAAAAGGATTAGCAAACCATCATTAGCTGTGTTTCCCTTGACCATGAAAATGCACAAATTAAAATTTCGAAAATAAATTTGCTCAACAGAAACACTTCAATTTCGGAAAAAAATTACGTTTTTCGACAAAATGTTTTTGCGCTAGGATGAGATGGTTTTTCGGCCGCATCGAAATTGGTGTTTTTCGCAAAACTGCAATGGAAACACTTTTTTC
>NW_013952487.1:1290276-1298820 GCF_001266775.1 Austrofundulus limnaeus | reverse complement strand
GCCGACGTCTCCTCTGATGATGAGCGCTAGTGTCGTGGTAGCAACATGCTATGTGTTTACATCCATTGCCTCCATGTTTGTAATGACTTATCGCGAGAACAAACGCATGACTTTAATAGCATTTCTTACTTAATGGAAACACAGCAGTTGCAAAACTGTGATTTTTCGACATTAACAAAATATCGACAAAATTTTGCGCACATTTGCAATGGAAACGCAGCTACTGGCACAACACTTTGTTGAACAAAAGCCGAAGTTAGTAGTTAGAATACAGCATATTTGTTCAAAAATCGATAATGCATTTTAGTTAATTTTTGTAAAAAACATAATTAAACAGTATTTGCATTTTATTTGAGTTGATTTTCCCTCATTTGAAGCCCCTAAGAAGACCAGGTGATTTTTTAAACAATGCTCAGAAATAGAAAGCTATGTAGATTTCCTTTCCTTTCAGCTGTTCCAGCTTATAGACATTTATATAGAAATATGAAAGTCCCGATAGTGTGTTATAATTGTSTTGAACTGTAGGTTAAAATTCCTCTCAATGCGAGTTCTATATCTCAGCGCTGAAAGTACATTTCCAACTTGTTTAATGACATGTTTAAGATGAAAAGCAGAGTTCAGGAAGTTAAAACCTGGCTGCTTCTTTTTGCAGAGCAGGGTGCAGGTCAAGGAGCTCTCACTTCAATCATCTACACAAAAGTACAAGATAACACTCTGCCGTACACTCTGGAGAACTGAGAGCAATATCTTTTCAGAAAAAAATAAAAAATAAAATAAAAAAGAATCAGGAAATCTGTAGATGAGCACATGCATACAAATGCAGTGTTACCGCTCGCTGCACCAGCACCGTGTAAATCCTCCGTGTCTGTCGGTACTCCCTGGTGACCCTGTCTTGCTGCTCCTCACTTTTTTTTTTTTTTTTTTTTTTTTGACACATCAGATGAATACGCTGGTAGCGAGCTGGTGGGAGGAGGTGGAGAAAAGCCAGTCATCCTATCGGGCGTTGTGTTTCTCACTCGGTTAACACCTCGCTGGAGAAACAGGATGCCAGGCTTGGACTCCACCAGCATCGCTTCATCCCTACGAGTACACTCGTGTTTTTACAGGACAACACGTTACCCTTCACACACGTCACCTTCAGTGGGTCCGGACTGTGGCTTCACTGCAGAAAAGTGACCAAACTTCTCAGATCAGCTTCCTTGTTTGGAAATGTCTCCTGTGTGGTTTTTTCACAGCTCTGCACTTGTAAACGCGCCGCGTTGATCCCTGCTCTGATTCTTTCTGGCATCAGCTTCACTTGTTGGTGATAAAAAAAAGTTTTTTAAAGTGGGTCAGTTTGTCCAGCTGGTCATTTCCATGTAGGTTTTTGAGATTTGAATTAMTATTTTAACAAAATTAGGTTTTCTGTTAAACAATGCCTCAACCTTGAGCAGTTTACTTAAATTTTACCTGAAACTTTAAAAAGAATTTACAAATTTAACAAGTAAATAAAGAAAAGCTGAAGTCCTGGACTGGATGTGTTCATGGCAGAGTGTCAGTTTAACAGCAGCAGAATTTTAACGGGCCTATTTTGGGATCTGGACAGGCCTTTATGTTTTAAATGTTGGCTCCAGAGCTCCTGAACATGACRTTGATGTTTTTTGTTAAACCGTCCAAGTCGCTGAAGAGAAAATCCCATCGATACGAACTGTGTCCAAAGTTACTTCCTCTATTTCATAAAAACTTTTTTATGCTCGCTTTAGGTGGCTCTTAGCCTGGTTAACCAGCCCCTTGTTCTTCGCTTTGCTTCATACGAGGGTCTGGACTCTCGGCTATAGAGAAGCGATTCTTGCTCGAGGCGTGGCCTCTGYTGAAGTTTAAARTKATTGGATCGGTTGGCCGCGACGTATGTGTGCGCCAGCTCTACTGAAGGAGGCTAAGCTAAGAAGCTAACCGGAAATTGCGTGCGCTGTAAACAACCCTACTGAGAGGAGAGAAGTACCGAGCTGAACGAGAMGACAGTAAATGATGCTGCAGGCTTCGTCTGTCAAATTTAATTTAATTTGGAAGCCTTATCAACACGGACTGGCTTCATTCACTTCCTCCACTGCCATTGCTAACTAACTAACAGATACTGCACAGAAAATCGATATTCAAACCTCCACCTTCTGTTCTCTGATTGGCCCGACTGAAATTTTGCTGAAGAAATCCTCGTCTATGGGAGAAATCCCAGACAGAGCAGAGAAGGGAAACTGGAATGGAGCAGAACTGCGTAGGAAGACAAGGGTCAGGCTAAATGGTTTTTGGATTTTCTGAAAAAGAGTTAATGTGCAAAAAAGGAGTTGGAAGCGCAGTTAAGAATAAGTTCTGATGTAGCAAACATTTACWTCGATCAACTKTTCCTGCTGTCCAGTAATTGTAGTGGCTGCAACTGGACCCTCCTCCTGCTGTCGTCATCTTCCTGGATATTCCTCTAACATGTAGAGAATTGCATTTTTTTTCTCTACGTCACCAGACAACAGTAACATCAMCAAGWTKATATGACACAATAATTAMAACACGTTCCTGATAACTTTTCTACATTGTCCTGCGATGTGTCCCTTTGAGTTTTTAACTTTACTTCCTGYTTACCACAGCTGTGTGTAACGTAATYATCTGACGTAGTTACACTTTGCGTAGCCTGGTTGAATTTGCTCCAAGCCAGTAGATGGAAACACGTCTGATGGGCATTTCTTTTCTTTGGGACATTTTAAAAGTTTGCTCAAAATGCGCATTAAAATTGGATGTAARGTTCAGCAGTGGCAGTGGAGCAGAAGCATCCTAGATCTTTCCCAGTCATCAGTAACAGTGTGAGGGTTGGTAACCTGCAGAGGAAGAGGTTAAAGTAGGACATCAGGTCCTAAATGTCTGATCCCAACAGCCTGCAGGCAGGGAGGTGGGTTAGACGGTCTACAGCAGTTTGAGGTAAAACTGCAAAAGTCAACTCTGGCAGCTCAGTTAAACGCACTGAGAGGAGGAGGAGGAGAATTGGGGGTGGGGGTGAAAGTGGAGAGGAGGGAGGGAGGGAGGGAGAAAATGGCACTTGATTGGTGACAAAAGATAACAAGAAGTGGCTGCAGGGAGTCTCCAGAACTCAGAGTGGTGTGAATAGACCCCATCTGGTTCCTTCAGAAAACGCTGAGGAGACGCAGATAATGGGACRTACACACAGCCTCTCCCTCCGACTCGCTCCCGCGCCGTCCTCCTCTCAGTGCTCGGCCGGACCGGTCCCGGGTGGCCTCGTCGCCTGGTCCAGGATCCCCCAAAGAGCTCTCGCCCGTCGTCTCGGAGCATTCACTTCAGCTAGACCAATTTAACGTGAGAAAACGTGAGGAGGGCGAGACGCACTGTCCATCTGTGGCTGGTGGTTGTGTGGGGGAGCGAGGATGGAGGGGGCACATCTTTGTTCTTTTTGTCTTTTACAGACAAAAAGAACAMACACATATTTGTAAACCAGCTCAGCAAATATTGCCTTCCTTCTGGTTTTACTGATGTCCTCTTGAATGTTCCTTACACTGATCTTGTTTACAGAATGAAATTTAACACTTCCTACATCTTTATCTGTTTTAAAACATTRAAAAGTTGTGATCTTATTATAAAATATGAAAAAACTGGAGACATAATWTTGACGCTAGCCTGGCCCTTGCCTTCCTACGCAGACTTCTCCTATTGAGATGGATTTCGCTGGTGGATTTTTAGCCGGGCCAATCAGAGAACAGAACTTTGATTTTTTGCGCAGTGTCTGCTTGTAGTTTATTTTAACTGGGCCAATCAGCAAACAGAAGGCGGAGTTTTGAACAACGTCGATTTTCTGCGCAGTGTCTGCTAGACATTTTAGCATACGGCAGCGGAGGAAGTGAATGAAGCCAGTCCGTGTTGATAAGACTTCCAAATTAAATTAAAATTTTCTGACAAAGCAGCAGCTCTCATTTACAGTCGTCTCGTTTAGCTCGGTACTTCTCTCCTCTCAGTAGGGTTGTTTAAGCACACGCAATTTCCAGTTAGCTTCTTATCTTAGCCTCCGTCACAGCGACAACACACACATGCTTCAGCAGAGGCCCCGTCTCCTGCAAGAATCACTTCTCTATGCAGCAAGTCCAGACCCTTGTACGAAGCAAAGTGAAGGACAGGGTCTGGTTTAAACCAGGCTATATTGATGCTAACGAGTGAGCTTATTGTTTGTTGTAACAAGTTATTGAACTGTTTGCAGCGCTGAAGTTGTGATTTTCTTTTAAAATCGAGGCTGCCGTAATATTTAGTTTAGATGATCATCCAACATGGCTTTAAACACGAGACTCAGATAAACTAAACAATAGGGCTGCCCCAAACGATTATTTTTATAATAGATTAATCACCAATTATTTTTTTCGATTAGTCGACTAATCGGATCATACGTTAACTGAATATAAAACATAAAGCTTATCCCTCCAGAATGCAGCTGCTATTATATAACCATGGTTAGATTTTAGCTATATGCTAACTAAAAATAATTGCTGTGGAAGGTAAGTTCTGCTCTGCAGATATTACACAGGTTTCTCTTTCATTTTCTTAAAATGATCCCACACTTTTTAGCTCCGTTGTCAGGTAGCCATGATACCAGAGCCTGTCTGTATGATGTCTTGTGACGTCCACGGCCTACCCCAGTTACCACTACTGTGCATGTGTGTCAAGGACAGAAAGGCAGATGTGGCAGTGGAAGGTGTCAAAGCAGTTTGGAGAGAAAAACAAAAAAAATAAGAAAACAATTAATCGATTACTAAATTAGTTATCAATTATTTTAATAATAGATTAGTCGTTGACTAATTGGCTAATCGTGGCAGCCCTACTGAACAATCTGACCTCAGCGTGTTTGGACCTGAGGTGACGGGTCAGCGTGTCRTTCATGTGACTCACAAACAGAAAGAAATCTGATGGTTTTGTTATTGTCTGTGTTGAGGTGACTCCAGCTCTGTCCGCTGGCTGAGAAAATGTGTGTGAAAAGAGGAAAGGCACACTGTGAAGATTATTTAATGGCCCCACACTACCCCCCCCCTCCCTCCCCCATGGTAAATAATTCAGAACCTCCCCTCATCACTCTCATAATAAATATTTCAGTCGCGGTGACAAGGGAGCGCTCGTCTTGTGCGACAACTGGGAGATRTGTTGTCGTAGAGGAGAAACTTGGTGTTTGTGACTCGGTGTGTGTGTTTACATGTCACAGCAGCCTTTTAGCTCTGTTATCATACATGTGGGTGTGGATTCACAAAGATCAGCCGTCCACTTCTGAAAACCACTGAAAGCCACTTCACTGTTCCTCATTTCTCTCATCAGCCGGGCGCTTCAAGGCACCGTGCACTCACATGCAAAGAAACACACACTGCCAAACACACTCAAATCAACATTAGCAGGAAAAAAAGATGATGATGAATTCGTCAAAATCTTATCAAGGCTTGTTTTACRTTCGCATCTGTCCATCCAGAAGCTTGTTATTGGTCAGATTTTTCCTGACTGTCTGCTCTTTTTACATCCTCACGGTACACATTTACTAAAAACACAAATCGAAACATGTTTGTCGTTTAATAGAGTTGTTTTCATTTTAAAAGTAGCTGAAGTTGTGCCATAAATSTCTACACTTCATGTAAACTAAAGGGACATATAACTGAAAGCTTGTTTCGTAACTTCCATAATACATGCGTCTTTGTTTAATAAGTTCAATAGTTGGCCCATAAAAGTGCTGCAAGTTATGGCTGAATGTTTTTGTCTTCACCTTGCACCACTCTGATTCTGTTTCACTGTAAACAAACTTCAAACCAATGCCTTTAGAAGAATGTAAACTGTGGTGCGGAACGTGGAAACTGATCGGACCASTTAGGCTGCTGAGACGCTCCGGGTCACAATCCTGCTACACTCCTCTAGAATGTGACTGGATCAGGACAAATTTGTAAAACGTTCRTCAGTTAAAAGGTAAATGTGAAGCATTCTACAGATACTGTTGATAYTTCTTGCTCTCCATGCCTCCATTCACCCACAACCTTTTCAAACCATGTCAACTCTGGGTATCATGTCATGTGATCATATCATACGTTACCCTCACTTATGACCACACACTTTGACCGAAAGAACAAGATCCAAGCGATCAAAGTGAGTTTTTCCCACAGGGTGTCTGGACTCTCCCGTAGAGACAGGGTGAGAAGTTCAGTTATCTGGGAGAGAGTCAGACTCGAGTCGCWGCTCCTCCACAGCGAGAGGAGCCGGTTGAGGTGGTTCAGGCATCTGGTAAGGATGCTTCCTGGATGCCTGGACTATGTCTCTCAGCTAGCCTGGGAATGCCTTGGAGTCCTCCCAGAAGAGCTGGAAGAAGAGGCTGGAGAAAGAGAGGTCTGGACTTCCCTGCTGCCCCAGTGACCCGACTTCGGATAAAGGCRAAGATAATGGATGAGATTTAATTAACATCAGATACTGACAAATACAGATACTAATAATTATGAAAATAGAAATAGATGACATTTTACATCTATGTTTATTAATTTAATAATTTCATTAAAAAACAAACAAAACATTCCACATAATAAAACAATACAAATAGAAAAATGAAAGGCAGAAGAAGAAATAAATTCTTATATCTGCTCCTTATTTTAAATAATATACATATTTCAAACAAAGATAAACCAAAAAAAAAATTCAACTCCTCAATCACATCCAATGTTATATACTGTACTTTGATTAATTGAGGGTCTGAAGATATTTTCTGGTGCAGTTTGGTAAACACTAGGGGTGTAAGAAAATATCGATACACTGAAATATTGCGATATTTCATTTCCCGATACTGTATCRATATTCTAAAGCCCTGTATCGATTTTTTATTAAGGTTTAAAATGTCAACCTTCTTGCCAGCCGTTCATTTTTATGTTGTAGTTCAGCCTCTGACCACTAGTTGGCAGCAGTGAGCCAGCCATTTGGCTCCTCTACCTCCTGAGCGCCAGAGAGTAAGAGAGCATTAGCATTGTAAGTAAACATTAGCTTTTCTTTTTTTTTTCCAGTAAGAGGTTTTTATCTAATAGAATTTTTAGACAAAAAAAATCGCAATATATCGCAATRTATCGCCTTGCTTACAGTATCGCAATATATCGGGATATATCGTATCGTGACCCCTCTGTTATGATATGTATTGTATCGCCAAATTCTTGCCAATACACAGCCCTAGTAAACACTGACCAAACAGTTGGAGAAAGTGAATGATGAAATGTTCAAAATGAGCTCAGATTTTGACACTTTCTGTGGATGCCAGCTGTAAATGGCTTCATAAAATCAATACTGGTTACCTGGATTTAGTTAAATAATCAGTTTTTAATATTTTGGTACCAATAAAACAGACCTGAAGCAAAATATCTGKCTATTATGGTCARTTGTCAAAGCCATGATTTTTAGCATTGTGTCTGGGATAAGTTTTGTAAGAAATGTATTTTTTATACATGGAAAAATGTATTTCAAGGGGTATCGTCAAAACTTCTGGTACTGCAGATAAAMGTGGTATATCTCTTGTACTACATCATATTTGTGGACATATCTGTGGACACGAGGCGGTCCTGATGACTGAGATTAGTGRGGACTGGCCCCACGTCCTGCCTGACTCTGGAAGTTTTCTTTCCCCTCTGAGTCACAGTGGACCAGAACACATGTMATAAGGAGCACACTGCATTCTTAGTGCACTTTTGAAAATGTTGCCAAGACCCTGCAGCGATGATCTATGCTCYGGCTGTTTTTATATTTATTTATTTTTACATTGCAGCACAGTAATCATGGAACGTAAAGAGGTCTGAACGTCTGAACACAGAGACTGTGGTGTGGCTGAAACTTCTCCAGCACCGTGTTAAAAACTGGAATGTCCTCAATATTTCTGAGAAATGCTTTGACATAAGGAGCAACATGTAAGCATCTCTGTGCAGTTTTATGACTCATGTATCAGTTCGTTTCTGCTTTGTGTTGAGATGACGCAGGGTGTTCAGCGGGCTGGTGTTTGTCTGGCTGCAGCGTAGTGACACTCTGAAGACCATTGAGGACAATGTGAGAAGGAATCATTTCATGTTTTCCCAGCAGCAAAAACAYCTTCAGTCACTTTTAGCACGTCTCAGATTGAATCATTTATTTATAAGTAAATCTGCAAACAGGTTTCATTCATCCTGTGAATAACCACAGAGTTGTACAACTGTTACATTTTTTTAATCCTGTTTAGATGATCACCTTAAAAGTGATTCATTTAGGTSACCATACATTGTCCCAGCATTCTGCAGCAGTTCTACTCAGACTGCACTAAAACTGGCTCAGCTGAGTATTTTTGTTAATTTTAAGATAAATGTTGTTGCTGTGTGAGCAGCAAATTTGTTGGTATAAAACTTATCAAAAGGTAAAATGTTTTTTTTAGAATTTGTGAAAAAGTGAAAGCAAAGACAGCATTAGAAAAAACTGAGATGAAAAGATCAAATAAAGGCCTTCATGTCTTCAGAAAGTTAAGTTAAAATGCGTTAAAACAAAAAATAAATCATGACC
>NW_013952487.1:1282263-1290039 GCF_001266775.1 Austrofundulus limnaeus | reverse complement strand
ACACACACACACACACACACACACACACACACACACACACACACACACACACACACACACGTTTCTGTCCACGGGTTGAGGACATAAGTGACGTCCTGAGACGTGTGTGATTCCACCTGAACACAAAGCAGCTCCTCCTGCAAGATCCAAACTGTTCCAGATTCAGTAAATCTCTGAGCTCTGACTGTTCAAACAGAAGCATGTTGTGCTTCTTGACTTTTTTTTTAGGAAGATCTATTGATTTCATGATTTTGCGTGAGTGATCCCTGCAGCCAGGCTCAAATTCTGCACAGAACAAAAGAAACATTTTAGGAAAATTATATAAAAAAACATTAAAATCAAGTTTATTTTGAAGGTTTTGGGAAACTGTTTTATATTTCAGAGTWAAACAAGCATTGTCTTGTTGTGTCACATTACAGGGGTAGTATTTTATGTTGCCCCCCTCCTTTGTGCCCATGGATCTTATCGTTTTGGCAATTGTGTGAGCCACTGGAGGGAGTGATTGTTGAGTCTGGCTCCTGGTTTGTTGTTGAGAGAAACAAAGGATTTTTATTTGATTTGATTTTTCTCTTTAAGAGAGAGAGAGAGATGCACTGAGAGGAGTTTTCTTTGACCAGAGCTGCCCTTAAAAAGGGGAATTGCCCCCCCAGAAAAAAACAAACAAAAGAAAAGCAGCAAACAGATCACTGTAAATGATGTGTGTGTGTGACAGGCACATGGGTGCCCGGTTCAGTGTGGGTGTGAGCGTCTTTTTTGTTGCATTATTTCAGCCTGGTTGGCGTGTGTGTTCGTGTGTGTTCGTGTGTGTTCGTGTGGCTGGGGACAGATCTGTCCTCTAGCTGGCAGATGCCCAGTACGGCACAGCTGGGCCCCAGCCAGCCACAGGAGGGGTCACAGGGGCCCCGAGATTAGCCCCCTTCCCGGCCCCTCAAGGCATTTTTAGATTTCGCTTTCAGCAGCGCTGATTGGAACATGCAGACATTTATAAACACACAAACACACACAGATGAACACAAACATTTTGCTCACATAAAGCCCGGTCACAGTGTTTGCAGCCAACCCCCCCCACCCCCGATGTTCCCTGGGTTTCTGATAACTGATGTTTGCCTCCGTCTTTTGATCGAACATGAAGAGGCCAAGCGGCTGATTTCAGACCGACATTCCTGCCAGCTGTTGGCTCACTGCTTTTCAAAATGATATTTTTAGTTTTGTTTAAATTATATAACTGTGTTATTAAACGTGGCAAACCTCGGGGCAAATATCTTTACATTAAAATGCATTCATTAGGATGGGAAGTGTTTTTTCCCATTTTTAAACTTATACATTTTAACCAGTCTTGGATAAAGTATCTTAAATTGATACTTAAGTAAAAGTACAAGTATCTTACTATAAAATTACTTTGGTAAAAGTTATGGTCTCTTATAAGAATATTACCTGAGTAAAAGTCTTGAAGTATCAAATATATTTTGTACTAAGGTATCAAAAGTTATTTTATGACGTAAAATGTTCTAAAAGTGAGGGGTTAGATTTTTCAAAATTATTTTTTATTGGGACCTGCCTAAAAAAACACATTTCTAAAGGCCAAAATATCTACAATGTCATATTAAAATGTTAATGTTAAAAAAATTAGGATGCACTAGTCTACCCCTCGTCCAGGGACTTCTGGACATGGGCACCAGTGGCCACAGACATCTTTATATTAGACGTCCACTATGTCCTGCAATATACTTCTTATCCAATTCACTCTATCCAGGAGGCACAATTTGTCTGGATTGTTTCTTTTTTTTTTTAACAATAACAAGCCAGAATGAAAACAAGACAAAATGTGTCACTTCTAATCTTTTTTATTGTAAGAAGTAGAAAGTACAGATATTTGTCTAAAAATGTAGCCTGGTTAAAACCAGACCCTTGTCCTTCACTTTGCTTCGTACAAGGGTCTGGACTCGCTGCTTTATAGAAGTGATTCTTGCTGGAGGCGTGGCCTCAGCTGAAGTGTGTGTGTGTGTTATGTGAAGGAGGCTAAGCTAAGAAGCTAACCAGAAATTGCGTGTGCTGTTAACAACCCTACTGAGAGGAGAAAAGTACCGAGCTGAACGAGACGACTGTAAATGAGAGCTGCTGCTTTGTCAGACAAATTTATTTTAATTTGAAGCCTTATCAACACAGACTGGCTTCATTCACTTCCTCCACTGCAGTATGCTAAAATAACTACAGACACTGCACAGAAAATCAACGTCGTTCAAAACGCCGCCTCCTGTTTGCTGATTGGCCCAGTTAAAATAAACTACAAGCCGACACTGCGCAGAAAATCGACGTTCTGTTCTCTGATTGGTTCGGCTAAAAATCTGCCAGAGAAATCCTCGTCTATGGGAGAAGTCCCAGACGGAGCAGTGAAGGGAAAACTAGAATTGAGCGGAACTGTGTAGGAAGGCAAGGGCCAGGCTACTAAAAATGTACAGTAGAAGTAAAAAAGAAAAACAATTACTCAAGTAGAGATAACCAAAATTTGTACAAAAGTACAGTTACAAAGTATTTGTACTTAGTTACTTTACAACTCTGATTTCAACACGAAGAAACAGGATTCAGTCACACAAAAGCAACATGCAGGTTTATGTAAAGTTTCTGACTGTCCTTCAGATTTGAGAGGTTGTGTCAAAAAGAAAAAAAAAATGTTATTTTAAAGCAGCATCCTTTCTGGGGAGGGAACAGAAAATAAAAGCTGTTTAGTTTCCACAAACTGCTCCACTAAACCTCTGCGTCTAATGTTGATTTAAGGACATGAAGAGTGTGTTTTAAAGCAGCAGAAATGGGATTGGGATTCTCCAGAATGACCTCATCGGCTGAAAATATGAAGATTATTCCGTGTGTTGGGTGTTTGCGTGTAAAGGACGAGCAGAGACGGAGAATTGATGGGTATTTGACTTCAATCACTGAACGCATGTTGGAAAAATCTTCCCATACAAATGACACTCCAATGTCACCTGCAGCCATTAGGCCCGGCTCTAACGGCGCGGCTGCTCAGGAATGACAGTATTGACCGCTCGCGCACAAGGTGGAATCTCTCAATATGTCACAATCTACTTAGCTGTCTTAGAGTTGCTTACAAACAGGCATTGATTGAATGATCCCAGTCAAAACGGAGTTGTGAAGTAAGACGCTGCAGTWCTGTACGTGCATCTTAATGAGGCAGCAGGCAAACAAAAGACAAAGATGTCTCCAGTCAAAGAACGCAGCTTTTCTYCATCTTTGGCATCTTTCGGTCAAACTCTAGCGTGCAACTCGAGTTTCGCATACAAGAAGCTGAAATTAAAGCRCCACCGAGTGAGACTCTGTGTGTGTTTGGATTCCCAAAGGCCGGGAAGGATGGCTTTAATTGTCGCAGTGTGACTCTCTGCTCGCTCTTCCTTTTCCTTCKAACCAAATTGAACTGCTAACATTCGCTTCTTCAGAGGCGTGCTGCGAGCGGGGAAGTTGTAATTCACCGAAGGAATTACAGAACGGAGCCAGAGCACAGGTAATAAAGCTGCAGGTGGAGCTCTTTCAATCTAACATAATTGTCATAATTATCACACGCAATTTGGAGGATATTATTTGAAATCATTATTATCTGGATTCTGTGTGTCGTAATATTATTAATTATCAGTGTTTTCCCGAGATCCTAGTTGTTGATGTAGACGTAACATCCTGATGACTTACAGGCTGAGAGCTGCGGCCAACAAAAAGCCTTCCCCTTGATCACCATTAGAGGCTCCGAAAGTCGCTATGCAGAAAGAAAGGTGCAGTCTGTGTGTGTGTGTGTGTGTGTGTGTGTGTGTGTGGGCACGTGGAGTAGGGGGGTGTGGGGGTCCCTAATTTGCACATATGGAAATGCTTTTTCTCACTGCGCCACCTTCTCTGTTGTGGCCAGATGGAATTAGAGAGTGCTCAGAAGCAGTGAAGGCAAACACATCAGAAAAAAAAAACAACAAAAAAAACAGAGGGAGTGATGGAGGCATTTGAGGTGGGGGTGGGGGGGAGGAAAATGAGGAAGAAGAAAAAAGAAAAAGGAAACTGGAGCCTCGGCTGCTTCTCCACCTGCTGTCTGCAGGATAAAACAAACTGTGTGGGATTTTATTAACGAAACAGCCGTTAAAGAAACACACCTTTACTAAACACAATAATAACTCCTGGAATGAGCTCATATGTCAAAAGTAAGTAGAGGCGGGGGGGCTGTTTTGTGGGACAAATAAGGTGCTCAATATTCTCTTGGCCCGGGCCCAAGTTCCCGCTCTCCCGGTTGAGTTTGACATCCGTGTCTAATAATACAGTGGTAATTAGACGAAGCATTGTTTTGGTGCATCAATGAGTCCCAGTAACACCAGCGAGTCCCTCTGAAGGGGAAATGAGGCAACGGCTCAGCCTGTCCTCTGCAGCTGAACAAGAACCTCTACCGGCTAAATCAAGACAAATTACAGTAATAAATGGGACACTGGCATTACATTTGTTTTGTTTCTGTGTCTGATACACATCTGCACTTTCAAACAGTGCCGAGCAGACAGGAAGTGGCAGAAATCAAACTCTTAGAAGTTTCTTTTTATTTATTTATTTTTTTCTTAGACAAAAAAAATCTCTTGTGGAGCCTCAGGAAGAGGTGTCCTACAGTAGCTGCGTATCCATTGCAAATGTGCGCAAAACTTTGTCGAAATTCTGTCAATGTCGAAAAAACTGTTTTGCAATTGTGGTGTTTCCATTAAGTAAGAAATGCTATTAAAGTCATGCGTGAATAAGTTTGTTCTCGCAATGCCATTACAAATATGGYAGCAATGGATGTAAACACATAGCATGTTGCTACCACGACACTAGCACTCATCATCAGAGGAGACGTCGGCGTCTTTTATCGAGGCTTTCCAGAGACAAGTCCCTTCTTGGGAGCGGCTACGTATGCTGTGTTTTTTGGGAAATTGTAGTCGGTGAGCTTACTACTTTTTTTTACTACTTCTGTATTACTTCTACTTCCTGTAGTCTTCTTCATCATCTTTTTTGCCAGTAGAAACAGCTGTTTGTTGATCACATGACTCCTGTGATGCRAAAAGTGTTTCCATTGCAGTTTTGCAAAAAACACCAATTTCGATACGGCCGAAAAACCACCTTACCCTAGCGCAAAAACCTTTTGTCGAAAAACTTTTTTTCAAAACTGACGTGTTTCCATTGAGGAAATTTATTGTCAAAATTCTAATTTGTGCATTTTCATGGTCAACAGAAATGCAGCTAGTGTCAGTGTTACCACCAGGTCTCAGAGAGCTGGTCTCTGTCTCCAGCAGTCACTGTGTGGAAGGAAGTGGGACACTCTGGACATGTCCCCCAGTTCATTCCAGGGCCGCATGAGACCAATGTCACAGCCTCCCTCACACTTAGGGACAGTTTTAGAGTTACACTAACGTGTGTTTTTGTTCTCAGGGAGGAAAAATCCCACGTGTGCACAGGGAGAACATGTAAACTCCACACAGGAAGGCCCCAGGCTGGGAGGCCACCCTGTGACCTTCTCAGTGTGAGGCCACAGCTCTAACTGCTGCACCTCTGTGTTGCCCAGCATCAGGATGTTACTTAAAGTGCCTGTGGCATGCATACACTTCAGATACAAAAAGTCAAAGAAAACATCTTTATATTTAAGAAAGYTGGAATAATACACACRATTTAACTCATTTTGTCCCATAACTGGTGTATTTTCTTTTGAACTTGTCTCAGCCAAAGTGAAACAGGAAGTGACATCAAAGGGGAACTCTTTAACAAAGAAAACTCTGGTCTTTGTTTATTGAAACAATATTATTTGAACACTGAACATCAGATTCTTCTCTACAGTCTGGGTTGTTGGCTGTTGTAACAACGCTCTGTTCACATGCAGACATTCCCCTTTGACATCACTTCCTGTTTCTTYACAGGCAAATATCTCAACAACTGTTCATCTCAGCGACATGAAATTTCTTTTGCAATATTTTATCAATGTTCTCTTTCTAAAAACGCATTCATATGTATTACAAAAATTTGACGTCACAGGCACTTTAAGGGATTATCATAAAATAACAAAAGGCATCTGTTCCGAAAAACTAAAAATAAACCACCTGAAACACGATGGACTGTGGGTTTCTCTTTAGGTSGGAGATTAAAAGCCTCTTATTTCTGCCTCTCATCATTGTTGGCTGCCACCACTTTAAGTTGTGCAGCTGAATAGATTAGAGAACATTCAAATTTACCTTTATTCCCTGCCTGGTTTTATTGTGTCATTGATGGAGTCGTGTTGATTTGAGCAAAGTATGAAAACTAGTATTTTTGATAAACAAACGTGGGTTATCTCTGCACAAACTTCAGATTGAGCCACAGATGAAGGTCAGAGCCCACGTTCCATTACAGCTTCAACCCCCCCAGGACCGTTCTGTTTCCAGTCCCACACTTGTTTGACTGTTTGGTGGAAC
Organism: Austrofundulus limnaeus; assembly: GCF_001266775.1. Taxonomy (NCBI): domain Eukaryota; kingdom Metazoa; phylum Chordata; class Actinopteri; order Cyprinodontiformes; family Rivulidae; genus Austrofundulus; species Austrofundulus limnaeus. The sequence goes on along the minus strand of NW_013952487.1, from coordinate 1,283,590 downwards.
TCCGGCTCTAAACATCATATCAGCACCTCAGTCAGAGGTCAGCCAATGTTTCTGTTGCTGTTTAACACCAGCCTGGTTCACCCTGTCATTAGGCTGAGCCCTTTCAGACCCGGTATCAGCTCCGGTGCAGGCCGGGCCACAGCTGCTTTGTATTTGCCCCTCCGTTCTGCTCCAAGCCCGGGTGCTTCAGTTCTGCTGCCAGGGTCGTAATTAACATTTCAGCTAGTGATGAAAAAGGCCTGTAAGCCCTCCCTCCCTCCCTCCCTCACTCCGGAATGAAGAAACACCAACAGCTTCAGTACAGTCAGATGGGGAGGAGGGAGGAGGGGGGGTCAACATCTGATTAACACTTTGCCTCCCAGATTTTCCACTCACAGCTTTAACAAGAGAACGCTCRTGCAGATGTGTTCCTAGTAGATCCATATGCTCGTGTTAACCTTTCATCTTGCAGTCGTTCCAGCTCGCTCTCTAATGGAAAGGGAAAACTTCTGTGATACAACAATCCAGCATGGGACGCAGGTTAATTCAAGCTGGTTTAAGTGAATCCAGAGCTGCTTTCTGCCCTTCTTCCCCTCTCAGATTACTGACAGCGATGCATTTGCCAGGACTTGTCGGGGAGTTTGTCTTCACGCTAATTTGCAATTGTGGATATTATGTTTCAACACAGTTATGATGGAATGTGGTCAGACAAATATTACAAGTATGAGCTGAAAAACAGAAGAGTGATGCAGGAACTTTTGACGTCTTGCTGCAGCCGATATGAAAATGCAGACTAATGTGGCAGGAATACAGCAAACAGCTCAGAACTGGTACTGGTACTGGTACAGGGTAACATCCAGGGGCTTAAGGGTATGTTAACCTTCAGATACCAGGCTGGAAGATTTTATAATCGTTTCATGTTGGCTGCTGTTTCTGATGCAATCTGGACTCAAACCTGCAGCCTCAGGATTAGGAGACTGAAGAACTGACCATTGAGTTGCATATATACCAGGGCTATTCAACTAAATTGCTCTGGGGGCCACAGTTACTGCTGGTCAACAGCTGAGGGGCCGAATATCCAGAAATTAACCCTATAAAGAACCCTATAAAAGAAGTGATAATTAAATATCATCAAAAACAAAAAAGAACACAKTCTGCCTCCTATTATTAGACACAAATAATAGTTTGACATCTCTGACTTGCCAAATTTTTAAACCAATTTTATTTTCACTTTCATCATTTTATCTTTAACTGCTTGTACACTGTAAAAAATTAAATGTTGGATTTACTTAAACATGTTATGTTACCTGGTTCCACTTAACTGAGTTGAGTAAATTCAAAGCAATAT
>NW_013952487.1:1277737-1281764 GCF_001266775.1 Austrofundulus limnaeus | reverse complement strand
TTGCTTTGAATTTACTCAACTCAGTTAAGTGGAACCAGGTAACATAACATGGTTAAGTAAATCCAACATTTCATTTTTAGAGTGTAGTTTGAACCGTCTTGAGYGTTTATAGAAATGKTTTTTACCAGCGTCTAGCTGAAATTCTAACGTTTCAGTACATACATGTGTATGTTTAACTAAAATAACTTAAAGTTATTAAAGTAGAAAACTGGGGTTTTGGGCTTGAGAGATGAATAAACCAATTGGYGGGCCGAACTTTGGTCACTCCGGCCCACAGGCCTCCAGTTGAATAGCCCTGGTATATACCATAAAAGAAAAAAAGTACAGAAATGTGCTTTTTACTGTAATTAAATGACATTATTTTACTTTTTGTATTTTGTATTATAATAAAAACACGTATTAAGCTATTTTTAGATTGCCTTGTTCATGTATTTATTAAGACCCCCGCACGTGAAGTGTAAGCGGGAGTCATATTGTTTTCGTAGTTTTTTTTTGTGATTTTTGGTCAACCATCGCGCAGAAACGGCTGCACCCATCAACAAGAAATTTTGCAGGACTGTAGATGAGTCCGACCTGCACTGCGCCAGCCAACGGTTTTACGATAGACCCCATATTTGAGGAGGGGGCTCCTTTCAAAGAGGGGGTGTCTGGACATGCAAAAATAGTTATAGCTCAAAAACTATTAAACATAGGAGCTTCAGATTTTGTTTGATTGTTTAGCTCTGATGAGGGGCTATCCATCAGGTCAACCAATGCCCCCCCCCCCCCAAAAAAAAAAGACCCCAACACAAACCACTACAATTTTGGGATGCACCTAGTAGCATGACATTTATTAGGAATGAAGACTTCTCAGTTCTGGTGCATTTGTGCATGCGGGGGTCATTATGTTAACCCTAAGCGGTATCTAGTTTATTTATTTATTTTTGTTTTTGCAGTAGTGAACTGAGCAGAAACCAGTGTTTGTGTGTTTTACATGGTGTGAATCCATCTGAGCTCCTTAATGAGAGTTTAGCACTAATTCTTCTGGGTCATTGACTGATGTTCTAATCACATGTGCTTTAATTGCATTTTCTTCTTTTTCCCTGATTTTGCCTGTGAGGTGATGAAAAAAGAAGTGGTTAAGCCAACGGTCAAGTGAACAAAGAAGATCTTCAAACAGCTGACACAGCAATATTAGGAGAGAAGTTAAAATGCAAATGAAGGTATGAATGAAACTCTGCTGCATTAATTAATTTGGACTCGATGTTCCGAATCTTTACTGGGAATGCTGGAAACTTTGTGGATGATAATGATAATGTTATCTGGTCATTTTTTTGTCTGTGCTTTTGTGAAGAACTGAAGGAACTATTGTCTCACAGATTTGTCATCTTTTCTCACCTCACGTTTTTCACTGGCTGATGAAGAGTCACCAGCTCCGCTCGTCCTCCCACGGCTGGCTTACCTGGAAGGTGGCGTGTAAGGTTAATTGGTAGACAATGTTGAGAAAGTAATTAATGCGTTTGTCAGCAGTGTCTTTCTCCTTGCCTGCAGCCGTCCTGCAGCAGCCGGGCTCTTTCTTTCCCCCCCCTCGCCTGCCGGGCTGTCCCGGTGCTGCCGGAGAGATGCCTCGCTGATACTCACATCCACACGGAGGCTTTTGTTTTGGGGGAAATGACGGCAACGTCAATTCACTTTCGATTAACCAGAAACAAAAGATGATGAAAGTATTTTTTTTCCTAAAAACTGAGTTTAGCCATCTCAAGGACTTTATATGTCCCAACTAAACCTGTTTAATATTAAAAACACAGTAGGTGGGACAGGACCGATGTAAGGGACGATGGTGACAAGATGGCAGCACAAAATTGCAAATTAAATCCTGAACTGTGACATTCATGCAACATTTTTGTCAAATGATGTGCAGATTTCATGCTTTCAAGACAGACTGTGGACATGTGGCTAAATGGAAAGGGGCAATATCATGCAAAATCAACTTTTTTGAGTTTTRTATCATGTTATAATGTTATACTCTCGTAAAAAACATTCCCAAAGCCTTGCTTTGACTCATGCATGTTTGAGAAATCCTGCAGTGTTTTTAGGCAGCCATGCTGAGGAGCAAAACGACAGGTGGAGACCAGGAATGCCACTTGGTACCAGAAATGGCTCTGGGACGTGTCTTTAAGCCGAGCTTCCTCATGGCAGARAACTTCTGCAGAACTGAAAGACCTGAGGAGCAGGAAGAAATAAAACCTGCAGGATAGTGGTTCTACAGGAGCAGGATTGAGGACCACTGGTCTACACCATAAACTGTATGATTAAAAAATCTAAAAAAAATAAATAAAAGACCAAATATTCAGTGTTTCTGTCCTCTGTGCAAAAAAACAACTTTTTTATTCATACCCACATGCCATCATAAAGTCAGATTTGACTGGTCTGCACAACCCTAAATTCTATGATTAAGTTGGTCTTTTCACAAGTTTTTTTTTTTTTTACATAAAAGAAAAAGCCAAAGAATAAACCAACAAAAACATATCCTTTGATTAATATCAATCAACACTCCACAAAATATTCAAAGTTCACCGCCTCCTTTTTAAAAGCCGACCACAGCCTCTGGAGTCAGAAGAGAAAGTTGAGAGTCAGGAAACGGCTCAGCCAGCCTCTGCTTTGACTGCAGCGCACGAGGAAGCAGGACTTGCTCTGCAGACATTAYGCATGCTGCTTCAGTTTCTCACACGTCTCCTTTGTGAACGGAGGCGATGGAAGAAACCTCCCATGTTCGCCGGCCGCAGCAGACCGAGAGGAGAACAGAGCTCTGTCTGCTGCAGGATTCACCGAGTCCCACGTGGAGCAGATTAATTATAAATGAATGATATGGAGTAAAGCCTCATGGCCTGAGGGAGACACTCCCTTCCTTCCTCTGCCATGAAATATACATGCAGCTTAACTCGGTTATTAATAACGTATTTATAAACAGATTATTGATTCTTGAAATGGACTTTAAAACTTTATCTCTTCRCAGAGATCCAGCTTGAAAGCAGATTTGGGGGTGTTTATAAAACTTTATTTCCTTTATGCATGTGAGTCAGTGATTTTGGAAATTATTGCAGAAATAAATGATTGTTTTTATCTTTAAATATATTTCTCACAACCATAAAAAGTACAAGTAAGTAATGATATTTTTGATTAAAATGGTTTAAAAGGGCACAAATGTCTGCTCTGTTGTGTTTCTTCAGTTGTTGTCGCCTCTGGTGTTATCATACGTGTCCTTTCTGCAGGAAAAACTCTGCAGTTCAGAGTCGGACAAGTCCAGCTGGAGTCGTGTAAAAGAACCAGGGTGAGCACTTAAAGCTGCAGCAAGCAGAAATGAAAGTGCACCATCACAAACACAACATACAGCATGTCCCGTCTACTGACAACACGTCTGACAGCATCAAGACGAGCCGAATGGAGAGTTCAAAAACAGAATTCCACCCAGAACCATCCTTCATGCATAAACTGCATGTTTTGACCGTTCTGAGGATCTTTTTTTTTCCTCCAGAAACTAAAGAATTGTTTTTAATTCAAGTTTGTGCAGTTTTTTTTTTTTTTGAAAAAGAGAAAGATTATCCAAACCTTCTGTGTTTACTGTCTGCTGATTGTGTTCTCGTGTTGTGTTTCTTGCTCTCGGGTCTCTGTTGGCGAGACGATTCTAATCTCAGAGAGAGAGAGCCTGATTAAATAAAGATTAAATGAAAACTCTTCCCCTTGCATAACTCCACAGTGACTCTCCGAGTTTCAGATAGTGTCAAAGACGAACTGAGGACAAAAAAAACTTCCAGCAAATCGTCCAAACAGTGTTGGAAAAATAAAAGTTTAGTGATGAAAAAGTTCAGTGAGATTATTCATGATGCTTTTGGTGCCTTTTTTTTACATCATTTTACAACATATTGTCATGTCTGACTGTATTTTGATTAGATTTCTTAACAAGAAAAATGGAATAAATATAAAAACTTTCATGTCAAAATAAAAACGATTATTTTTTATTTAACAAAACCTATATTCTGTTGAAAAC
>NW_013952487.1:1265353-1275572 GCF_001266775.1 Austrofundulus limnaeus | reverse complement strand
GTGTGTGTGTGTGTGTGTGTGTGTGTGTGTGTGTGTGTGTGTGTGTGTGTGTGTGTTGGGAGACTCGGAGCAGCTCTCAGCTCATTAATGTAAACACTCTGCTGAGCACAGGTTCTGCAGAGCTGCACCGCTGACTCCCACAATCCACCGGGACACACGGCAACATCTTTGCCTGTTACACAGCTCTTTATCCTCCTCCGAGTCTCCTCCTCTTCGTCTGTCCCCTCAGGCTTCACCTCCCCTCAGGCTTCACCTCCTCCATCATCACTTCTGCCCCTTTCTCTCCTCCCCTCTTCCATCTTCGCCATCACTGTGTTCCTCTCTTTTTTTTTTAATGCTTTAACATCTGCCAACACTTTCTGGGCTGCACACGAGTGAGCCCTCAGAAGTTTACACAGCGATGCTACATAACAACCGCCACATGCCGTTTTATTCTTCAGAGCGGTGCAACTTTCATCTGCAGTGATTTAAAGCTCACAGGCCTGAGAGGACTGAAGACTTTCTTCATCCAGAAGGAGAATAAAATGAATTTCAGGTGCTGTATTGTTGCTTTTAGCAGAAATTAGAAGCAATTAAAACCTTAAAGTGTCTGACTTGACAACCAGATCATGTTTTCGGTTGAATTTCACATKTTTTGTTTCTTTGCTCAGACAAAAGTAATTATTTGAATTAAAAAAATTGTTCAYACTCATTCTCACACAAGACATATTTGGATTTACCTGTAAACAAAAGAGAAAACATTTTCGGCAATGTCTTCTAATGTCCAAATCAGCTTAACGATCTCCTTTTGATGTGGAGGAACATTAATTCCACACTGAACTCCTCCTCAGTCTATGAATCATCACTTCATTGTGCAGAGAAAGTCTGAGTGTCCCGTGGATCCCAGAAACTCTATTGTCTGACAGAATGTCCCAAGATAAATTGGTTCTGGGTAAAGGCTCACAGTTCAACAAGCTTTACAACTACAAGACCAAACCAAGAGAACTCACCCAGACTAGGACTATTAGGAGAGAGGCTCAGCAGACACCTGGGGAGACTGCCGTAAAATGAGGCATTTTTTCACATTTAGGATCACTACATTAAGGCAACCATAATTTGGTCACTACTTTATAATTCTGCATATATTTCAGGATATTGTGCCTCTCTTCAAACTGTGGTGTATTTTCATGTACTGTCTCTTTAAGAACTGTGGACGCGCTTGGGGCGGGGGCCCCCGCTCCAAGCGCGTCCACAGTTCTTAAAGAGACAGTACATGAAAATACACCACAAAACAATCAGAACGAGTGCAAACAATAGCTAAGTTTACATGGACAAAAGTAATCAGATTAAACGGCTGTTCAGAACAAAAATGCGTCATGTAAATGTAACCCGCAATTGATCAAGACTTATTTTTGCGGGCTCACTTCCTGTCTTGCCCCAAACTCTGCAACTTATTTAAAGCCCCGCCTCCAGTGAAGTTGAAACACCACCTGTTCCACTGTGATTGTGGCTGGCTGTTGGCGTCTTGCTGATAATTTCATCCTGGAAATTCACCCAAATCTCTGCAACAACTGATTTGAACCATTCGTGAGTTTTCTTGTACGATAGCAGTATTGTTCAGCATGAAAATTTTGTTCGATTGCTCATTGGAGCGTTGTTTTATTAGAACTGTTGGCGGTTGTTACCTGGGCCGTCACCGGGATTATCACAGCTGATCGCAGTCTAATACGGCCCACACTGATCAAAGGTAACATGATCGTTGGTTTTGTGCGAGATTTCTTTTCCAATTTCATTACTTTTGTAATGAATGAAATTGATTTAAAATAGGCTGTAGTTACATTTAAGTTGATATTGCGCAATATAATTTATTTAATTATTTTTTTTCTTTTCCCCACTCTGCTTGAGTATATGAGTTATTTTATTTTCCTTGATTGATATTTTGAAAGTGTACTTTGATTTCAACTTGTCAACTTTAACATTAAATTGATTAGTTTGAAATATGATTGATATTCTTTTTGTTTATCTAAAATATGATTAATTTAACCTGACTGAAATGTTTAGTTTAAATATTAGATATTTAATAATTGCATTTGTATGTTTGCACATAATTTTTTTAAACAATTAATGTTTTTTGGCCTTTTAGGTCGTTTTTTTTTTTTATATTATGGATCAGATCCTCTTCTGAACCCAAGGATGGCGAGCTAGGAAAAAGGACAAGAACTCTTTGATCTTTGAATTGATTTAGTTGAATTAATTTGTCTCTCATTGTGTATTTGTAATTGTTTTGGTTTTTTTATTCTTTAAATCATTAATATATACACTAAAACTAAAACCATTGCTTTGTGTCTTCATTCATACCTCAGGCTCCATAAAGAACCATCTTCTGATGCTGCTTTTGTAGCTGCAGTTAGCTGCGTCGCCCATAACTGTTACATAAACAGCCCGTTCGGATTATTCTGATCTGATTGAGCTCAATGCGAATTAATTTTTAATCCATATGAGAGGGGTGGGTTATACACTAGGTGTATGACCTCATGTTGTAGCTCACAGATACAACAATTGATGTATAAAACAAACGTAAAATTATCTATTTTGGGCTAAACACAATTCCTATTTCCTGTTCCTAATATAAAATATTCAATCATTTTTAATAAAAATCTGTCAAGAGTGTTCCAGGAAGTCAATAAAATGTATTGATGATGAAATAAAACACATTTATACTAAGTTAAGGTTGAGTTGAGATCAAAGTTATTTTCTGTATACTGTATAGTTTTCTATATTTTATGCTGTTTTTTCCTTATTATAACTCCTAATAAAGTCAAAACTGGAACAAAGCAGTGAAGAAAAACACATCAAGAGTAAGAGTCCAGAGAGAGCACCTGAATGTGCCGTGTGCTTGTTTAAGTGTGTTAAAGAGGATTATAAACCCACCCTGAACTGGGGAGGTGTCGGCTGTAGTTGCAGGATGTTGACAGCAAGTGGCTTTCTAGAAAAATAAATTTAAAAAAAAAGGCAAGAGCTTTAATTTATTCCCTCTCAACTCGCACTCTGTGTGTCGTCTGGAGCGTTGTGGAAAGTGCTCAGATCATATGCAAAGCTGTTTTATGCTAATGTGTGTGTGAGTGTGTACACACTTTGGTGTAGAAGTGTCACAGCAGCAAACACAAACTGCATCACAGCCTTTTCACCTGCCTGACACCTCCTGCTGCTTCCTTTCTTTTTATTTCATGGATCAAGACAAAAATGTGGGCAAAGGAAAAGTAAAACAGAAGAAAGTGAACGTGTTGTTGGTGAGGTTTATAATTACAAAACCTTAGAAAGTCAGCAGGACAATCTCACGTCAGCTGCAGCCAGCTCAAGTTTTACTGCTTTTGTTTTACATTTTCATGCTTCATATCATCTTCCTGCTTTAGTGTCATTGAATCTGTACTGAATAAAGTTGGTTCAAACCTCTGCCTCCAGAAACATGGCGGCATTTGCTTCTTGTATTATTCCTCCCAACAAGAAAACACACAAGTAAATATTTGTCCTCACATCCCCAACGCCTCAGCAGGAAGGGAGGCTCTGAACATAAAATTTCCAGTTTTAGTTTTGTTTTAAAGGGTAAATATCATGAAAAAACTATTTTTTAGCTTTATATCATGTTGTAATTTTATCCCCTTATCAAAACCATACACAGAGTGTTGCTTTGACTCATTCATACAGGTTTGTGAAATCCTGTCACATCCTGTGGTAGCTATTCAGGAGTACAAAAACGACTGGTTGGACCTAGAACCACCTTTTAGGAGCAGCCCCTCCTCTGGGCTGTGTCTCCAAGCTGAGCTTCCTCATCACAGAGGACACCTCCCCTATGACTCCTGCAGGCTATCATTAGCAACAACTAGCAATGCTGTACATATGCTGAGCTGTAAAACTAACAGCAGTTGTTTTCAGATTGCAAAATGTCTTCACGGAAATAAATTTTCAGAGGCCAAGGAAGCTACACTCTCTTCAAGCTTCCCAAGGATGACATCTAATGATATGACTTCATCTCAGGAAGTAACCCTCTGCCTGTGAGTCACTTTACCTATGTTAACTTTCTGAACAAAACGGAATTTCACAGTGGAGTAATAAGATTATTAATAAAAAAAGCAATTCCAACACTCAGAAGTAGGGATGTCCCGATACCACTTTTTCACTTCCGATACGATACCATATTACAACTTTGAGAAATGTCCGATACCGATATTGACCCGTTACCAAAACAGTACAAGTCACGCACTTTTACCTATTTTGTAGTGTAAAATCTTAGAAAAATCTTGATCAAGTCAAACAGTGAAAAAGAGTAGGTATGAGAAAAACTGACCCATTTATTTTTAACCAATGGATCACATACATTTTAAACTGAAGAACATTCTACAATTTAATAAAATAAATTATAATACCCTGAAAAAAATAACATAATAAAAACAAAATGTACTTTTAAAGTGTAAAATAATTCATAATCACTCCAGTTATATATTTTTTTACCATCTGTCAGCCTTGTGCTGCTTTATGGTGGAAAAAACTGAAGGTGGGGACAAAACAAAGCCCCACATTATTGTCTGTTCAAAGTTGAGTCCACAGCTACAATTTTACTGACTGTAACCAAAACAACGTGATCATTACACTTAATCTTCACTCAAACAAGTGTGTAAACAGATTAAACATCACTTATTACAAAAGCAAAAAATAAATAGTAAGAATTAGTCAGTTATTTAAATTGATAGCTACCTTTCTTACTGCTGCATTTTCTGAGCATCATGTGGAGATCAGCCTCTCTCTCCTGCAGGGAGCAGTTTTTATCACTGCTCTCGTCATGTCGCGCTCATATTCCAAAACAAAAGCTGCGCTCTCCTTTCTTCTGTCAATCAATCCCAGAGCTAATCCATGGGATGTCAAAACTGTAAGCGTGCTGTCCTCGCTTCTGCCAGCTTAGAACCACTGACTGGACCAGAGAGGAGGTTCCGAAACAGCGCGGCTGTGTGCGGTAACTGGACCTAGGCTGAACAAACCGAGCTGAACCACAAAGCTGCTGCCAGGGTGGAGCGTAGTTGTCGTTCTGGTTTAAAACGTTCACGGTCCTGTTCCCCCTCGGAAAACTTGTGCGTGACAACTTTACACTTAGCTGCAACTCTGTTTCTGATGAAAACAGAAAGTTCTGCTGACATTCTTGCTAACTTGTTAGCACAGCATGTTGTTATGATCACGTGAGCGCTACAAGCCGGATCCAAGTGCTGCTGGATAGAAACACTGGAGCGGAGTCAGTGGACTGCTGGATTGAACTGCTAATATCGGAGCGCTTATATCGGACATTTTTTATGCAGGCCGATAAAATCCGATACTCATTTTTTGGCTGATATCGGACCGATATCCGATATCGAATCGGGACACCCCTACTCAGAAGTACACAAACATTGTTGTCACCATAATTTTGGGATAGTAATGTCCCACAACCCAAAGGAGACAAGGTTTTCTCTTTTTTTTTTCATTTCAGAAATTTTATTCATTTCATTAAAAAACAAAATTTTATTTACAATAAAAATAAAAAAAATACAAACACAACAAAATGAAAGGAAGCAGAGAGAACAAAAATCATATGCCCCTTTTTTCCTCAATTCAAACAACAGTAATCTTTAGTTAAAGCAAAACATGAACATCTAATCTTTCTAGAACAACAAATTATATGGCTACACATTATACTGTTTCATATTTTTCAACAATCCAACCTTTATCATTCTCTTGAACATGTACTTTGATTTGGCACTTTTCACATCATTTTCCAGATTATTCCACGATCTGTCTCCTTGTTCCCTGACCCAAACAACGTTGTCCCTAAATTATAAGAATTTCATTGCAAAACCATCACTGAATGAGCTGCTCTTGATATTCTTAGTCAGTTGTATTAACAGTATATGTATATAAATATGCATATGCATTTATGTATATGTGTATACGTGCATTGGTATATGTACATTACTATATATCACATGTGTTTATTGTGGGGTTGTTTTTGTTTATCTTTTATTTATTTTTCATTATTCTTCTCAGCCRCTCCTGTTTTAAGCTGCAGTAATGTGCAAATTTCCCCACTGTGGGATCAAAAGTTTTATCTTATCTTATCTGATCTGATCTTATATGATCTTATCTTGTCTTATTTTATCTTTATTTCCAAGTCTGTGCTCTGTCCTGCTCCCATCATTTCTGCCCTCATGACCATCACCTGCATGGCTTTTATCAATTATAGTCCACTTGCAAAAAAGCACAATGTGAATGCAAACCACACCAAATGAAAAACATAAAGTCTGCTTTGGTCCGAACCAAACAATTGGACCAAAGGACCTTCCTATGTGAATACACCATAGGAAACACTTACAGTAATWCTGGACCTTTAACAATAACACAAAAAATTGGCTAAACTTTTTGAGAAACCCAAMAAGTGATTGCATTAGGTTGTTAGGATAAATTAATATTTAAATGCTAATCATGTTAAAACCAAAATAAATAAATAAAATAAAAMTTACACATTCAGCAGCTTTTAGCTCATTTGTTTCCATTTAATTCCAGTGGGTGAATAAAAACCTGTGGTAATATTGGACGAAGTGAAGAGCAGCGAGCGGCTAAAGTAACCGAGCCATCAGAAACTCAACAGCTTAGCTAAAATCAAGAAGTGACAGTACTCCTGTAAGTGGCAGCTTTTTCCACAGACTGAATCCCCAAATGGGTGTTTTGCTTCAGTTGGAGGCATTTGAAGTGACCAGGCGTCTGGCGGCTGTGAGGTAGTGTTAAACACCATGTGAGGGAAACATCAAGGCCTTTAGCGGTCCGTCTGTTGACCACTTGGCCAAAAGAAATGCATCTTTTTGCACTCGCTCTTTCTCACACCTCACAGAAATGTGATACTACTTTTTATTTATTTTTTTGTGTGTGTGTTTCAAACCAGGATGATCCTTTTTTTTCTCTTTTTGTTTGTTTTGCATCTTCTCTACAATGAGATACTCTATACTAAATAAAGAGTATTTGGGTTATCAGTCGTAAACTTCACAAAGTAATGACTTTCTTTTCTTGGTCACAGATGAATTTGGACATTAAGACACATTAAGAAATAATTTAATTAAGATTAAACATCACCACTGCCTACATAAACAAGCAACAGAGAAGTTTTATGCAACGTTTTTTCTTTCTTCCAGTTTGTAAAATGAACAAAAGTGGTGAGGAGGAAAATTCCTAATTTCCAGCATTGATTTGAAGAGGCTCAGTGAACGGTGGGCAGATGGACAGCTTGCCGCGGCTGCCATTATTAAACGTTTGGAGGCCTCGTCGCCAAGCTAACGCCTGGTCTCAGACATTTGTTTACTGAGGAATGGCCCGTTGTAACCGGACTTTTTACTCCACGCATGTTGGCGCTGATTTGGTTTGGAAAACAGCACTTTACACTTCACACACTGGTCCTTTTGTGCCCTGATTTTAACACTTTTTCATCCAACTCAGAGGATTTTCACAGGGAATCTTTGCAGTTTTGTGTCACTCTTAAATTTTCCTTTCCTTTTTGTTTTGAATATTTGTATGTGATTCAGACAGGGAAGTGTTGAGAAACATTTGAACAATGCAGGTAATTACTGATGGTTTCATTTCTCTTTTTACCTTCAAGTGTTTTTATTCTAATGTTGCTGTTCAGTTCATTCTACCAACAAAACTCCAAACTTGTTGAAACCAAACAACACGTTTGACCTTAGTGAGATGCAGTCAATTTTACATTTTTACCATAAATGGTACTGTTAAAGAAACATCCTGTAATRTTTCAGAAATATTATTTAATTATCTTTTTGAACTGGGTTATTATGTGAAGCATTTTTACTTTCTCAAACAAAAATCGAGACCAGAGTCGAATTTTACTGGAGCTGGATGAGACGTCCTCACGTCTCAGGTGTGTGTGTGTGTGTGTGTGTGTGTGTGTGTGTGCGCGTGTGTGTGTGTGTTGTTTCGGTCTCAGAGGTCCGTGCACCACATCCTGCCGGGCTTCATGCATCATTGTGAGAGGTTGGCCATCGGGTGATGAAGCATCCGTTCAGCCCTTCCTGGGGCCGTCCCCGGACCCCTCCCTTCCTCCCARTGACACACTCACACAGCCGGACATGAGGGATTGTCTAACACCCGGTGGGGCACTCTGCAGTTTAATGTGTGACCTGAAAGGCACAAACACACCACCAGCAAACCGAAGAAWAAAACTCTGTGCAGTTGGGATTAAACATCTGTTTGGGCAGTTTTTCACATTAGAAAAAGATAATAAGCAATGTATTCTTAATCAATGTAAAGGGTGAGGAAAATGTGGCTCAGAGTGAAACACCTCTCCAACTTTTGAGGATTCGCGTTTTATTCCTGTTCAGAGCAGTGGCTCTGGCTTCAGAATGTAACAAAATGTTTTCAGATCGGATGATTTTCAGCAAATATTTTGTGTTCTGGAAGTAAATTCCTAAATATTATCAGAGAACATTGCTGACATTTYATCCTTTAAGCAAAGCTTAAATTCAGTCAGAACTGGCACCAAATCTAACACTTTCTAACATAAGGAGGGAAAAAATCAAAGTCTTGTTAGAATCTATCAGACGTTCATCCTTCTGTCCTGCATCCATCACACGTTAAGAAGGTGGACCTGTTGGTGGCCAGGTTTGGTTTTTTGTGTTGTTGTTGTTGTTGGGTAGGTTGGTCAGGTGGGGCGGGGTGAGGACTGGTGACATTTTGTCATCTGCTTAATGCTGATGTCCCGTTGGGGGGCTAATGAGCACCATCATTTTTAGTGATCAATAAATCATGCTTTATTGATTCCTTTCGCTCTCCTCCCCTCCTAAGCCAGCTTCTGTTCTCTGAAAGCCAGAGGACAGAGAGGGAGGGGGGAGGATGGAGGGAGAAACAGGTAGGATAGGAAAGATGGAAATGTGAGGATTAGACAGATGAAAGGGTTGGATGAAGGGATGAGTGAAAAGATGGTGAGAGGCACTGGAYTGAAAAGGAGCAGGATAATAGAATCTTTAAAGTGATAACAAACAGAAACACTAAGTAGCAACGACCTTTGACCTGATGTGCAACAAYAACAACAACCTGCAACAACCTGTGGCTGAGTGTAGAGCTGTTTCATATGGGGTGCCGTTTGTAAAGTTACACAGTCAAAAATTACCACCAATATTTTTGTATTATTTAGCCTTTTATAAGAAAAAAAGCACAGATTTATTTTTCAAAATCAGTTTTTCACCGTATGATTCATACATTTATAAATGTCATAGTTTATAAATTAAATATTTAACTTACAAATTAAATATTTAGCTAGCCACCTAAATATTTAGGTTGCAAGTTAAATATTTAACTTGCTAGCTAAATATGTTTGAATTGATACATAAAAACATAATCACAAGGCATGTACTGATTTTTCAGCACCACTGAAGCTAACATAATGTAATCTGAGCTGGGCTAACAGGAAAAGCTATTCAACAACTAAAAAGTTTAATTTAACTCTGTGGTGAATTTTCATGTATGGCCCTTTAATACGTGAACGAGCCAGGCACGCTCACGCTTGTCTCAGGGGCACGCGCACACTTCGGAGGGCAGGAGTTAGAGTAAAACATCTGAGCTATGTAGACGCTTTTCATTTCTCTCTCGTAAATAAACGATGTCCAAAGCTGAGGAAATCGTCTCTTCGTGATTCAAATGTTAGATTAGAGCTTTATCGACAGTCGACAAGTCTTCAGAGGAGAAGCCACCGACAGCGGAACCAGCCAGCCGGCCCAGCTCCGAAGCAGCCAGTCGACAGCCGAGCCACCGACAGCATCAGCCCCAGAAGTGAGCAGACGAGGGAAAGAGCAGAGTCCAGCAGCTGACAAGCCCAGCCGAACCGAGCAGAAACGGAACCAGGGACCAGAAAGAGACACTACAAGAATGGCGTCACGAACAGGATTCGGTCTGTTTTGCATTTTTTCTTTCTTAAATGCAGCTGTGAGCCTGTGTGGAGAGCGTGGATCATATGTGTGTAGAATTCAGATTGTTTCTGAGTCTTTTTCGTGTCTAGAATCAAATTTCTTTGTCATGCTAGCGTTTCTGTTTGTGTTTTGGTGTATCTGTGTTTATATTGGGGTTAAAAAATAGCGTTTTTCGTCGAGTTTAGGGCTCCGTGCAGAACAAAGAGCTGCAGCTGCAGAGAAGGGGGCTGGGTGTGGTCGCACATGTTGTT
>NW_013952487.1:1247126-1265343 GCF_001266775.1 Austrofundulus limnaeus | reverse complement strand
AAATATTGGTGGTAAATTTTGACTGTGTAACTTTACAAATGGCACCCCATAGTTTCCTGTCAACTCAACCAGCAGCTGACATGGTAAAACCCTTACACATCTGTAACAAGTTATTTCCCCCAAAAAAATCTCAATATAATTCTAGAACGATAAATAGCACCATTTTTGTTACAAGAGCTTTGTTTATTCACTGCATTAATGGAAATGTTTCTTAAAGAAAGATTTTTATGGAATCTGAAAGTAAAAAATGGATTTAAATTGTTGAACGTCTGAAGTTAGCCTTTGTTTACAAGATAGGAAACAAAAAAATTTCTACAACTGAACCACTTTTACAGCTATTGAGCTAAAATTTAGTGTGGTGGTGGCCTCAARTAAAGCTATCATCCTYATACTTGCYGATTCAACKGCTCAYAGTTTTAACTGTTTGTTGTTCACGAAAACTACTTTTTATCAGCTTACAGCCAAGATTCTGATGTTTCTGTTGATCTCACATTTATATTTAAATATGGTTAAAAAATTGGACAACAATTCATCTTTGAAGCTCTCACGGGCCACAAAAAATGACATGGCGGGCCACATTTGGCCCTCAGGACTTGGGTTTGACACGTGCTTTCAATAACTGTCAAAATGCACGATTGTTCTATGCTTTTCACTGACATTAAAATGTGACATAAAAACTGCTAAATTCACATAATTCATGATTCTTTTCTTCAAAATGATTTGTAGAAATYGAGTAAAATTAGCAGAATCGTTGTTGCTAATAATTACAGGTCGTTTGTTTACATTCAAATATTGAGGAGTTCACTACAGGTTATTTATGAGTTTGCAAACACTTTATTTAAATATTTTTTACATGTTTGTGAAGGCTAAAAGCTTCATTAACAACTGCATTATTACCTATTCATTAGTAATGTTTAAGTATGTGCTTATTGTAAAGTGGTACCTGCTATTTTCACTCGACAAGTGTTTCAACTATAATCATGTAGCCTTGCATTTTCTGCAGCTCCCTGTGCTTTAAGTTTCTGCAGGCCTATTTCATAAGACAACATTTACATTAATAAACAGCTCTGGTGCAAACCAACACGCAGATTGTGTTTAGATAAAAGTGATATTTAAGCAGAGCAGGGTTTTTTAGATTTTTATCAGAGTGCGAATTTCACAGCTGCAGCAATGCTGGAGATCTTTCTGGTCAGTTAAACCATCACCACATCCATCAGATAAATATTGTTTCATAACTGCTGCATGCATGACGGTGAATTAAAGATGTGCACCTTCTAACCAAATTAACCCTACTTTATGAAACAGTCTGATTAACTGCAACAACAGGAGAGCAGCTTTCAGCCTCTGGGACTCACTTAAAGGTAAAAATACAAAAAATAATGAGGATTATTTCAGAAAATGAAGCATAAATACCAGGAGAGCACAATAACCCAGGTCACCTCTGTGCCCCTTAAAATAGAAGGAAATGGAGGATGCATTTATACAAACAATGGTTAAATTACTGATAGCCTTAAAACCGCACAGAAAAACTGGTTGACAAAAACATTTTTCATCATCTGGGATTCTGCTCAGCTGCATAACGGTGTCTGACGGGTCAAAAAGTGAGGGCACACCATGTTCCCTGACATCTCAAACTGAGCACAGAATTTACCAAAACCRGAAAATAAGCTTCATAAAGATATAAATACCAGGGGTGCAACAACACATGTACCCATATCGAACCGTTCACACTTGTATCGAACAATACAGATTTTTTAAATTTATTTTAYCCTCTGAAGATGCTGTGTTGAAGGATCAGTGGATCTGTGTTCGACTACTCCACCTAGGCTGCACTATCGAGCACAGATCCACTGAGAAACTTGCTGTTTCAGCAACATTTAATTTAAAACCTGTACTTTTGAGGTTAAATGTTCGTACTTAATTTAAAYAAAATACAAGTTAAAAAGGGCATGGATATTTTTTCTTTTTTGTATCGAAAAAAATATCAAACCGTGAGACTAAAACATTGAACCGAATCCTGAATTTTCTGTATTGTTGCACCCCTAATAAATGATTATTTAAAGGCCTACCTATTCTTAAATGAATACATTTTGCCCACCACTTTTCATGGCTGAGTTTTAAACTACGATCATCTTCGGATGAGGCTGACTCTCAGCCACTATCACACCAAATACATTTAACTGAGATCTGCTGAGAAGGATTTTGTTTGTGTAGTAAAAATCTGGTCCAAACAAACCACGAGTTGAACAAAGCTGAAATATTATTAATAAGAAAAATGTTCTGTGTGCCTCGTTTTATTATTTCCAAGACTTTGGAACAAAGCTGGAATATTTTTACACCTCTTCACTTTGGTTTTTACCTTCGGCACCAGTTATTGTACGCTGAGTGGATATCAATTAATAACTAATATTTCAGCTGCTTTGCTTGGATACAGACAGCAGAATTTGTCTAATGGATTTCTTTAACTTTTAATTAGTTGTTAAAAAAAACACCATTCCTGTCACACATTTCCGGTAGAGTGACGGCACAACTCAAGCACATACCTTGCCAATTAAAAACTTTATTTGTAGTGAGAAGTTATCAATAAAATGAGGCCACCCACGGAGATATGTACTGGGAGGATGTTCTGCATGACTTTTTTTATTTTTTTACTCATCATTTAATTCACAGAGGTCAAAACATAAAAAAAACAGAGCAGTGACTTCTAAATAAAGATCTCCTTGGTGATTTATTCTGTTAAAACGTTACTTTTAATAGAGCTGCTTTGTGTTGGTGATTTTCAGACATTTAATATGTTCTTGTTTTAATCACCTCCTTCTTGCCACTCAGCCRATTTCCCATCAACCATCAAACCACCTTCTGTTCTGGTTTACACCAACATTAGTCCACATGGGTCGGGATCTTCTGTTTCAATGAAAGGGAAGTGGGGATAACATCTAATTAATAACATGTGTATTAGTGGCAGGGCCCCATCAGAACTGTATCTAAATTAATTAGGTTTTGATTTAGGATATTAAAATCAAATTAATCATTGGGAAATGGAAATGATCCTTGACGCTGATCCAGCTGTGAGTTTCCCCATGTTCCAGTGGGTTCATCTTGGTTCATCTGTCAAAATATTTCCCTAGTAAAAGAAAAAAAAGAAAAGTTCTTTATATTAAACTTCAATGTTTGTCCTATTTAGAGAACTTTGATAGAATATTGTCATCAGCAGCTCTGAAGAGCTCTGAGGAGAAGCTCCTCAGCCTGCGTGTAGAATCTGTCATCTCATTGTTAGTGGAGCTAAATTCACCTGTAAGGGTCCTTAAAAAGCAGAAACAAGAGACACTAAACAGCTCTCTGTGCGCGGGAACACAACAGAGGGTTTAGAGGAGTTTCAGATGTTCCTTTTTATGTCGTYTTTGAGACTGAATAGTTTTAACTGGAGAGCATAAGATTTGATTGCAACAATTCAAAAACGACTGCCCCCGTTCAGCCTTAACTTTAATTTACAGGACGATTCCTGGAGACGATCTCACTCGCTGCAAAATTCTAATGTCAGAAGTTTGAGTTTTTTTTCTTGTTTGTTTTCACTAATGCAAGCTAATTAGCGCTCTCGAGATAGCTATCGTACTTGTCATAACAATGAAATAGTGTGGCAAGCAGTAAAGAAGGCCATGATTACATGGTTTATTTTCTTAGTGAAGCTCGGTATCTGCAGACTGCTACAAAACGGCAATCAGAACCCGCCGTGCTGCAGGCAATCAGTCAAAACAGAACGCAGCGGCTCCRAAACATCATCCAAGCTGCTCTCAGTGTCAGCACAGCTGAGGAACATCACTAACTGTAAAAAGTACACAATTATCTAAATTAATAATCAGGTAGAAAGCTGAGAATGAAGAGCAGGCTGCAGTCTGGTTCAGTTATTTCTCTGCACAGTGAGCGTTTAAAGATAGCTTTATTCTGAAACAAATATGATCACAGCAGCTGACAGTGATGCTAACAGAGTTCTATATGAAATAAACATCATGCTGATAATCAGGAACTCAAATTTGACTTTTTTCCCYACAATATTATTATTACTAAAACAACAGAATGGATTCTTATGATTCTGTTGAAATGACCTTGATCAAGATGACAGGAAATGAATGGATGGAAYTGAAGAAAACACAACCTCTAGTGGTCGGATCAACTGATCTTAACTGTTGAAATGGGTGCTGATCATTTGAAATGTCTGCCACAGATAATAATCATATTAGTAATAAAAATAATAATGCAGTAGCATTCCTTGAAGTCAGCTTTAAACACAGATATGAGCTCTTCTTGATCAGAGCATGTCTAGAGGRTAATGGTAAGCTACAACCACTCCAAATAAAATATTATAAATGTATGTCAGGGTGCAACAATACAGAAAATTCATGGTTTGGTTTGGTTYAATACTTTAGTCTCACGATTCAATATTTTTGAGACAAAAAAGTGAAATGTTCATGCCCTTCTTAGCTTGTGATCTAATGAAATTATAATCAATTATACAYAAACCTAAATTATAAAAAATGTGAACATATATTTAACCTCAAAAGTCCAGTTAAATTAAATGTTGCTGAAACAGCAAGTTTCTCATTGGATCTGTGCTCAACAATGAAGTCTAGGTGAAGTAGTCGAACACAGATCCACTGATCCTTCAACACAGAGCATCTTCAGAAGACAAGTTGATCAAATAAATGTAAAAAAATCTGTATTGTATCTGTGTGTARTGTACTGAATGGTTCAATATGGTATGGTACTCATAATATAAACATATTTATATAGTTGTCCTTGTGTTGCTAAGATCATCAATGATGGAAAAGTAAATATAATCTGCTGCCATCACTGAACAGACTCCGCCTCCCCAGCACTGATGGAGATGAAAGTGGCGGGCCTGTTGAAACACCTCGGAGGAAAAGTTGGGCATGTTCGGTGCCACTCGAGGCCCTTGTTCGAGGATGAGACGAGGGCACTTTTGGTTCATGATGGCAGACGGGAGAGCTCTCTGTCTGACTTCTCTAACTGACTGCCGGTCCCTGTGTGATGATTAGCCGCCTCCCGGGGGAGGGCGGTGGGGGGGAGGGGAGTTAGCAGAAGCAAACTCTCTCTAATGAGCTACGCTYTTCCCGTTTCCTCCCGCCACTCCAGCCCTCCCTCCCTTCCTCCCTCTGAGGACTCAGGGGGTGTTTGGGTGGTCCCAGGAAGGGAGGGGGGGTGGGGGTCCTCAGCACACCTGTTCTCCTTCATCCCACCCTTCTGTAATCAGCGTACATTTCTACACTTCCTCGTTGATAAAGAAGATGTTGCTCCACTTCCCATTGGGACTGCAGATCCGGTCTGTTTTTCTCGGTTTCATCTGTTTGTTTTTTTATCTCAATCCTCTGTTTGCTCTTTGTGGTTTGAAATTTGCAATTGATCTTCTCTTCCTTTATCACTTCTTTAACTTCCAGTTCAAAATTAAAGCTAACCTCCAGGTCACTGACGACAAATGACATCTTGGGGACGAGGATGGGGGGAAAGGTGGGTGGTGGGGGGGTACATATGTGTAGGTGGAGGCTGAACAAAACATTCTACCTGCAACCCATGGCGTCGCGTTCCCAGAAGCCAGCGGGAGGACACGTGTTTTGGCGTGGGCTGGGAGGTGGGGAGGCCCGCTGGCTGTAAGCGGAGCTTGTCCTGCTGCCCCTGGGGCGGAAAACTGGCTCAAGACCAAAAGTAAGGCCTGTCTAATTAATCCAGTGAAGGCTGTGATAACAAATAAACAGAGCAGGTTCGGGGAGCTCTCCTGGGTGACGATGCCGGAGCCGATCCGCCTCTGGTGCTCTCTGGGTCCTAATGGTAATGTGAGTCATAGAGACCCAGAACAGCATCTCCAGGCCTCGCCTTGGGCTTCATCATCCAATCCATCTGTTCATTTCCCCTCCTTTAGTCTGGTAATAACACGGACTGTAAAGATAGAGGGTTTGATTAAAGTAAACAACTGCTGTAATAACAGAAAAATCACAGTTTACAAAACCTTGCTCTTTTTATGTGTGACCAGATGCAGTTTTTCAGAAACTTCAGTCTGGTTCTTAACCATGTGAAGCATTCATGTCAACCTCTTTGGACGTTTACCTGTAGAAAGAGCCTCAAAAATCTGTCAATTTTGCCAAAAAACCGTATAACTTGCACCCACCGGGGGGGGGGGGGGGGGGGGGGGGGGGGGGGGCTTTCGGCTGCTGACTTATTTCTAGCAGCAGAACAGGTTGGAAGATGGCTGTTTGGTGTTATTTATTGTTTTTTTAATCATCCTACAGGCTCTGGCATGTATGATAAATTTGAAAATGAGGTTTTGAAACAATCCGTAAGACTTGAAAAAAATCCGTGAGATTGCTCTATACGTCCGTATACCGGCATAATGACGTAAAATCCTTATAACTTACGGGCAATCTGTACAAGTTAACATGTATGGTTAAAGGAACAGAAGCCAACATTTTAGTAGCTCAAATTGACTTACATGTTGGTGCTGCTGGATCCGCAAACATGTCCATCCCTTTCAGACGTTTACCCGTACGATGAGCCTCAAAAATCGGTAATTTTTACAAAAAAATTGCGCACGGTCGTGATGACAGCACCTGCAGCGCAAA
Organism: Austrofundulus limnaeus; assembly: GCF_001266775.1. Classification (NCBI taxonomy): domain Eukaryota; kingdom Metazoa; phylum Chordata; class Actinopteri; order Cyprinodontiformes; family Rivulidae; genus Austrofundulus; species Austrofundulus limnaeus. The sequence continues at coordinate 1,258,714 of NW_013952487.1, read as the reverse complement.
GCAGGAGGAAATGAGGACGGGGGAACTTATTTCTAGCGACAGAGCAGGTTAGATGGTGGTAATTTGTGGTTTATAGTTTTTCAACGCCCCACAGGCTCTGACATATTAAGTAAATTTAATATTGTTTCTGAAAAAAATCTGTAAAACTTGAAAAAAATTGTGAGATTGCTCTATACGTCCGTATTCCTGCAAAATGGGGGAGAATATGAGGAACTTATGGGAAATCTGTACAACTTGACATGTATGGATCAGAGTGAAACCCATCACAAACTGATCTGTKCTGCCTTACTGTCAGAATCTCCACACATCTGTGCAAATAAACAGTTTTCTGTCTTGCAGCTACAAAACATCTCATCTTAGGATCTGACCTGTTGTCTTTACGTGCACATCAGGTTTTTCAGTGATTTAAAAAAAAAATCTTAAAATAACTAAAAAAAATTAAGGATAATTTTCAACTCAAATTTAAGTTTTGCTGTGAAACCTTAGAAAATAATTGACCTGATGAGGACTGATGAGGCATTGAAGACTTGCTGTTGGTTTGACTTTTGTAAACTTCTGAAACACTCAGAACACCTTAGACTATTTTTGTACAAACAAAAGATAAAGATGGAACTGGAAGTAAATGATCAATAACTGTATTTTTGCATCATAAATCAGGTTAGGCTAAGTTTCTCTCTGAGACTGTTAAAGCTTCATTAAGTGAATAAATGAAAGTGTTTGACACGACAAAAAGCTGACAAATGACCACTGACTGCAGCTGGCAGCCCACGTGGTGTGGAGGTGGTCTCTGAGCGTCACATCTCAGAAAAGGGCAAGTGCTTGCCAGGCAGACGTCCATCAAGGCTGCACCTCGGTGGGCCAGCGTGAGGCCATAATCCCTGGAAGTGCTCCTACAGCTCCTGCCCTATCTCCCTCATCTCCTCCATCCTCTGCTCCACGCCTCCCCTCCCTCCATGCTGTTGTTTTCTTCCTCTTCTCCCCTGATAGGGGGTGTTTGGACCACGCAGCGTGACCTGACTGCCAGGGGAGGGATCCGGGGAGGGGCACCGGGGCCACAGGTGAGGCCTGAGCTCAATCTACCCCCCCCCCCCCCGCCTCATTCCACCTCTCCCTCCAACTCTCCTGGGTGCCAACTTCACCCAGCCCCCCAACCTCCTCCCCGTGCCCAGCAGGCCAATCAAACCATATCTGTGTGCCATGCAACCTGGGGACATGGAGGACRTTGGAAGGGAGGAGGGTAATATCAGATCAGGCGGGCCGAGGCCCCATGTGGACCTCCTGTCCCTCCGAAACCCTCCCAGGATCCGCGTCGCCATCACCACCGTGTTTAATTACCTCGCTCATCTTCATTAATTCATGGCCCTTCTTTATTCCCCGCGGGCCGGAGATGGATGGATTTAGATGGAAGCAGGAAGGGAGGGAGGGAAGGGGAGAGGCATGGGGACACCACTCCAATCAACAACAACAACAATGGCATCGGGGGCAACAACAACAACAACGAGCAGATCAGCTGGAGCTCTGCTGCTGGGAACAGCGCTCGGTGACCTGGGGGGTCCCGTAGGACTCAGTCCAGTTGTTTGCCAGTTCAGGTCCTCCAGGGTCAGTTTGGCCAAAGCAGACCATCTCAGCCCTGGAGACAGAATAAAGCAAGTCTCCACAGTGTGGTTCCAAAACACCTCAGAGACCAAATGCACAGCCGATTCTATTGATTTAATGCACCGAAGGCCATTCCCTGGACAAAGTGACCATAATGACATTAGAGATTTGATGCCGCTCACAAGAGACTGGGATTACAGCAGTGGGTAATAAATACCTATTTCATGGCTGGATTATCTCTGGCACAGAGTGGTTGTAAGTAAATGAGAGATATAATGTGTCCAATGGGAAGAAAATCAGATTAAATCTCTTCATTTTTGCCTTTGAGTCCATATTTCTTTATAAAAATGAAGTTTGACCCATCTGTGTGTTTATGGGTCTCCTTTTTGTTGCTTGGATTACTTTTCAAAGGATTTTTACAGCATTCGTGTGAAATAATCAAGTATTTTAGTGATCTATTTCAACCTGTTTATTTTATTTTAATGCCACATCTGATGACTGAAGCGCTGTCAGGTTAAGTCCTTTCTCCTTTAGAAGGATAAAAAGTGAGTTTTTTTCTAATGTAGATTTTTTTTTTTTTTGAGACATACCTGGATTTCAGAATTAAAAACTTGACAGACTGGAGTTGGTTATAAGCATCTAAAATAAATCTAATTAAAGCAGCTCTAAACAGCAACCAGAAATCCCTGCTAATATAAAATTCATCATAAATGTTTGATGACATCAGACAGTTCCTGGAACTGTGAACCTATTTTGCAATAAGATCATGTTAATCTGCTCGTCTTGAGACAACACAAAGAAATTCCACCTGGAAAGGAAGGAGTGCACATCAGATCAGATTTTACATTGTGCCCTCTGGATTCAGAGTGGATGTATTTTGGGGGGGACGGGGTCTGCATACACTCGGAGCAGAGGCCGGCTCTGTGCAGGGATGTTTTCAGTCCTCCATCTGAGCTCCAACATGGCTGCTGTTGGGCCCCAGCGGCCAGCGTTGATGCCCAGGTCCCTCGGAGCAGAAAGTTAATACTGCGACAGATGTGTCGCCTCTGTGCAGCCTCCCGGCCATGCAGAGCCTCTCCTCCCCTGCTCGCCCCTCCCGCTCTCCRTTTCTGAGCGCGTCCTCTGGCAGTGATGAAGCTGAGGAGATTTCACAAGAGTCTCCAGTCTTTTCACCAAGTTAAGCTTGAAAAAAAAAACTGTTTTGCTGCTGTTTAATGTGATTCAGTTTATATAAATTACAGAACTCCTTGTGAAAAAACATCTGTGACAATGAATAGATGTTAGTGTCATAAAAACAAGAAAAGCTGAAGAACCTAAATCTGAATAATGAACGCATGCGTTATCAGATGTTTTAAAATATGGGGCGCCAAGTGTTAAAACAATGTATTTTTCATTATTTAGCTCACGTTTTGAGTTAAAAAATTCCACTAATATTTTGTTGTTATTTAGCTCACTGTTCTTACATTTGGCATTTTTTACTAAATGTTAAATTTACGTCTTAAAAATTTAAATATTGAATTCTGTATATAAACATTTAAATCTAAATGTCAAAGTTAAACCTTAAATGTTTGTTGAAGTTCACAGTTAGGTGTTTTTGAATGGAACGCAGACTTTGCTGTTGGTGCTCGGCTCATGTTATGATGTCATCATCCTGAGAMAATAGCAACCGCTAGCACTAATGCAGTTAAAGCTTCCCTATAAGACATCAAACTTGCAGTTATGGCTGGTGTCTGAGCTGCACTTCAAACTGCTGGACCACACATATTGTTTTTACAAACACATTTTGAATTTAAATTTTAAATATCATCTTACAGCAACGTTAGCAGCGGCCATTGTTGATGTTTGTTGCAGGATGATTACATCATTTTTGTTATCGGACGCTAACTTATGCTAACACTTGTATCACTGCTAGAGATAAAATTTAAAATCAACATTCAAAATGTGTTCATAAAAACAATCTGTGGTCCAGCAGTTTGAAGCAGTTTTACTCTTGGTGCCTCATATTAAAAGAAATAAAAAAACAAACCGAGCCTTATTTTCTCACCTAAAATTTTACAGTTAAACCAGTTTTAAACAATTTTAAATCCGGTTTTCTCTCAGCACTGATCACAATATTTATTTTTCTTTCTCTCATCTGATGCTTCCCTTCAATCTGGATTAATTAATAATCTTTTAAAAACTGCCGTTTTATTCTGAGATGTTTTTTTTTCTAATAAGGAAAAAAATTGTGTTTGAAGGTTTTCCTTCATTTTTCCCAGGATTTTGTAGAGAAAGATTATGTAACTTCAGAGAATTTTTCAGTTTGATAAAATAGAAAAAAAGCATAATTTACAATGTAAATAAATAAATGCTCTGTTTCCATGCTGCCCCTGGTCATCCTCTCCATCATGTCACCTCTGCAGGATGTGTGCAGAGCACTTCTGAGAGGACTGTCGTTTGGGCGCATCCTCTTTCTCACACTTTCGGTTTCCCTTTGTCTCTTTGCTGCCACCCACCCCCCACCCCCTCCTCATCCATCCTGCCTCCATTCACATCACATGAGTCTCAGAGATTGACAGCCTCCCCAAAGAGTGAGAGCTGGAACAGATGGAATATGAATGGTTCACTCGTGTATGAAAAAGGTGCCCGGCTGAAGGAAGCCGTGTAAGGGGACTCTCAATTGCAAGTTAAGTATGACTAAATCCCATCGCACACCCTCACCCCCACCCACAGAAACACACACAAACCCCCACTGCAGATATCACACACACACACATTAACATAAAAGAGGAAGCAGGCCTTTTTAAGGATTGATTGGCAAATGATTTCCTCCTGTAGTTTTTTATGTGTCTTCAGACTCAAATTTATTTATGTTTTAATGATTTTTCTTTAAAAAGCAGCTTATTTTGTCGAATCGAGCGAAGCTGAAAAGATTTTTAATTCCTGATTTATTGTTTYAGACAGTGGTGGGCACAGTTCCCCTAAAGCACTAAAGCACTAATAGGGGAACTAATTTCTTTTTAGTGCTTTTGCTAATTTTAAAACTTATTAGTGGATTAGCACTTGCTAAATTTAGAAGCACAAACAGGTCTATAAATGTTATTGATCAACGTTAATGTTAAAGTGCCTGKGACATGCATATTCTTCAAATACAAAAAGATAAAGAAAACATCTTYATATCTTTATATCTGGCATATTTTCTGTCATGGATCAATTATGTATATCTGTTCTACCTTGACACTGTCCAGTAATCATATCTCATGTTAACTAGTTTTGGCTGTTTTACTCTTTCAGCCAGACTTCAGGACTCCAGCAATGTATGACCTCTTTAATTTCTGATAAGGTGTTTCCAGGCTGACAGTCCTGTCATTGGTTAGATGGTTACAGTTGGCGATCTGTGATTGGTTATAAGCATGTCACATGATGTTATCATGATGTTATATTATTGGCTTCTCTCTGACAACGAGTCAGCCACAAYGCGACAGACTTCCTGATTGACTTCTGCTTGTTGTCGCTCAGAATTAAATCGTTTGTCAACCATACACGTAGACTTTCTGTGCATCTATTCCAACATGTTTCTGCATTCTTGGTAAATCATGCCACRACAGTTTTTTGGCGTTGTTGGCAGGATTTACCAAGACTCAGCCACCTTTGGACWTGACTCAGCCAAAGTGAAACAGGAAGTGACATCAAAGGGGAACTCTAAGAAAATAAACTCTGGTCTTTATTAAAACAATATTATTTAAACTCGTAACTCTTCTTCATCTCTTTGATTGGGACTCAAAATTAATTTAAAGAAACACCAGATTCTTCTCTACAGTCTGAGTTCGTTGCTATTTTAGCAACACTCTGTTCACATGCAGACATTCCCCTTTTACATCACTTCCTGTTACTTCACATGCAAATATCTCAACAACTGTTCATCTCAGCTACATGAAATTTGATTTGTAATATCTTATTAATGTTGTTTTTTCCAAAAATACATCCATATTTATTACAAACATCTGATGTCACAGGCACTTTAACAGCTGACAGTGAAAGCTGATGTACATTTTGTTCATATGTGTGTCACTTACCCACCAAGTGACAGTTTGACAATATATGAACCTAAATACAGCTGTGGAATGTCAATGAAAAATCTTAAGAGATCAACATGACAATATGTGACTCATGTTCTCTGTTGAAGAATGTTCATAGGTTGGCTGTGTTGTTTTAGTGCTTTAGAATTAACTTTTGCTAAAACTTTCAGTGCATTAGTGCTTTAGAATTAGGGGACCTAAACAATTGAGTTAGTGTTTTAGGGCTAGTGGAAGTAATTTTTAGATTAGTGCTGCTCACCACTGGTTGTAGAGTTTTGTTGTGAGTCGGTTTTATAGCAAGAAGTTGTGCAACAGCAGCATTTCACAGAAACTGACAAACTAAAGTTCAGCTTTCAGAAGCAATCTGCTGTTTGTGTTTTTATCTGTGCACAGTTTAAAACCCTCACATTCATGTTTGTCTCTTATAGCTTTTTTGCGCGTCGTTGTCTCTTGTGTTGTTTTCAAATGCCAGTGCACAACTCTACACAAATGTATGATTATTATTRACCAGCATTTATTATGTCAGGTCATCAAGTGATGCAGAAAGCCAGGATTATACATCTGTTATCACTGAGGTGTCCACAAAGAGAATCTTTTTGTCTGTAAGTTGTTGCAGATTTGTTTCTGACACTGTGAGCTGAGCTGTACCAAAAAAAGAAACACTTTGTGAGCCAATCGTCATTCAGAGTTTGAGACCAAGAAGTTATATATCAATAGAAATATCAGTTACTCTATTAATATTTATGAAATGCTTAGGGAAAAAAACAAATCTTACTAAAAACAAGTCAGAAATGTGTTTACTCTTTGTTGTTTGTTGCAGTCCGAATGTGTTTCCTGTTTGTTTTAAAGCATGAAACAGACTCCGCCTCCTGACTGGTTTTTATGTTGTCTTTTTTCTTTCTTTCTTTCTCTTTTTAAATCTTCCTGATCCGGACTCGTGGCTGTTTCCCATCAGTGCTGCCGGGTTCTGCAGCCTCTCCATCGTCGGCCCAAAAACAAACGGCCTCAGAAAATCTCYGGGATGAGACGCCGGCAGAAGGAGGCAGATGAGAGCCGTCTGTCGGCCACGCAGGGCCTGTTTTTGAATTTCTGATCAAAAGTTGCTGCAGAGACCACCGCCAAATCACGGCCTCCCAAACATCTGCTGTCATATCACTCTGAATTATTTATTTGTTGATCCCGCTGAATGTATGTATCCGTCTTTTTTTTTTGCCTCTCTCGAGTCCATTTGAAAGTGTGTGCGTTTGTGTGTGCGCTTGTATTCTTAGAAAATAAAAACACTTCAATCAACAACAACAAAATGATCTGCTGGTTTGTGGATTCCCTGCGTGCTTCAAATGAATTTGGATGGAAAACACACACATCCAAATGCCAGCTGCACTTATTCGAACAGCGGGCAGCAATATTTCTGACATGGTGGGTGTTGGACGCAGCTGAAATGCATCTCTTATTTTAGCTCCAACACAATCACTAAGTGGCACATCTCATTAGAATGATTTAGGCAAAGTAAAAATGATATCACGATAATTTCACAAACGCTATCAGCGGGTTCATCCTCCCAAATGATCATTTAAGTCCTGCTTGTAATGGCTATGAGACTGTTAGCAGGGTTATTCATTTCAAACTGTGTTAAGCACAGCACGCGCTGCCATTAGAGCTCAGTACCAGAACATTTATGCTCACTGAAATGAGATTCTGGGAGGAAATGCGTCCATTGATCAACCGCCAYAGTAGCTCCAGCGCTAAAGCAAAGTGAGTCAAAGTTTGAGGTGGAGAAAGTTGTTGTTGCCACGCAGCCGAGAGGTTTCCCACACAGATAGCAGCCAAAATTAACGTGTGTGTGTGTGTGTGTGTGTGTGTGTGTGTGTGTGATTGTGCTAATTGGATAAAAAAACCATTGTTACTCGTTAGCCAACACCTCCTTCTTTACTTCCTTTTTAACCTGCTCTGTATGCTGCTGCTAACAGCAGCTCTTATTAAGGTGTTAAAAAACTTTGAAGCACTACTCYGTGTTTAACTTACAGGAACGTGTAAGACAAAGTTTCTGATGAAGAACTCTCTCGTCTGTCTCTGAATCTGAGTTTGAACACTGTTGGGATGAAGGTCAGCAGCGTTGAATAATGCCAGGTTACAAGCAGAGTTGGATCAATTAATTAAAAATTTAGCTTCATATATTAATTATGACCCCCACACATGAAGCAGGGGTCATATTGTTTTCATACTTTTTGTTTTTTTAAATTGTTATTACCTCCGCCAAGGGCGAAGTAATGTTTTCGGTCGCTYATGTCMGTCTGTCTGTCGTTCTGACTGTGGACAACATTACTCAAAAACTTGTGTACGGATTGTCATGACATTTTTACCACATGTGGGTACTGGGCCAAGGAACAAACCTTTAAATTTTGGTGATGTTCTGGATCACGATGAGGATACAGGAATTTTTTTTCTTTTAACACTCTGAGATCTGCAAAGCTGCGATGCTTTCACAGGGCTTCTGTAAAAAACAGTGAGCTGGATTGGACAGCAAAGACTTCAAACTTTATTCAAGTAATGTTAAAACCAGATTTAATCATGAACAATTTTTGCCATAATGTGCGCATTTAGAGAACGTTTTGTGACCAGGAAGTGCGTGACTGCACCATGAAACCTATTTTTTCCCATTTCCTCAAACACACCACATTACCGAAATAACCAATCAAAACAGTTTGTCTCTACTAGGCTTGTAAACAGAGAGCTGCCGGGCCTCAAAGTTTGGAGACGGGGGGAGCCAGGAAGCACTTTATAAAGAGAGTCAAACCATTACAAACTCATACAAGGAGATAAAACAGACGTTTTACATGGTGAAATGTGACTGATGATTTTTTTTTCACATTGGACTCCACCGGGAAGAAATCCCGTGCATACTGCTGCTTAAATGTTCACTACATCACAACTTATTCAACAAATGTGTTTCCATCTCTGCTTTTGCACATTAACTCTTACAGGATGGGGAAATTGGTCTTGGCGGAGGTTTACACTCTCCAAGTGCTTCTAGTTATTTTTGGTTTCAGTGATTTTTGGTCAGTTGTAGCACAGAAACGGCTGCACCGATTAACATGAAGTTCAGCAGGACTGTAGATGAGTCCGACCTACACTGMGCCAGCCATCGGTTTTACGATAGACCCCATATCTGAGGAGGGGGCTCCATCTGAAAAGCAGGTGTCTGGATATTCAAAAATGCTTATTACTCAAAAACTATTCAACATAGGAGCTTCAGATTTTTTTTCTTAGCTTTGATGAAAGGCTATCCATTGGGCCCACCAATAAGCCTCCCCTCCCCCCAGACCCCACCCAAAACAATAAATCTGTTTTGGTGAGTTCTGGTGCACTGGTGTTTTGTGCACGTGTGGGGGTCATTGCTATATGTATCCACTTTTATTTGCTTTTTCTGAAGCTTTGAACTCAGCCTGACACAAACCATTCTGACCAGCTTTATTCCAATCTGACAATGAGCTGATGTGAAATCCACAGTTTTCTTGAGTAAATAAAACAACTTTTAACACCCTCTGTTCAGGAAGAAATAAGAAAGCATTCCGACCAGCTGCCAGAAAATCCTATTCTTAATGAGCAGCGTGGAGAGAGTAAACTTCTGCGTGCACTGCGGCCCAGGAGAGTTGGACTCGGTGTGCACGCATGAAGTGTGATTACATTAAGGCTTTGCAAACAAATAGATTTCCTCTGCTGCTCTCTGCCGCTCTGTCAGCTGCACAAAAATATAAGAATATCTCTGATGGCACAAAAGTGAAGCTGCGCGGGTGGAGGAGGCGGAGGCGAGGGGGGGTGGGGAGTTTAGGCATCTCTAACAACTTCCTGTAATTGCGATTTATTGAGAAGGAAGCGGAGGGTAAAGATTTTGAAATTATAAGCTATTATGTGCCAGAGAGAGTAAGCGAGGTGGGGGGTTGGTGACATAAAATACAGCTGACAAGCCAAGGCAAATTAGCCCAGGACTATTACAAAAATCACTTAATTGCTGGCAATTCTGTCAGGTCAATTGACTCTAATTGGAAAAAAAGAGATGGAATAACAAAAAAGAATATTATGGCAGCGAGAAGCGAGGGTGTTGAATGAGGTGAGCGTTCAGGAAACGGGCTGTGATTGGAGACGGGATTAATGCAGCTCCTCCTCTGCTCATCTCGGAATCTGAAGTGATGTAACTCACTGACACTGCAAYGTTCGGAGCCAGAGGAGGTGAAAAACTCATTTCACCTGCAGAACTATGCTCAGCTTTTATAGCCAGACTTTTTGCTGTTTCTGTCACAGCAAGCCGACATTTGTTCTCCGCAGTCACCATTAAAAAACAAAGATGAAGAGTTTGAAGAGTTTATATGTAATGACAATAAAATAAAATAAAAATCATTAGATGAGATCAAGTCTGCAGCAAATTATGGATAAAAACGCCGTTTGACTTAAAGATGAGCTCAGACTGAACCTCAGTGTTTCAATTTCAAGTTCATCTTTAATATCCCCATGAGGCAATTTGTGTTGCAACCAGCAGGGAAAAAAATGAATAAAATAATTAGACAATAAATACAGTAAATATTGTAAAAAATAACATTATGGTAGATATATCTACAACAAACACAACATTCAACAAGAAGTATTTAAAAGGATGATAACAGCAGGTAAAAAGGRATTCTTAAATCTGTTGCATCTTTTAAAGCAAATCTGCGTCCTGATGGTAAAAGAGAAAACGGTGAAAATGGGGTGGTTAGGCTCAGCTAAAACTGCCTGAGCTTTCCTAAGGGGTCTATTTCTGTGGAAAGTAGAGATGTGTTTGAGATTTTGGGACCAGCCAAGTTTGATCTAAACGACAGAAAAGTTTTGACATGTTGGTCGTCTGACCGCCAATRAATACACCTGTCCAGGGTTTCACCTCTCGCACGGTGACCACTGGAAACTGGCACCAGCTCCTTTCATCCTGAAGAGGACAAAAAATTGCGTGGGAAATATGGATGCATGAAACGAGCTGTCAAAGTTGCTGCAAGTGACAGGAAATACACTAAACATTCCAAAAAAAAACAGCTGAAATTACTGTAATTAAACTGATTTCCTTTAAGTAGAAGTTTAAAGACAACCTTCAATATTTACAYGTTAATTATTAACATCTTAAATAAGTGCACAGTTTTAAACAAACACCTAATCTCCAACGATATTTTCAATAAATCCTTTTAATGTAAATAGTCATAGAGTAAAGGCCAGCTGTTGGTTTATTATCTGAATGTGTTTATTCTGACCTGAAGCACAGATTTGAAGGTGTGTGATGCAAAAGGACTTGATTGAGAGAAAACAATGAGCATCTGTGAAGATCGAGGTGATAAATCACCAGACAGCACAGAGGATAATCAGTTAATTGATCGTTGGGAGGTGTCAGGGAAAGAGTGGATTTTGAATGTGTGTAGATTAAGAGGAGCATCAGTGAAGTCCAGTGCAGTTTGCAGAACTATGACCACATAGCTGGTATAGATGAACACGTGATCTGAATATAAAAGAAATTTGCACTAATATGATTACACCCAGATAAGACTTATATGAGAGAGGAACAAATACTTTGATTTCATAAATGTTTAATATTTGTCACAACTGATTTCCTTTTTTTTTTTTTTTTTACATTTAAGGGTTCATTCAGTAAAGTTTCTTGTTGAACATTAATTTAAATTAAAAATCCCACATTTTAATTCCAGCTTCCAACCTTGCAGTCCAGCAGCACCAACAGTGTGAGAATCAAATATGAACAAAGCAGCGACTGAAGGACACACAGGCGTGTGGAGGGACCGCATCAGAGAGGAGGAGAAGAAGAAGACGGGCCAGCCGAGTCGCTGACATGTTCAGTTCAAAGTGGAGCTGAGGGTCCACACACACACACACACACACACACACACACACACACACACACAG
>NW_013952487.1:1243568-1247116 GCF_001266775.1 Austrofundulus limnaeus | reverse complement strand
GTGTGTGTGTGTGTGTGTGTGTGTGTGTGTGTGTGTGTGTGTGTGTGTGTGTGTGTTGCAGAGCTTCATGCAGCTGTACAGAGGCACTTCATGCTCTCTGCGCACACTGAGGTCATCAGTGAGCAGCAGTCAGGGTGTTGCAGGTTCACTGGTTTGCTCATGAGCACTTGAAAAAAAAAGTTGTTTCTTTTCCATAAAATCTAGGGACTCCGTGTTTCCATCCAACTGTAATGTGATTTAAAATGTCGCAAAACAGAAAAGTAAATTAGACGTGTTTCCATGTACTGGTTTGAAGGAATCATCTAATCATTTAATGTGTCATTTCATCAGATATTGACATTACACATGGCTGAGGCTGCAAACTAGCAGRACCACACATCTCASGACAATGAAGAGAAGTTTTCAGTAATGTGTAATTGTTCTGAATAACTAGTATTGGCAATGTTACAATTTGTCGGTCCACATGGACATGTTGTTGCTTACGGACAAGTTTTTTTACACGTGAGGTGAAATCTGGGAAGACTTCGATAGCAGAAACAGCTGATCATTCATATAAGGTAAATGTTTGCTACGTCAGAACTTTATTGGCAAATGTGTTTGCAGTGAAATCCAAAGATCACCTCAAGTGAGTGAGCATTATTTATTTATTTTTGTTTTGAAGTTTATGTTGTTGTTTTTTTGGGGAGGGGGATTTTGCWGTTTTCATTTCCTTTTTCTACTGCAATACTTGCACATTAACATAGACATATCCTGCTTTTAAATCCTTCTTTTTCACATTTAAATCACTCATTTGGGGTCTTTATAAAGCTTTGGTCTGAATTCCTCCTCATTTTAAATTTTACCAGCCCCTCTTTCACCACTTTTCTCTGTGAAAGCAGTTGGATTTGATAGTCTTTAAGGTGCTTCAAGCTCCGCCCCCCTCCTGCTTCCAGACCGGTCCACTCCAGTTTGAGAGAGGGGGGTTACGTTTTCTAGCTTGCAGAAATGTTTTATTTACAATTAAATTGAAAGATGTCAGCAACAGAAAACGTCTCCATCCAGCCTTACATGCTGGAGCCAGCCTGACCCAGAATCGGAGTCTGACCCAGAACCAGAGGAGAATGAAGACCACCAAATAGTAGTTGGTAAGTCCAGACCTTATATGGTCATTCCATCGTAGATTATTTGACTGAATAGTTTAGAAAATCTCATTGTAAATGGAGAAAACTGAACGGGCTGAAAAATCTGACCCAAACAGAATATAAAGATATCTTTGCAGCATCAGAAGAGACTAAATTCAACTTCTCTGCCTCCTGGAGACTCCAAGTCCACAACAAAATGTATTTAACAGCTTAAAAAGTGGATTTTGTAGAGAACAGCATTGATGGAAACAGCTAATATTGCTGTACACTGGTCAGCAGGATAACAACCTTCCTGTGAGTCAATCATACTGATCAACATCTTTATCATCCTCATGTGGATGAACTATGGTCATTTTTTTTTTGTATGAGGGTGTGAGATTTTGTTTGCTATGCTCCTTGTCACTTGTTAGCTCTCCTCTGACCAGCCTGCAGCCATAAAGCCTGACGACGATCGGCTGAGCGCTTTACCTCTCCTTCYCCGTCGCTGTGCGGCCGTGAAACTCTGGCTGTTAACATTTGCAGCAGGAGCAGAAAAAAGCCTCTAATTGGTACAGCGGTGACACCACAGGCCTGGTATTCTGTAGAAAGCAGGGCTTCGGAGGGCCATTAATTAACCTTAGTGCTATGATTACCACTTACATTAGAGGGGAATACATTAGAGGTGGCAGCGGGCCCCCGTTTTTTCCTGGCCTGTACTTCAGAGGGGCCCCGGTGGAGCTCTCCATGTCCCCGCGAGCAACGATATGTTAACGGGGAAGCAACTAATTAGATGTCAAAAATTCATAAGGCCTCTCTTTAATATTGCATATCTATCCCCGGCCTGTCACTTCAAAACAAGGGGGATTGCATAAACAGGACTAGTGAAGCTCCCCCAAACCCCTATCACCATCCTGTGAGTGGGTGGGGTGAGGTGAGCTGATGAGGTGCATGAGAGAGGGATGACAGTGTGCTTGAAGGTGAAGGCGAGGAAAGAAGAAGAAGAAGAAGAGGAAAAAAAGACGCAGAAGAAAGGAGAGACAATCAAAGGAAGCTCTTTGACAAATCCCACCGAGGACAGCTGTGCCACATTTTCATGTCCTCCTCCCGTCGATGGCGTGCAGCATACTGAGCGTTAGGCATGAGGCGGCAAGTCACAAATCTTCATCCAGATTTTCTCCACATAGCTTCATCTTCCTCTTTATGTTTTAGAATATTTGATACAAAAAAAAAACCACCCTGGTGATCTGCAGCGGACAGATCTGAGGTTTAATTGTTCCTCTGACAAAAGAGAACAGTTTGGATTGGATCAATAAYAAATGCAAAAACATTTAGTTTGGGATGAAATCTCAAATCTTTTCAAACAAACTGATTTTGCAATCTCATCACTCAAAACTACAAACCAGCTTCAGCTCTCATTTCCTAATAAAACTTTGTGTTTTCCTGTTTAGATTGGGTCAATCATGTGTTTTTATAAATCTGTGCAAATCAGTAACTGTMCGATCAACAGCTTAGTGAATCTTAGAGGATACAGGGCGCGTGGACAAAAAATTCAAATTAGGAATTCTTTACAAGCAACAGCAAAGTTCAAACAAACCTCGTTGCTGCTAATCAAGTGTTTATTGCCAATAAACTGAGTTTAATTTGTTACTTAAATGAGAACACGAACTTTAGAAGTCAACCAGGAAATACTGTCTGACAGAAAACTGTCTCCTCCTCTTGTGCGACATACATCAGTAAAATAAAGGCCCTGTTTTCTTCTTCAATGGAAAATAAGGTGCCCTTTATTTTATACCCACCAAACTCAGACCACAGGAAGATTAAAGTATCATTTACAGGATGATCCACGCAGCTCCAGTTGTAAAGTAAGAGCAGCAATATCCTGTGTCCCAGTTTGTGTTGTGGTCTTTGTGTTTGTCAGCAGCTCGTGGATAAAGTCTGGTTCATCTGTGTCATCGTGGTAAATCAGACCCAAATGCAGGCAATCAAAACACAGGATCAGGAGCAAGCTCAGTATTTTATTAACTAAACTCTAAACAGAGAGGAAAATGAGAGGAAAACAAAGTTTGAGAAAAAAAACATGAAGAAAACAAAGAACACAAATAGTGACGTGGTTGATCATCGGATGAAAACAGGAGGAGAGGTAATTGAAAATGAAAAGCAGATGAGAGTGGAGACAGAAACAACGACTGAGGAGAGCSAGAGAACAAAAACAAAAACTAGAACATCCATTCATAAATTCTCTCCATCTTATTTTTCTCTCCGGGTCACAGGAAGGCTGGTTCCTGTCTCCAGTGGTCATTGGACGAGAGGTGGGGTACAAAGCAAAACATTCAAGAAGAAATTTTGAAGGTTCCAAATGCAGCTACAGCTCAAATTCCAACAATTTCAGTAAAACTCAATAGTAATTCAGAAATGCCAATGTTTAGCAGTAGCATGCATTTATATATA
>NW_013952487.1:1233351-1243558 GCF_001266775.1 Austrofundulus limnaeus | reverse complement strand
CCCCCACACCAAGAAAATGACATCATTTGCTTAAACACAATATAAATTAACTAGTTAAATAGACAGATTCTACTCTCTTGTTGTCTTTCGGTAACTTTGACCTGATTTAAAAATCTACAATGTCATATATGTACGTTTAAGCATAATTGCTGAAAATGACATGCAGGGTTTTAGAGCACAACCCCCCAGCGGTAGGCCTAAAGTCATGCCCTTGTGATCAACGTTCTGATCCAAAGTGAATCTTTTGCAAAAACAAACCAAAAAAAAAAAGATGTTTTTGAAGATGATGCTAGATTCTGTTGGTGGCTTCACAACAGTTTGTAAAGATCACAAGATGCTGATGTTTTCAAACTCCGAGTTAAACTTCTCAACACGSCGGTGCTGCTGCAGTCACTTTGAACTTCTTGTATAGAAACGAAACTGTACAAACCCTGATAGACGTGGCTGCTCATATTTGTTTACAAGATAATCAGTTCTTCTTAGWATGAGTCGTTATCTCTTCCTGGGGAGGAAAACATGACTGAAGATAATAAAAAAAAAGATGCAAAAGTTTAATTTAGTGTGTAGTTTAAAATCTGTAACCATCACTCCTGAGGTGCATGTAAACGCCTCTTATCAGCCCCAGTGTCATGGGTCATAAGATAAGTTAAAAAAAATTTAAAAATGTGCACGTGAGACTTTTTCCTGCTCGTCAACGGGAGGATTCTGATACTTCCATAAACAAGTGGCAGACTCCAACAGCCTCACCTGGAGTAAAGCAATTACTGTGAAGTTTTCCAGCTGACAGGCTGCCAATCACAACTTCTCCACGACTGCCGATTCCCCCTCGCTCATTTCAATTATTTTGCTGCTTTATTTTGTTGACACTTGCCTTTCAAAGGCTTGCGTTCTGCATTTTAAGAGTTAACGGCAAAACATAAAGATTTGCTTCAAAGCAAATCTGTTCTGAGGTGATTTATGTTAAGTTGCTGATGGTGATGCAACAACGGCTCAAAGACATCATTTTCATAATGGGCACACTTAATAATCTCACTGCTAAATATTCACCACTGCTTGGTTAACTGTCACCACTGCGTTTAGTTTCCCGAAAGAGCCCCATCACTTAAAATCCCAGGCGTCCGCCACACCACTGCTGATTATTTCAAAGAGGGAATGTCTGGACTTTGGTCTCATCCTTCTCATTACCTTGGAAAAGATCAGAAACATGCAGCCTTCTTCAGGAGGCCATCTCTGGAACCAGCCCGGTGCCTTCAAATGATTCACCCCATTACGGAGCCAATCAGGTATAATGAAGCACCGGGCAAACCTGCTGGCTGAGCCGGATAAATAATTTAATGGGACTTGTCATCCCTCTCCCATCGAGGCGCTGCCTTCACCGAGGAGCAGCGAGACACATGAAGGTTTTCCAGGGCGGAGGGACCGCGCAAAAAACAGGTGACACTCCCCCACATCACCGAGGTCCACCTCCCACATCCCGTCCTCCCTCTCTTCTCCCTTCCGTCACCTCCTCATCCTCAAATCAAACAGCCCTCCCACCCCAGCCTTCACTCTCCCCACCTGTCAGGCGGTGGGAGACGGAGGGATGGAGATAGTACCACTTCGTTACCAACCTCTCACTCGCAGGCTTCAAACAGATCTCAGCTAATGAGGGAGCATTTAGAAACTCAGGGATGCCGACATCTAGAGGCAGAAGGAGATGAATGGGTGGAGGTGAGGAGAGCTGCACACACACACACACACACACACACCCAGTACACAAAGCAACATCCAAACCCACCATCCTTTGTGAGACCCACACACAGATAGCACAAACTCACCTGTACACACTCACACACACACACAGCTCAGGGTTGTCAGTGCAGGTGAACAAAGTGAATAGAATATGTGACTGACAATAAAGATTTCTTTTAACATCAGTGAGGGGAAGGCGGGCGGGCGGGCCGGGTGGGAGGGGGGATGAGTCTGGGGAGACAGGCTGCAGAAGTTGGGATTACTCTGAGGGACCCGTCGACTGCATATGCCATCTTTAATGACGAGACCTCGCCAAACTGGCACCCAGTCCTCCAAMCGGGAGTCGGGAAGACCGAAGCAAACCACGCAGACCCATTATTTCAAAAACCTTCTTCTTCTCGACGCCCACCCCCCTCTCTTTACTCCCCTTCATTTCCTTTAAATGTGAGTTTTAATAGACACTGCTAAATTTCCACTGCTGTCTCCTTAAAGTTTAATTCGCCCACTTTTCTTCCGCTCTGCACCCCCATTATAAAGCTGCGACAGCCRCTGCAAACAGGGCATTATTATTTCATATTATGAAAACAGTCTTTAGATGAAGGGACGGGGAACAGAGGGGGGGAAATGGCATGCTGTGGCAGTTTGGGATCAGCTTTTTTACGCAACGTCCTCAAAATTATCGGCTGACAAAATCGTCTTCAAATTTAAAGTCACCTGAAAGCTGGTCCCAGTTTTAGATAACCCCATTTATGGTAAACATTTTTGCTTTCGCATAGCTGCAGACCTTTTTAAAAAGTTCTCGGGAAAGTTTCACTTCACGGTGAAGTTACTGCATGGCGTCCTCCCGACCGTCCCATCTGAATAGAGGTGTTTCGCCCCGGTGGCACCATCGCTCTGAGGCTGAGAATAGAAAGCACACCGAACACCCACACTCACAAAGGAACACACAAGAATGCTGCGTCTCCTTCCAGAAAACCCTCAGTTGGTCCCGTTCTCTCTAATTAGTAATTAACACATTCTTTTGTGCAGGCCTCTCTTTATTTATAGACCGTCTCGTGCCAACCGGCGGGTCCCAGTGCCAGGATCAGATGGATTCAGAGCGTGAGGTGAGCAGGGAGCCCCGACCGGTTGATAAATCTGATGTTATAGTTTGGGAGCAATCAGCTGCTTCGCCAAACAGCTTGTAACAGCTTTACAAATGAGCGGGTCAGATCACATCAAAGCGGCGTCGTTAAAACTCTCTCACAYGTCGACTGCTTGTAAACCGGACATTTGGCAGCAAAACATTTTTGCTGTGTTTTCATCCATGCTTTGTGGCTTTTTAGAACAAGCAGCTGCCCACAGTGACACGTTCTTTGCCTCACCTAGCGAACCTTAGCCTAAAAGCAGTGGTGGGCAGCGCTAACCCAAAAATTATCTCCGCAATTTCTAAAGCATTTATGAAAATATTTAGGTCTGCACTTCAAAAGCACTTATGCCATAGAAAAACTAGCGGAAACTAATTTCAAAGCGCAAGTTAACAATTTGACACTCACCAGCTGGCAACAATTCATGTACAATATATGCACAACACTGCCAACTAGTGGTGTATGAACCCTTGTACAGCTTAATCCCACAAGTGCCGATTGCTGGGGATGTGATTTCCTGAAACAGAACTTTGGCTCCAGGTGTAAAAAATTAAAAAGTTGTTGAGGATTGCTAGTTCAGCTGCTTCTTTGTCTTCTTCTTGTATTTGTTGTAGATTTTTCATTAAAGAAGCATCAATATAGCAATTTTAAAACTGTTTATTGGAAAACTGAAGTGATGCATTCTGGGTATATGACGGATTTGATTTGTGACAGGAAAYGAAAGTTTTCCATGTAGTTCCTCCAGTTGACCACTAGATATCYGTCTAACCCCGTTGGCAGATTGCTTCTACCAATTACGTCAAGCATTGAGCTCCAAGCGTTTAAACATTTTTTTAAAAAGGAGCTCCGATTGTAAAGTAAAATAAATCAATACATACAAAATTTCWGTGTGGATTACAAACGTTTACTGTTTTTGCTGGGACAGGGAGTTCTAAACATTGYCTTCCTGCTATGTAAGCAGACACAAAGCATTGTGGGAAATGAGAACYGTGACAGAGACAAACAGTCAGCAAGGATGTATAYGTTTCCAWTAAGTACGGTTATTTAAGAGGGGTGCTGTTGGATAGATCAAGTGTGTTGTGATTCATTGACAGCCATACTTTCTGCTGTTCAAGGTAATGATGACTGGTAGATAGTTAGTTATTAGCGGTACTGCATTTTAATTTTAGAAAGCACAAATCTGCTTATGAATTATAAAAAAAATAGTAAGACTGCTAAAGCGCAAACAAAATATTTAGGTCTGCAATTAGCGGATTTGCGCTTTAGCGGACTGGTGCCCACCACTTCCCAAAAGCATAAAAATGGCTAACTATTAGGTAATTTAACAATTTGCACAAATAAGGGTGAGGCCTTCTGAGAGCAGGCAGTTTGAGCTGCAGTATTTCAGCGCTGAAAACGTGTTTCTCACCCATCGTTTAAAAGCTCTTCCTCAGTGAGACTGAAAAACAGGCTGGATGGCTGACTCTTTTCATAAATTTTAGTATCTCTTTATTTCAGGCTTTGCTGCCTCTTGGCTGCCATTAGACGCCTGCAGGCAGCGGGAACATCTCCTTCGCACGGTGCTCTTTTTTTATGAGGTTTCCCTTCACTCTCTTCATTAAAGCCTGCCAGGCGTCCGAGGTGGGACTTTCACACTCTTTCCTCCGTCAGGATGCRTCCCTTCTGGCATTTATTATTTATCCTCTAACAAATAAACTGTAACGTCCTCTTTAAACAGGCTCTAGATGGTTTCATCCAGATGTACTGAAGTCTACTGTTAGAAAACACATCTATTCTTTGGAAGGACTTGTCAGATTTTATGAGTGATTTGGAATCATCCGGATTAGTCAGGAAATCAAACACTTGTTCCAATAATAAAATATCACAGGTGTAATCTTATATCAGCAGTTAACATGAAATGAAGTCAATATTTTGTGCCATTGTTTAATCTTAAAACTGAACCTTAACACAGTAAATGAACTCAAACCTTTGATTTGTTTCCWAACAGCAGCTTTTGAGCATAACTCTGCACCTTAACTGGAACTCAGATTAAAATAATCTGCAGTTCATTGTATCTAACACATGTTCTGGAGAGAAACTGCTTTGATAAATATTGCTGATGGGATTCCCCTCTGACTGGTTTATAAAGGTCAGAGGCTGGACTGGGATGTTAAAAGAGATGGACCACAGAGCGTCGTGGATCTGTGTTACCAAGTAGGTTCCTCTCATTGTTTATCTCCACTGCTCTCCGTGACCTTTTCATTAATTAACAAGGATCTAATAGAGAMGTGAAAAATGTAATGATTTTTCTTCCACAGAGACAAACATGGCATCATCATTACTGATTCAAACAAGTTGACTCTGTGTTTCTGTTCAGCTCAGTGGGTACTGCAACAYACCCTCCCCTCTGTCAGTTTTTAACAGTCAGTTTTAAAACATTTTTTTATTAAAAATAAATTCAAAATCTCAACACAGAGACGTTTATTAAGAAAAAATCATACATATTTAGTTTGGCAGTCCTGAAAGAAAAAAAAAAGGAAGAGGAAGAGAAAAAAATTATGAAAGAAGAATGACAAATAAAGGGAGAGCTGGTCACAGCAGTGGAATGAGGCAGGTGTTTAATTTGAGAATTAAGACAGTGTGAAAGTTCATAAGTATGCAAATGACTCTGTGGCTCCATGTGGCAGATGAAGCTTCCTCGACTGCTCAAGAGGAAAAAAAAACTCCACCTGAATTACTGTCATAGAAATTATCTTCTCATTCTGCTCACACTGACGGGGGAAAAAAAAGAAATAACATTTAGTGGCCCTYGCTCAAACCGTAAGAATCATCATGCATTACGAAAGTTATGTAGGTGTGTAATCTGCCTTCTGGTTCTGAGTCCTTCCTGCTGAGGCCCAGGAATAATCTTTGCATGTAAAGTGTGTCGTAATGAATGCAACAAACACACAGAAACCTTTATGTCCAACTTATAATGGTCTACAATTAAACAGTGCACCAAGTGACTTTAAAAAAAATAGATGTAGTCAAGACCCCCTAATTCCAGACCAAGTAAATATCAAAGTCAGACTGAATCACGATCGAGACTTTTTGATGCTGGACCAAGTCGAAACAAAGACTGAGGGATTGAGACCAAATCGAGACMAAGGAATAAAATGTTAACTTCATATTGTATTAAAGAAGACTTTAAAAACATCTCCCATTCCCAGACAACCTCTGCTCACTTTCCTGGAGTGCCATGTGWGAGTGAGGAGGGGTGAGAGAGATAATAAAAATACATGATTAGCAATGAGTCGARCTTGGATTGAATCAGAACATTTTACATCCAATGAAAGCAAGGATGTTMACAAATAAATTGGACAATCTTCTGGCAATTTAGTCATATTTCCACAGCCGTAGTCTTAACTAGTCTTGAAGTAAAATCCTGAGTCAATGTCTGAGACCGAGACAAATGTGGTCATGYCTGAAACGAGATGAGACCATCAAAAAGTGGTCTAGTCTCAAGACCAATACCAGTCTTGAGTACTACACTGACAAAAAGTAAGCAAATCCAATAAATAGTTTCACCTCAGCAGTAACTCTACAGTTCAGCTTCTTCAGCACAAATCAGAACGTGATGACTGTTGGAGGAACGTGGTGCTTCTGATGAAGCTGCCCACAATTCAGGGAGTTGGGAACTAAGGGCTCCTAAAGCTGTTTGACTTTTGTTAAAAACTCAGATTCGATCATACAGGAGTGTCAGGTGCCACTTTTGATGAGCTTGGATCAGAATCTATTCTAAAACAGTGACTGTGGAACTGATTATTATTTTTTTATGGCTGGAGATAAGAGAAACCACTGCTGCCCTTTGCCACTAATTCATCGACATCATCATCAGTGCAAAGGGGGGTTTCTGGTTTCTGTGTCCTGTCAGACCTGGCACAGGGGGTCTGCAGTGGAAGGAGGTGTGGGAAAGCTGAGAGAGCTTATGGTCTGGAGGGCCCCAGGGTGTGGCCCTCATCCTTGTCACAGCAGATTTATGGTGCTTCAACACAAGCATCCCTGCAACAGCTTCCAAGATTCAAGCCAGCAGCTAATTAAAACCTTTCACTGGAATCTCTGTGAAGTCCCAGATCCACCGACGCTCAGCCATCAGCCTGAGCACGGGGCAGCAGAGCAGGAGATGGGGACGATAGGACATAATGCTCAGAACYGAGTTTCACAAACTAAATATTCAAGAACGTACATTAGCCCTGTTTCTGCCACTCATTTTAAAGCAAGCATGGCATTRGAAAACATTGATGGAAACAGCAAAATTTTAAGAAGACAAAACCTTCAATTGTACAAGAAAAGTTTTTACACTCACTTGAGATGATTTTCTGGATTTTAAGAAAAAGAAAGGGGAGATGGAAACACGTTCGGCAAACAAGTWCTGACGTAGCAAACATTTATCTCACATGATTGATCAGCTTTTTCTGCTTCTTGGCATCTTCCCAGTTATTCCCAAAGCATTTAACATCACCAATTGATATGATGGAACAATTACAACTTAATAGCAAAAACAGAGTTCAGCCTCCTCCCATCAGCACCTAGAAACTTAGTGCCAAAAAATAAAACTAAGCGTTTCAAAATCAGCTTTGTTCCTGTTGCAATTAGCTTTTTCAACTTAAGTTAACATAATATAACACAATATTAGTTAGTCTTTTTTTATTTATTTATTTGTCTTATGTAGTTCTATTTGATTTTATCTTGTTTTTATCTTTGATTCTTATATAGCTGAGTTTTTATGAGCATCTGGTCACTTTTTAATCATGTTGTGTCCACTGTATGTCCATGTCAGATGTCTTGTGCTTTTTCTTGGAAAGAAACTGACTCATTTTCACTGTAACCAAATTTACCTGYGGGCRGGTGGGTAGGTAGGTGGGTTGGTTGCTTGGTTGGTTGATTGATTGATTGAACTTAATAGCAAAAATATCTCTCCATTGTCCCGAGATGTGTGGTCCCTGCTAGTTTTCAATCACCACTTCCAGTTTATTACAGCCAATCGTAATGTCAAAATCTGACGTACTTATGCTTTGTGTAGCCTGGTTGATTCGCTCCAAACCAGTAGATGGAAACATGCCTGATTCATGAACACGCCTACTGATGACTCAGACTGAGTTTGGACCATACACCTTGCGTTCCAGATCTCACCTGTGTTGTATTCCTGTTTCTCACCAACTTCTCAATGTGTCAGGGTCGATGCAGGACATCAGGTTAAAGTCTGTTTAAAATGTTTCACGAATTCCAGATTAGTCCCAATGTTTTTTAATAAAATGAGAGTAAAATAGCTTTTTTGTTAAAAAAATATATTTAGGAAAAGAATGCCAGGAGTTGACTTTAAGGTGATTTAAAATTTGGATTTGATGATTAAAGATCTTTGGGCTTTTAGAGCAACAGCAGAGTTTTGCTGTCATGTATATTARAAGGTGATATGTCAGAATAAAGCATATCTGACATTTGATTGGTAAAAACTAAAGATGTGATTGCCCTGTCTTGTAGATGAGAACCTGATGATCTCTGCAGTTGAAGAGGTGCTGCTTTTCTGTTTGTTTTGACAGATCTCTTTGAACCTAATGATGAAACTTGGTTCGTATGTGCTTTCTTGACTCCTTGAGACAGGGTTAAATGTTAAGGAAGATACCCTTTCTTCTCTCTTTGACATCAGCAAGCAACAATCAGACAATTAAAAGGAGTGGGTGAAATATGACAAAAAAAGCAGCGTTTTCAGCCAAGGTTCAAGCAGCATATCTGAATATCACAGAGAAATGTCAGGGTTTAGAGATGAGAATGAGTGAGGGTTAGCTGCAGTCTGTCTCAGTTCAAAAAGCTATTTATAGGTGTTCCTGATGGGGTTAGAACTGAGGTCCATGCCAAGCTTTTTTCAAAATGTTTCTGTTCTTCACTCTTTTGTTTTTATGTCACTCATTAAAACCCACCTGAGCGGTTTTCTTATGATTATCTGTCTGCTATTCTCCAGGCTGGAGGGGAGTGAAGTCACAGATTACGTTCACAACACAACCTGTCGTATCAACGGGGTGCTGTTTAAGTGTCTCATTATGTTTTAATTCTCAAAAGGAATAAAGATTTAGTGATTTTTTTAAAATAATTCATAATCCAGTAGGAATTAAACTAAAACAAAAGCAATTTTTATTACAAAAATAGCATTTACTGTGCAGAATCTACAGTTAAATAAAAAAACAAACATGTTATTGATAAATGTCTATGATCATCATATCAGAGCTTTGTTTTAAATAGAAAAAAYAGAGGTTTACAATTATTTAATTTGTACATTTAGATATGTCTTTAAGCAGCTGCGGCCTCTGCTTTTTATGATGAAAAGTTCATTCTACATGCTTTTTTCTTTGTTTGTTTTCTACAGTCTAATAAAAAAAATCAAGAAATAAGATTAATTTAAAACCTCCTCAGATTGTTTCCTCCATGCTGTCGAGCTCTGCTCTGCTCTCACAGCTTGCAGGGCGGGATGGAGGTTAAATTTTTGTCAGTACAAAGTCATTTAGCCAAGAGGCACATGCTAAAAGATTTATGGGGGGAAGCAGTGCCAGGGGTGAGCTTCTCAATTCCCTCCAAACAGCATCTTTGTGAAGAGAAAAAGCTGCCTGTCTGCAGCGTGTTTGCATACAAACAGTGTCAGAGAGCTCTGAGATGTTAGTTAGAGCAAAGCCCAACATTTAGATGGAGGGTGACACCCACCAGGCATGAGCACAATGTGAAGCTGCACGTTCCGGCTTGGCTGTGTGGAGTGGGGGGDGGGGGTTATCTGTGTGTGTGTTGGACTGACACCAGGCTCGTGTTTTCACTTAGAATGTTGCAGAGCTGGAGGTTATTATGAAATGCTTTAAATAATGAAGTTTAYTCAGGTTTCATTTTGTTCTGTTCCTCCCAAACAGCAGGTCACAGATTTGATCCTTTCACAAAGTGAAACTACCTGTACAGGTTCTGCTTAAACAGGATGCTGGAGAGTTATTATCAGCATTTAAGGTTTTCTACTCGATAAATAAATTATGTTTAATGGAGCTGCTCAGKGGCGGAGCTTCAGGGGGRGCTGGGAGGGCGGCACGCCCCCGGCCCAGAGTGAGTCTGGACCTTGTCGGGCCCAGAGGGAGATCGAACTTAACCCTCAATGTACATGCTGTTCTGCTCTGGTCCAACCTCTGCAGTGAATATTCAACCATTATAATAAAGGACAGTATTTACACTGGCTCCTCATGCTGGTGCAGAGCAGCAAGTGGGCCGAGATCCAAAAAAATTAGATTCCTCTTTTGCCCGACGCCGAAGCTGCTCCGGAGTCAATTTACAAAAATCACACCGCACCAACAGGAAGAAGAACA
>NW_013952487.1:1226273-1227858 GCF_001266775.1 Austrofundulus limnaeus | reverse complement strand
GTTTCAAAAAGTCGACAGTGATGCACTTTCAACTGTGTTTAGTCCGTCTTCCACAGAATGACTTGTTTTGCTCAGACTTCTACATTTATCACTGGATTTATTGTGCAATCTCACATTTTCCTGCACATTCTTCTCTCCTCGGACCACGGGATGAGACCGAACCGGTTCGGAGGGAGCCGACCCTCTGAGGAGAGGTGGAGAAAGTGGGCCCTCCCCTGAACGCATCCAGAAGAACCTGGTCTGCTTTGATTTAGAACCTCTTCCAGGGACGAGATAAACCAAGATTTAGAATAATTATCATTTTGATCCATATGGTAATGTGTGACTGGGCCTCGTGTCACTTTATGATGAAAAAATTGGGCCCCAAGGTCAAAAAGGTTAAAAACCCCTGAAATAAAACATATCACGATGAAAACAGGGCAGCACGTAGTCACGCAAACACACGTCATCCAAAGAMTAGACYRTCTCWTTTCACAGCTATTTGATGCAGCCTACCTGGACTGTGGAAGGGGTGGCCTCCTTAGGCTGCAGACCCTAAACTGGGACAGGCTCAGACTCTCCTGTCAGCAGCTGGTGTCCGGTAGCGACTCTCAAGCACAAACTTTAGTATCTGATTCTTGATTTGCCAACCACAATGTGCATATTTTCTGTGTAAAGAGGTWGACTAAACTGTCAAAACAAATGACCTAGTACATTAAACACGCACAAACACACAACAGTGGCCTGTCCTGGATACCAGGGTTTGCTGTTACGAATTATGAATAAATACGTAAAATATTAATGACAAATGTTTTGTTTTTTGTTTTAAACTATGAACCAAGCTGCTTTGATAAGGTATCACGTTTCTAAGCCACTCAAAGTGGTGAACAGGAGAAGAACCAAAGTGTGAGATTCAGGTCTCCAATCATCAAACTCGGTGTGCATTTGTTCCTATGTGAGCCATGTTGCTGTGTTTCCTGTGACACGTTGTTTATCACAATGCAGAACTCTTATTATATATTTAAAGGACCTTTGAAATGATTATGAGCTTTTGGCCCATGAGCCTCCAAGTGAAAAAGAAAACAAAAAGAAGAGTGTGAGAGCATACGGCAGAGGAGGGAGAGTCTCCAGAGCAAAACAAAAGAAGAACAAACAAATGCCTCCTTTTACAGCAACGAGATAATGGAGGAAGAGGAGGAGGAAGACGCAGGAATCAGGGGTGTGTGTTTGACGGGGATTGTGGGGTCTTTGTTGTCGCTGGCTGTTGTCGGCTCTCTGCGTTACTTCTCCTCCTTTATTTTCCGCTTATTCCAAGAGCARCATTGGAAGATGGAAGAAAAACACAACAAGCAGCGGGAAGGAGCTGAGTGGAAAATGGTGATGAAAACACAGGCGATGGGGGAGGCATGTAAAATTATACATTTAGGATGTGTATGCTTCAAAACTAGATACAGCATAGCGTTAGCATGATCCCCGCAGAAACACAAAGCATCAGTGCACCACAACTCCAGAAGCGATTAGCGGGCCCAATGGATAATCAAAAATCTGAAGCTCCTATGTGGGCATCTATCATAAAACCACTGGCTGTTGCAGTGTAGGTCGGACA
>NW_013952487.1:1218189-1226082 GCF_001266775.1 Austrofundulus limnaeus | reverse complement strand
CGGGTGGGGTCATTGATGGGCCCAATGGATAATCAAAAATCTGAAGCTCCTATGTGGGCATCTATCATAAAACCACTGGCTGTTGCAGTGTAGGTCGGACACATCTACATTCCTGCCAGGTTTCATGTTGATCAATGCAGCTGTTCCAGTGAAACTGTAAGAAAATGTATTGTTCGTTAACTGAAATCGTGACAAAACAGCATAAATAGTGAATTGATTAAAATGTGAAGAGATTTGGAACCATWCAACCCCAGATCTAGTTACGARYGAGCTTTATTGCCTACGCTGAAGCAATCCGAGCATCGCTGCCTGAAACCGGAGGTTCCGGTCTTTTTATACAGGGACCTTCAGTGCCTGGTACGCCCACTACAGGCCTATGGCTAAATAGCAGGCAACTCCTACAGAAAATATCTTTCCTAATGAAATAACGGTTTTTCAATGCGTTGTCATGATGTTTTGGGCATGTACCTAAAGCTATTTTAATCAGGACATTACAATAGTCAAACAATAGATTATAAAAGTCAAGCCTTAAAAAGGAAACTAAGACAAAAGGTTGTGGTGCTTTAAATCAGTATCTAACTAACTGATAAATTCCTTCAATACGGTTGACCAATGATCACTGAATTTTTTTAAATAAATAAATAAATATAGTATGTAAACTATATGACCCACACTGATGTTCCAATCAGAGAGCAGAAAGGAAGTTAAAACCAGAGAAGGTTAAGGTGGGCTCATCTTAATTATCAATTAAGTTGGATTAGGATGATTTCCCAAGTCAAACATAATCCAGACTAATGAAAAAGTAACTTCCATAAAGTTTGGAGTCAGCAGACATTATCTTCAGAACCTCCGTGTCGTCTTGCCTCTCTCCTTGTGTTTGGAACTTAGAGGTTAGAAAAGGCTTTAAGTCTCATTTTACTTTGTTTGTACATTTCTTTTTTTTTTCCTTCACTGGTTGAATACAATAGCTTTTGGCCTGGCCCTGCCAATCCCACAATGCCTGGCGGTGGTTCTGGCTATAATTCAGGGCAGGACTTAACAGCTGGCTGCCTGACAGGAGAGCTGACAAAAGCTGGCAATGAACGGCAAGCTGCTAACCCTTTCACATTTTTAATTAGACCCACACAGCCATGTCTTTGAGCCATCGTAAATACACAGAYGACACGCAAAGCGTCATTTGTTTGTTATATTTGCTTACAAAACACTTTCTGTCATCTTACAGTTTTTGTTTGGTGTCAAGAATGAATAAATCTTTTCTTTTTTTTAAAAAAAAACCTGCCTCTTCACCTGTTCAACATTCAGTGCTACAGTTCTTATGCCTTCCACATTTCTGGAGCTGTAAATCAAGCCATCGTTACGACAAGTGTCTGCCTGACCTGCAGCGAGGAGCTTTCACAGACTCACACGTCCGGCATGAAGCTCTGCAGGCCGAAGGCTCGGACCACCGCAAGAGTTGAGAATGTGAAGGAAGCCCAGGAAACAATAGGAAAAGTGTTTATCGGAGCGAGGGCACCATGTGCAGGAGGGATTACCACAGAATTATGACTGCAAGACGCCTCGCCATCTGGACACACAGAGCAGCAAAAGGCTGAAGGGAATGAGTCTGCCGATGGAAAGGACAAATGAAAGCTTTTATCTGTTTTAGAGATGAAACAGGTGAGGTTTATGTTTGACACGTTGGTGAGGACACAGACACGAATGTATTTCTTAGTTTGATAAAGGGGAAAAACTCACAAAAGGTCACTAAAATAACTTGGTAAAAATATGAAAATCAATCACTGCTTTTGAATTTTGCTTCAACAGAATTATTAAAAAAAACGAATGAATCTAACTTTGACAAAAAACAAAGTTAGCCTAAACTCTTGAACATAATCTGAGCACAGGAACATGTTAAACCTGGGGCGTTATGGTGGCCCTCAAAGGCCCAGTTGTAATTAACTTGTTCACTCATGTTCAACTTCAGCTAAACAGAAACATCTTGTTTCTCGTCTAATTTCTACAGCTGAGCACTGCTAACAATAACTGAGCTCTACCTGGTATTACCTGCATAGAAACAGTGTTTTAACTCGTCCTCTTATAGACACTGAAAAGTAGAGTACCACGTGCACGACTGACTAAGTGTGAACGAAATAAAACAGAAATATTAATAAAAGTAAAATTAAGAGTTTTACTCACTGATGGGTTGTGGTGCGTAGCTGCTATCCTACACTCTGAACTCTCCCATTTTCCCATGGATAATCAACATGCATTATGGGAGATGTATAATCAATRCTGGCTTTAAAGCAGTTTATTTTGAGACATTAATRTTGTGCTATCCAACTAAATTGCTCAGTTACTTAAAACCAACAGCTCAGGGGTTGGACAAGTATTATTGTCTTTCACCTTTTAAATGTATTTATTATGTTGCAGTTAATAATAAATTTGAAGTTTACCATTGGTATAAATGCAATTATCACTTTAGATTTAAAAAGGTATACATTTTTTTCTTTTTTTTTTTGGTTGCGTGCCCCTCTTGGCGGGCCAGACAGGAGTCATCTGTGGGCCACATTTGGCCTCCGGGCCTTCAGTTTGATCCATTAAACTAAAGAGTCAGCATCACAGGTGTCTGCAGTTTTGTAATCAGTCAGATTGCTTTTTAAATGGTGAGAAGCAGTCACAGAGCTGTTTGGAATGATGGTGTGTAACAACGCCCCYGTGGCCCCGCCCCTAGAACCACCCTTGTGTTTAACGTAAAGATTATAAAAAAGCTGCTCAGATTATTCACAAGTTAAAGGTCCACAGGACTGAAGACCACCTTCCTGGATAATAATAACTAAAGGGATTAAAACAAGTTCCAAAGAGAGTAGAGGTGAACTCCAAGGTCAAGAGTCTTCAGTGTCAGATCGCACCATCGGTCTGCTTGAACCAAGACAACTGAGGAAGACACCAAATCATGAAAAAAGCCAAGAGCCAAACTACTCCAGGACAATGACCCAAAACACACTTTCTTTCTTTAATAAAATTACACAAATGTATGTGTGTGTGTCACAAGTAAAAGGTCTTTAAGGTCTCAAAAGTATTAAGTGAGATAGAATGTATTAACAGCAAAAGCAACAAAATGTTTTTTTCCTTAATTTGAATTTGCAACTTGTCAGATTTTTCTCACGTTACCGAGCAGATCCACATCTCTCCTCTTCTCTTATATGTTACAAATTAGTGCTGTTAAATTTAGCAAGTTAAGGGTATCTCACTCAACGAAGTTGAAAAAATTATCACCATTAACACAAGTAAATGTAAAATTGGATTGCTCGTTTGAAGTTCAGTTCATGCTGTGATGAAGGTTGTTCACCAACGAACTGCTCGGCGTTTATCACACAAATAACTCTGTGAGTTTGTTTTCTGTAAAATAGTTTGTTTAAATGAGATTTTGATCCAGACGCAGTTGTTGGAAGTGTTTAATGGAGATGAAGTGAAGCGATGAGTGGATAATTTAAATATCTGAAGAAAAGAAGAGAGGCTGAACCTGGTTTTGTCTCACTCCTGAACTACAAATCTGTAACTTTGCTCAAGTTTTAACAGTTAAATTTCTTCATACCTTTCAGAAGCCTTTATTATATTCTTATTAGATATTTCTGGTTGATCAAAAGTAGGAAAATAAACTAAACTATTAAATAATTAGGTGGTTTCTGAGTATTGAACTGTTGATCTTCTGTTTGCCCCGTCTTCCTGCCTGAGTATTTCAGCTGATCTGAAAGAACGCCTCATAGAAAACGTGTTGATCCTCTTTCAAAATCAGTCTTTTCTTTTCTCTCTCTCTCTCAAACACACACTTACACACACACACTTACACACAGATTCACACACATACAGCCTCACTTCCTGTGAACTGGAGGATGCTGTTGGCCTCTGATGGAAAACGGCACGATTGGATGAAATATAACCCATCTGGTTCCTGACCGCTGCAGAGAGGACGTGACCCCTAGACCACAGTGTGTGTGTGTGTGTGTGTGTGTGTGTCTCATGACAGGGCTAAGGGTCTTGGCATCCCACTTCACTGTGTGTCACATGGAGGCAGTACTGGCTGGTGAATGGTTACGTCCAGCTGCGATCGCATCTGGACTCCAGGGAAAGGGACAAAGGCTGAAATGAAAAGGACTTTCTGGCCAGCTCTAAAGACGAGAAACTCAAAGTCAAAAATAGATTCCTGACTGAGAATAAAAATGGTCTCCAACCATGTGCCATCCAGACTCAGGGGTCAGCAGGTTTTTATTCCAGCCTGAGTCCACATCAGCTATCTTTTTTTTTTTTACCTTGCAGACTTGTTGAGCTGTGTTACAGTTTCTACTGTTGGTAATGCAATATTTTATATATATATATATATATATATATATATATATATATATATATATATATACATATATATATATATATATATTATTTTTTTTAATAGGGGTTTGTATGTTTGCACTGCACAGGAAACTTGAAAATGGTTGCAATAACCACTCTTGATCTGAAAAGAAACTGTCTATTTTTCTGTTCCTTTATTTTTCTGATGCATCCAGTACATTCAGAGAGACCGATGTGTTGCCTAACACATCACACTGGCAGCCATCTTGGATTGCCACTTTGGCTATGCCTCGATTTATGGTTTGCAACCGACATAGACCATGTCCGACGTTGTTCACAGTCATTGCAACAAAAGTTTATTCAGCTAAGTTGCTTAACTTACCAGCTTCGGTCCGTGATAAATTTCCAAACTCGGTCATATAAAGAAAAAGAAATAACCTTTGCCCTCTTTGATTTTCTGTTTAATTTGCTGACGACGCAATGAATTCTGGGATAGTGTCAGACAGGTGCAGACTACGTTTGCGGGGTTTTGTCGGGTAGGCGCCTATGAATTGGGACAGCCTAAGGGGCRGGGACATAAGCAGCCGACGTCGGCTGCAAATTATGAATTAAGACACGGCCTTAATCTAGAACCTAGGAGCGAAATATAATTCTGTGTGACAACAGTATATTATTAGGGGTGAACTTATTGCAGTCTTCTGATCAATCAACAATCTTTAACAATTCTGACCTGCCGATTCAGATTTTTGGCCGATACTGATTATTTTATTTTTGTATTTTTAAAAGAACACTGTCAGGAGTTATAAGGTTACAATGCATCTTCGATGTTCCAATCTTTATTTGATTGAAAGCATTGAAAAAAAATTGAAACAGCACAAACTTATTTACCCGATAGTAGTGCTCACAGCAGAGCAAAAGAGTGGCTGATTTTCAGACCATTGCAGAGGTAGATAAGATCTGCTTCTCATGCAAGTGTCGGACAATAATATCCTTGTATATTTTATACTTTTTTTATTATAACTAGTGTAATCTGAAATGCCTTAGTGTTGATTTTATTTTAAAAAAAAAGCTATATAAAGTGGTGTCATTTTTTGCCTTTGAGGGAAGTCCAACAACCTTTGCTCCAAACAGAATGTACCTAACAAGACTAATACATCCTTGTACATCAAGGTGGTCCTAAATGTCGATGACATCTGTACCTCACAGGCTCTCGTGTGCTTTTATGGTTTTATGCCCCCTCCCCTGCTTTTTGCAGCCAGTTATTTCCACAGATCGTTGCGGATAAGGAAGAATGGTTTTGGGGCTGTCATGGCCCGATTAAACTGGACTTGAGCGGCCTTTGGCATCAAACCCAGATGGAGAGGATAACCACTGGAGGACATGTGCAGGAGTTTCTCTGAAGGATGGACAGATGATGGCGACTGAAACCACACCAGCCTGGAGCAGGTACAGAAATACTCTGTTCATCTCTTGTTTTGTCACTTTTCAGTCAATCTGTTTGTGAATCACACATCAGCATGGACCAAACTGTTTTTTTCTTGCCCAGAAATTCCTAAATACCCTTCACAACACAGGAAATTTGATCATTTCCATTAAACATTCTCATCTGTTTGAAACTGATTTGGTAATGAGCTGCTCAGAATTCCCAGTTAGACGACGACATTTTTACATAAAATGTTGTGGTTGAAACAATTTGTGAAAATGTAGATTTATGACTGACTTCTATGGATCCCCAAAATTTAAGTTAAGATCAAATTTATGTCTGTTTATTTAGTTTTGTATATGGTGTTTAGTATCACAAATCAGTTGTTTATTTAGTAAGCAAAGTCACGCGTTGTGTTAATGTGTGGATGGGAGTCAGGTGTGACCCTAAAGCCAGACTCCAGGTCTGAAGGCTAACGCAGACAGAAACTGTCTGCAGGGTGGAGTGGAGATGGTAATCAGGTTGAGGGGGGGGTCCTGCACTGTGTTTGCAGGTGTGTGTGCCCACACACCTGGTCACTCCATCACTCTCCCCCCTCTTCATCTCCCTCTCCTCATCATTTCCACCCTCATTTCCTCACCACGTTAAGATGCTTATTTTCTATCTCTTGATCTGCAAGTCATCTTTAAACCTTTTAACACGGCTCCCACCCTGCGGACTAATCTTATTCCATAAATATTTAAAAAGTGAGGAAATCTGCTGGAGGTTGCCTTATCTGGAGCCCCGATGATAATCATCTTAACCAGGACCATTATGATTTTAATTACCTGTCTTTGATTTCCGAACGCAGGAGCGTAGTTATTCCTGGCCCTGCGGTGTACTGCAGGTTAAAAGGGTGTCTGGGATTAGCTCTACACTGATAATTGAGCCCATGTCAAAATGTACATTTATCCATGGAGAGGTGTTTAAAGTTTAAATCTGCAGATTCTTTTTTTATTATTTATTTTAGATCTRATTCTAAAGGTGCCACCAGTTGGTTTTTCCTACAAATTGCTGTTTGGATTTCCTTCTGGTGTGTATTTTCTGCTTCCTTCAGACTTTTCAAAGTGATTCAAACCTAACACATGGTATTGCTTCACATGACTGTAGTTTTTATTCCTCGCCCTTTTCTTTTCTTTCAGTCCTAATTAAAGGTGTCAATCCATAAGATGATTTTTGAACTGGTTTTCATCCTGTAGCATTAAAAAAATCATGAAATACATCAAGATGTGTGGCTTTTGTTAGGGRTATCTGATAGCTTAGGTATAATTTATAATAAAAGCATAATTAAAATGGCTAACGAAAAAGCTTTGCCTGACTAAACAGTCATGTTTTAACACAATGACTATTTAAGGTTTATTATTATGGGAGATTTTACTTCAGAATCTTTACCTTGGAGTGTGATGATGGAACACACTGTAACTTCTGAATTATGTAAACTCCCTTAAAACTTTTGTGAATAAACTCTTCCAACATTCAAACTTTACCTATTTTACAGTTTATACATCAAAGTCAAACCAAAAAAGTATAATTGAATTTTACCCTCCTGAAATCTTCATTTCATAGACTTTGTTTGTATTGCAGCTAAAATTTTCTCTTTAACAGTTCAGTTCAGTTCAGATTTACTGTCACATCACATTGCACAAGCGTAGAGGTGAGTGAAAAACTTAAGTGCAAATTCCCACATACGCACATATGCAGATCACAATACAAAAACATACTAAAAAGATTAAAAGAAACATTATCTATGTGGCTTTTTTAGCTTGTTGTGTCTCCTACATAAAACACACAACAAAACTGATATGTGTGATGACTGGAAGTTTCAGACACTTATAGTCCA
Source organism: Austrofundulus limnaeus (assembly GCF_001266775.1). Classification (NCBI taxonomy): domain Eukaryota; kingdom Metazoa; phylum Chordata; class Actinopteri; order Cyprinodontiformes; family Rivulidae; genus Austrofundulus; species Austrofundulus limnaeus. The sequence goes on along the minus strand of NW_013952487.1, from coordinate 1,218,454 downwards.
AGAGGTTAGACAAAGATCTTTATTTTTCTAACACACTTCTTGCACAGTAAATACATCATTTGGATCGTTACAAAACAAGTCCAAGTTACAAATGATCCCAACAGAAGAAAACTGATTTAAGTTTAAATTTGGGCAGTAGCTGCCTTGGCACTAGGGCTGTGTATTGGCAAGAATTTGGCGATACGATACATACCATGACAGAGGGGTAACGATACGATATTTCCCGATATATTGTGATACTGTAAGCAAGCAATATATTATATAC
>NW_013952487.1:1216845-1218179 GCF_001266775.1 Austrofundulus limnaeus | reverse complement strand
CCCTTACTCTCTGGCACTCAAGAGGTAGAGGAGCCCAATAGCTGGCTCACTGCTGCCAACTAGTGGTCAGAGGCTGAACATAAAAATGAACGGCTGGCAGGAAAGTTGACATTTTAAACCTTAATAAAAAAATCAATACAGGGCTTTAGAATATCGATACAGTATCGGGAAATGAAATATTGCGACATTTCAGTGTATTGATATTTTCTTACACCCTTACTTGGCACCATTCAAAATGCCTTCAGAAATGTGGTTTCTGTAAGAGTGTTGCTTTAAAACTACATGATTCTTGATAATTTGTTTAAGTTTACATAAATAGTATGAAAACAGCTCAGCGACACATGGTTTTAATAAATATGTGACTAATTTGATTAGATTCATCATTGCTTTAGGTTGTACTTAGCAGATTACAGAGTACAGGCAGAAAGCACACACACACACGCACACGCACACACACACAATCCACCTGGTGGCTTTGTGCATGTTTGCAGTGACGTGGAGGCAGGCAGCATATTTCTTTTTGCTGCAGGCCATCAGTGCTGCTGCTGATGCCAAAGCATGTAGCCCCGCAGACAGCCAAACCTCATTGTGAATAAAGAGGAACATGTTGTCTGGAAAGTGCTGATCTGGCTGTGTCTGAACCCACCCGGCACCCCCCCACCTCCATCTCACCCTCACCCCACCGCTACATCTGCTTTGAAATGGCAAGGAAGTGACAAAATGACTGGTGCTAACAAGAGGCCATAATTAACTGCATTGGAGAAAGCACACACACACACACATGCAGAGGACACACACAAATTACAGCACACACTCAGACATAAAGGACAAATACACACTGCAAATGCTCACATGGGAGCTTTCACAGGGGCCCGTCCAGGGCCACATATGGGCACACACATGCACACAGAGGTACTCACACATGCACACTGGCACAGAGTTTTAATAATCATGTCTGGAAAAATTAACTTTGAATCCAGAGCTTTTCATGTTTGCCCACATGCTCAACAGGCTCCTTCCATCTTTCCTGCCAGCTTGTTAAGTGTCTCCTGGCAGCCCACCGCTCRCCAGCCACTCGCACACAGACCAGTTCATGACTCACAACAGCCACAGTGTTCACATACGTCCCGTCCAAACGTACATAAAATGATAAAACAGTGAAGCAAACATTTTCTAGAACATGCTGGAATGAACACAAAAAGAATCTGAAATGGAATTCAGTCAACTTTAGACTGACGTTTTGGCTCAAGACCTTATCAGCCATGATGAAGTCAGGGAGGACCATCTGGTGGTGCGTGGGCTGTTTGTGGCCCACAGGTGACTTCCATCCGGCC
>NW_013952487.1:1214409-1216609 GCF_001266775.1 Austrofundulus limnaeus | reverse complement strand
GGCTTGCACACACACACACACACACACACACACACACACACACACACACACCCACACACACACACACAGAAGTGTGGGTGCCAAAGCAAATACACACAGCTGTCACTCTAAGACCCCATCCAAACTAGCACCTCTTCTTCCTTGTGATTATGGAGAGCGTGTTGGCAGAAGGCGCCGGCCTAATCGCCATTTAGCTGATTCCAGTGAGGAGATATTTGGGRAAAGTTGGTGGCGAAGTGCTTTCATGCCGACTGCCAGTGATGGAGAGCCCCGGCTGCCTTCCATCTCCTGAATGAGAAGCAAATTATTCCAAATCATTTGGGAGCAATAGGCAGAAGCAAGCCCTTTTATTTTTTGGATGAATTAACAATGTTTTCAGTCGCTTTGTTGGTGGCATCAAAAAGGTGGGCCCTGCCAGAGATTAGCTGCATAAATTGCCTAATTGATCCATTCACTTTTTAACTGATGCTTTATTAAGAGGCTCCGGAGTGAGCAGGGGAGGTGGGAAAGTCTCTAGGAAGCTGTTTTGGCTGCAYAAACATACAGAAGCACACAAGCATGATCATTTGTTCTTTTTTATCCATAAATGTGCAAAACAACAGATTGTTAGCTGCATTTTTCACCAGTCCTGTCAATTTTAAACAGCTTTGAACTAAACAGCTAAATCATCAGAATTGTTTTAAGACATTTTTTTACAGTAGCTAAAAAGAACAAGCTCAGTTTGTTTTGCATTTTCCTCAGTTCACAGCGGTGTCAGTCACAGCGCCCATCATTCTGTATTTAAGTCGTCTGAAAGTTCCCTGTCTGATGACCTCCTAAAGGCAGCTTTATTAATTCAAACAGCCCTGAAATGACAAGCAGCTCATGTGCTGTGTTAATGTTGCTGTTGGATGACAGCGTTGTCACTGTGGGTAAAGAGTGGAGCAGGAAGTGTTCCCGTTTTTTTTTTTTTTTTTGTTTTTTTGTTCCTGCGTGACACGCTTACATCGAGTCTGTCCTGTAAAAGCGCCAACAAAGACTGGTGTCACGTCTTCTGAAGGGCCTTTTTCTTGTACTTGTCCTGCTCGCATCACTTCAACTTTCCACCTGACAGGATGAGCTGGGTAACACATCCAGTCCCGTCATGACTTTTAAAGAAAATTCTAATTAACTCCCTGTAAGTTACTCAGTTTAGAGACAAACGTCTTGTATGAGACCACATCTACTCCTGTAATTAGCCAAGTGTGGGTGTTTTTATTTTCTGACAAAGTTTGACTTTTATCGTTTTCTTTTTCATGAAATGCATGTTGCAATCACAAAATTGAAAGTGAGGATAAAAGTACATTTTAAGCCCTTAGTTTGAAATAAAACGAATAGTTTTGTTCCTGAAAATGAATCAAAGACTGCAGATATCATCATTCACCTGATTAGATAAAACAAAAAACAGTGCAGGTAGAGTCAGCTCCCACCTGCCTGATGAGCATCCAGATGATCGAGGAGATTCTGTTTTTGTGGATTTCGATTTTTTGGCCTTGTTGAAAACTCCTCTCCCTTGCGACAGATTCAGCACTCCACCAAACTGGGGTTGGGTTTGGACCTGGTCACGGTATCTGCAGAGTTCTGCTGACTTGGTGCATCTTGGCTGCTGGATTTGGCCGAGGATGAAACCACTCTTCGGTTTCTCTCTACTTCATGGAATTYCACGGTGACACTCGCCTCAGTCTGGATCTCATTACCAGCCGAAGCCCACCAGGCTGTTGGAAAGTAGGGCCAAAATCTTAGAAAGGAGTCAGGATCACTGAGGAGACCCAAAAAATGCATGGATCACACATCTCAGATAATCAGTAAAAAATGTCACACCTGTTCTTCTTTTTTTTTTTTTTTTGATTAATTTAGACACTTTTGCTAAGGCTTCTAACACTGCTAAAGAAAATTTTAAAATGTGTTCATAAAAAAAACAATATATATATGGTCCCTGTTTTCCAGCAGTTTGAAGTGCAGCTCGGACACCGGCTGCATCTGCAAGTTTGATGTCTTGCAGGGAAGCTTTAGCTGCATTGGAGCTAGCAGTAGCTATCGTCTCAGGATGATGACATCATAACGTGAGCTGAGCASCAACAGTAAAGGCTGCGTTCCATTCCAAAATACCTAAACGTGAACTTCAACATTTAAGGTTTAACTTTTACATTTAGATTTAAACATTTAGATTTGACATTTATTG
>NW_013952487.1:1206021-1213237 GCF_001266775.1 Austrofundulus limnaeus | reverse complement strand
GGGCAGACAGGGGGAAGGTCAGAGTCCATTCTTTCATCTGTCTTTTCTGTCCCTCCGAGCTCTTATCTGTTGCCGTTAGTGTCCACTGACTGACATTTCCATTCAGCGGTCAGGTCCTGGCAGCCATGCCGCAGCGACGCCACCTGATACACAACCAATAAAACAACAACAACTAAATAAATAAACATCAGGAAATGCTGACGCTCAAACCTGAAGCTCTCCTATCAGCCATCCATCCCTCCATCTCTTCATCCAGCCCGACCTCCATCAGCATTGACTTTGTTCTGGTCACTCTGTACCGGCAGCCAAACTGACAGCTGCCCCTCTTTGTTTGCAAGGAAAGTCAGGCTAATCTCCAGGCTAAAGTCATCAGCAGTCCAATTGATTGTGACCTGGTTTCGTGATGAGCTGCCTGCACAGCGGCGCAGTTCAGATGCAGAACAACGAGCACTTTGTTGGGGAAATGATTCAAAATCTCGTCTCGTTTTTATTCCTCGCAGATTTTTATCTGACTTCGTGTTTTTCCTGTTAAAAATATTTCAATCTCTTTATGCATCAAATTATGCAAGCGCATATTTGTTTATTCCTCACTATAAAACACACATTATGCATTTCTTACATGAGTTCTTGAATTTTCTAAGGATTTTCCCCCAATAACTACAACAAGCTGCAAACGGCAACAAGCATTTAGTCAAAAACAAAAGTAAAGGTTTGTTAACAACATTTTCTTTTAACTGAAGTCTTCTTTTTGTTTTACACACGCTGCATTCACACTGCTAAAAGAAAACTCTTCTGACCCGGACATCCAGTAATTTGATTCCTCGGGTCAACAGGAAGTCTCCAAAGTGTTGAGATCAGAGTGTCGGGCTGTATTTAATTTTATAAGTCGTCACCCTGAGACAGGATGAAGAGGATTTTTGATGAGGCAAAGTGTTTGCTAATTAGTGCATAGGTCAGCATGCAACAGAATAATTTTGACCAGTGAGATGGGTCTGTGCGCTTTGATCAAGGGAGAATATTCTGATTGAACGAGTCGTTTGGCTCCGGGCAGCAGAACTTCCTGGGGACAGAACCGGGCAGCTGCGGGGTTAATTTTTTGATGTTAAAGGGAATTGGTTGATGCCCCAGACCAAGACTTCTTCAACTCTTTCAAATAAAACTGAGCCACATTAGACTGCAGAGCTCCGCTCACTTTGATTTATTCCCACAGACACAGTTAAAGACTGCTGACAGCCGAATCAGAACGGAATCTTTCTCCAAGCTAACAGGTCAGTCTGATTCACATGAAGACATGAGGAAAGGTTCAAACTATTAAAGCTCTTCATTTTACAATTTATCTGCTGTCACTTCATTTTGTCTACACTGCCCAAATACATTAAAACTCAAAGCAACAAATTAGACACAAACAGATCTGACTGTAATATAGTTCAAATGTCATTTTTTTTAAACTGATGTAGTGGCAGATATACCAATAAAGATGTAACTTTTGTTGCAAACCATCTGAACAGGGCTGAATTTTGAATAAAGGTCTGTTATTAAAGTCTGCAGAAAACTTAAGCAGCAGCCAAGAGGTCAAAACCCTCCCAAACCTTTGGTCCCAACCAAAGACCCTCCTACTTTGTGACAATTCATCTCCACCCACTTCGAACATTGTCAGTCCATTAAATGGCCATTATTAGAGGTTATCAGTCCTACTGTCTGCAGACTGTCCCTCCTCTACCTCCTAGTCGTTTGGAAGGCACTTATCAATCATGTGTATGCCTGATAATACGCATTTAGGCACAGTGGGTTTGGCTCCTCCCCTTTAGCAAAGAAAAAGAAACCATAAACATCCGGTACGAGCGGCTTACTGTCACCAGATCGAGAGCTTCTTATGCAAAGTACTGCACAGAAATGGTTCAAATTTGAGTATGTTGCACAGATCGTGCCCCTCTATCAGGCAGTTCTCATCCCAGGTTTGTAGCGCTCTCCTAAAGGCCATCAAAGGCAATTACACGGACATGTTTTCTGTGGCCTCACCGGACTTTCATTCTAAAATAAGATCATTTTGGTTCCAGGAAGCTGAAGTCTCCTCTCTGGTTGCAGGTGAATCACACCAGCCTCCACTGATCCTTGAGGCGCACACAGACCCCAGCTGATTGATTAGAGCAGCGTTCTGTTTATTCATTAGCTGCTGCATCTATCTCACAAAGCCGACAGCTACCTTGTTGTAAACAGCCCTATTTCATTGTGGTTCCAGCCAAGTTCACTTCACCAGCTTATTGATGACACTGTAGACATGAATGTTTGACTGGATCAGGGCATTTTCCCTCCTCTGTTCTCTGTTACATCAGCATTTATTTTACTCCAAATATCATTCATTTTTATAATTATCTTTACAGAAACAAACATTTTTTTTTTTCCATTTTAGAGTCAGCTGAGAAATATGCAGCATGTTTATGTAGTTTTACTGCAAACACACTGAAGGTGTTGGAAGTAGTGCTGGAGTATCTGAGTGATAATACTCAACTTTGAGTGAGTTTGGAGCTACTTGTACATCTGGCCTCAGGGTTTTGTTACGTCACAAATAATGTGCTGTAGAGTTATTCTGTGGGGCTTGTGTCAGCAGTGCAACAAACTGTCGTTTAACAAACACKGCTAAACGACAGTTTAACAAACCTCCAAAAGCCAGGACAAATCTCCCTCTCTTTAATTGTCGAGCAGCTTTAAACCTCGTGATTGTCTGTTTTTTCCCTCCTCAGTCTTTTGCTCTGGCCTGTGGGTATCAACTTTTAGAGGCTTGCTGGAATCAAGCTGCTGAAGTTGCCCTGCAGAGGTCTGCATGATGGCAGGGAAGGCCCAGAAAGCAGGAACAAGTCGAAGGTTTGGTGCTGACATTTCTGCAGCTGGAAGGAAACAGAGGCCCACTGGGCTGATGAGATGCTGCTGCTAATGYGAAAGCCCCGCCATGGTCATTTTCCCCTTCTCTGTGTACCAGCCTGATGCCCCAGCACGGCTTCTGACGCTGGTAAAACACTGCCCATGCTGTTACCACTGAGTCATAAAATCATGTTCCTACATATGATGCTTTATGAAGCATTTTGCTGCGTCTGACTCACTGCCTGCCGTGGGAAACGGTTGTTTATGCACAATGATGATTTTACAACAACGTTCAAACTTGAKCCAGCTTCAGACTTTAGGTGAAAATTCACATTCAGAACGGGTTTTGTAATGTGGAAAAAAATAACAGCAAAAAGAGTTCTGATGTTCCTACAGGTTTAAAACAGCTGTAAAAGTTCAAGTTTCACAAGCTGTGTTTCCATTGACCATGAAAATGCACAAATTAGAATTTCGAAAATAAATTTACTCAATGGAAACACGTCAATTTTAGAAAATAATACGTTTTTCGACAAAACGTTTTTGTGCAAGGATGAGGTGGTTTTTCAGCCGTATCGAAATTGGTGTTTTTCGCAAAATTGCAATGGAAACACTTTTTCACATCACAGGAGTCACATGATCAACAACCGGCTGTTTCTACTGGTAAAAATGATGATGATGATGAAGAAGATAACAGGAAGTAGAAGTAGTAGTAATATCACAGAAGTAGTATAAAATAGTAAACTCACCGACTACAATTTCCCAAAAACACAGCATACGTAGCCGCTCCCAAGTAGGGACTTGTCTCTGGAAAGCCTCGATAAAAGACACCGACGTCTCCTCTGATGATGAGCGCTAGTGTCGTGGTAGCAACATGCTATGTGTTTACATCCATCGCCGCCATGTTTGTAATGACTTATGAGAACAAACATATTCACGCGTGATAAATAGCATTTTTTACTTAATGGAAACACTGCAGTTGCGAAACTGTTTTTTCGACATTAACAGAATATCGACAAAGTCTTTTGCACATTTGCAATGGAAACAGTTACTTTTAGAGTTGTGGAGGTTCTTTGCAGAAACTCTATACCTTGAATATCGTACCTTCTCATCAACAAAGTAATTTTCCATTCTGTCTCAGTTATTGCAGAGTTTTTCAGCTGATTTATCACAGCTCATAGGTTCTGTTAGCTTTATGTGGTTTGTTCTGACAGAGCACGCTGCAGGGCAGATGCACAACTTGTCAGTATTTTGATTGTTTAATGTATGTTTCCTGCTTTCCTTCAGTGCAGCTTTTAGATCTTTTACCAACTAATAAAAAAAGAGATATCACAGCGTGTGGTTGTGATGTTGCAATGGGTCAGTTTTGAGATGTTTGTCATGATGTCTTCACTTCTATCACTATGTCCAAATTACACATTTGAATATTTGTAGTTAAAATTCTGTAATGTAGCTTTCCCATCCTGTACCGTACAAGCAACTGATCTGATTTCATTCACTCCACTGCAGCAGCTGCGTTTCAGCTGCACCATGTTTATTTTTCAGAACTGACCACTGCACCATTTGAGTAAATGTTTGGTGAACAATGCATCTGATTGTCCTGGTTAATTTCTTGTCAGGCTGACTGAGAGCGGCAGCCTGCAGCTCCAACCCTGTGCACGTCGCCGCTATTATCATCTAAAAGCTCTGCACCTCTCAGCCAAAGATTAGTGGCACTCCTCCAGGTATTCGTGCTTTTCATTACCATATGGAAACACTTCTCTTCATCCCACGACCTCCTTATTCCTGCGGCAGCTCCCCGTCACACTCCCCCCCCCACTCCTCCCGTCTCTTTCTCCGCTCCTCTTTATAGATTACTGGCATGAAGAGTTGAAGCTGGCTTCAGATCTGTGCAGCTAACCCACGGTGGCTCTGTTTTGCCTGTCTTATTGCCTGCCCGTCTGCCTGCTCTGCACTCGGCAGGAGGCCTCGCAGTCTTTAATGAAAGTCATGAGGGAGGAAGAGACAGAGGAGGAGGAGGAGGAAGAGGAGGAAATGGAAATTTGGCAGCAAGTGCAGTCTAAATGTTAGAAGTACGCAGGTTTGTCATACTGATAAAAGGATGATACTCGTTCACCTTAAACCAGCTCTGCATGTGGAATTAGCTTCATCATAAGGAGGAATAAAGGTGATAAATACACACATATATAAATATACATGTTTTTAATCTGAAATCTTTTAGATGTGATTTGGTCTGCATAGGTGATAAAACATGAAGTAAAACTTTTACTTCTGATGACATCAGCTTTTCTCTCAGTTTGACATTTTATTTTATGTACTTCCTTTACAAGCACACAGTCAGCAAGATGATCAATAAAGCAAAAAGGAAAAGAGTTGTTCATTTTTGAAGGGTAAAATTAAATTGTGTCACCAGGTTCTGCCGCCACACAGAAACACACGCAGAGGAGTGGACAGTGACATTGATTTTCCCCTCAGAGGAAAAGAAAATGAAAAGAAACAAAGAGGGAAATGCTTTTCAGGAAAACAAACAAAAAAAATTGTTTAGAAATTACAGAACGGCGACAGACAAAACTGCTGCCGTTTCAATAACCAGCAAAATATAAAGTTACTCAGAAAAACTTATGATCAAAACTCAAAAATGGATCCAGTGAAGTTGATTTCATTTTTACTTTTCATTTTATTTATTTATTTCACTTTTTAGGTAAAAAAATCAAATCATTTGTGTCAATTTATTATGAAGTTATGCATGTGATTTTTTTTCCCTGTAATCTTACACTACAAAGTCACAATGTTAAATAATTTACATGGAGGTGACAAAAATGAGGCAATGTTAGTATTTGTAAAGAACAGAGAACAATTTGTTTAATCATTAACATTAAAAATGGTGTAAATCAGGATCATTTTGGTGGAAAATTAACTCAGAGCTCTTTTTTCTGAAAGATTTCAACAATTTGCATTTACCTAAATATGTATTTTTCTTTCTTGACTCCATATTTAACAATAGTTGATGAGTGTGAACCCATGGAACTGTTTAACAAACTACAAACATCTCCTCCTGCAGCTTTAATAAAACGGTGAAATAAAAACTGACTCTCTTCATAACATGTCTGGAGGGCAGAAAGCGATAAAGTAGCGGGGTGGGCTTGTACCTCCGGCCCTATTAATTGGCTGGGCCACTGGGGCCCCCGGGGCCGAGGCTGTTACCTGTGTGAAGAGAGGCGATTAATGCCTCCCCTTTGACCGAGCCCAGCTCTGAGCCCGGCTCTGCTGAGACGCTCTCTAATTAATCCACTCTTACTGTTGTAATAGGCTCCTCCTCAGGGGAGCGCTCGGCCTTGGCTATAAACTCCACCACCCAAACCAAATATGATTTCTCTCTTACATGGTAAACAACAAGCTCTCTCATGGGATAAACAGAGATGAAGGAGGATGGATTTAAAAGATGCAAGTACAGGAGAGGAGCAGGAGGGGGAATAATAGTCTGATAGGCGTTTACAGACTGATCCTCTGATGATGTTTGTAGTTACACTCGTTTTATAAAAGGAACATATCACACCACTGTCGCTTTTTTCTTAAGGTATGAGATGTAGCATGAAGCAGCTGAAATCAGAGGACAGCATTTTATCTCCAGCTGATTTTTCCACAGTAAACCATCACAACCTGCTGGAGTAGGCTACGTGCCAAGTGTTAAAAAATATACGTAAATATTAAATTCTAAATATAAATATGTAGATCTAAATGTAAACATTAAATGTTGAAGTTCACATTTAGGTMTTTTGCTGCTGGTGCTCGCCTCGCATTATGACATCATCACCCCGAGACAACTGCTAGCGCTTCTAGCGCCAACGAWGCTAAAGCTTCCCTGCAAGACATTAAACTCGCAGATGTGGCCGGTGTCCGAGTTGCACTTCAAACTGCTGAACCACAGGTATCATCCATTTTGTTTTATTAATGCATTTTRAATTTAGATTTTAAATGCAATCTTCAGCAGCGCTTGAAGCGTCAGCATCGGCAAGCAYTGAYGTTTGTCGCAGGATGATGACATCATYCYGGTTAGMTAAGGCTTTTCACACTGCTGTGTTGTGCTGTTGTGTATTGTTTAAWGGTTCAAATAAAGATTTACAAAAWAAGCACTGCTGAAGAYAGTTCGATGTCTTRTAGKGAAGCTTTAGCTGTGTTGGAGTGCTAGCGGTTATTGTCTCAGGATGATGATGTCATAAAGTGAGACAAGCACCAAAAGAAAAGGCTGCACTCCATTCCAAAATACCTAAATATGAACTTCAACATTTAACTTTTACATTTAGATTTATGCAGTTAGATTATGATTTAATATTTTAAAATGTTTTTCAATGTTTAAATT